>NC_040077.1:131870082-132220902 GCF_003369695.1 Bos indicus x Bos taurus
GGCTGTTCAGCGGCTCAAGTGCACAAATATCCTTTTCAAAATTATTACACTCACCTTTTGTTGGCAGAACATGCCATATGAAACATCACAGCCTCCTATTGACCGTGGGTGGGTGCTTTCTGCTTCCGTCTCAGTGGCAGTGCTTGGGGCCAAAAGGCCTTGTCCGTGTTCCAAGCACCCGCTTGCCAGGTATTGGCTGGACCCGGGGGCTGGTGGGGGAGTGATTCTGGGCTCACCTGAGCTGACCTAGGCAAGGCTGGCATCAGCATCGTACTGCCTTCACCACCAGCTTTTCCATCACGATCACATCGCCGCCCGCACGGCCACTGCCGCCACCACCACGATCACTGTTGCCACCGTCGTCGTCGTTGCCATCGCCACCGTCATCGCTACCAATCGGTATCAACGTTTTTTGAGATCTTTATCTGTGATAGATGTAGAGCTAAGCACCTTGTGTGCATAATTTTATTTAATCCTCAAAAGGACCCTGCAGGCACATATATTTTTTTATTCTCATCTTACAGATGAGAAAACTGAATTCAGAGAGGTTAAGACACTTGACTGACGTCACACAGCCAGAAACTGCAAAATCAATTAAAAAAAATCTCAAGCCAGCAAACATTTAATGAGCGTCCACTGGCACACAAGATCCAGTATGTCTTGTTACCAAGGACACACATATAAGTGTATTCCTGACTACAGGGGATGTTTAGACCTCTCGGAGGGGGCTGGACACGTCAGTAATACAATGCTGCCTAAAGGTGCATCTCAGAGAACATAGGCAAACTTACCCACAGGAGAGAAAGATCCCTCGTGGTTAAGATTCATACCTAGAGGCACTGCTCCACTACAGTGTTTTGATAAAAGCCATCCTAGGCTTTCTGGTCACCAAGAGCCTGGTGGTCTTTATGACTGCCCTAGGAGGATGCCCAACTTGACGGAAGACTTAGCTGCCTGACTCCGTGTGCCAAAGCCCTGGACCAATTTCTCTTGCTGCTCCAGGTTGGCTGGGCCACCTTGGTTTCCAGTAAGGGGGTTTAGTCGCCCCCATGTAGGTGGACAAAACAAGCTCCGAGAAGGGAAAGGACTTACTGAACTTGTGTTAATCGCTCAGTCGTGTCTGACTCTTTGTGGCTCTCCTGTCCATGGGATTCTCCAGGCGAGAATACTGGAGTGGGTAGCCTTTCCCTTCTCCAGGGGATCTTCCCGACCCAGGGATCGAACCCGGGTCTCCCGCATTGCAGGCCGATTCTTTACAGTCTGAACCCCCCAGGGCTTACTGAAGGCTCAGAGGGAATGTTTTTTTCTGTCAAGGTCCCTCCCAGCTCCCAGGACTGTATGGACTCTAAGTTTATCAATAATGAAAGCGGAAGCACCCACGTGAAGACTGTCTTCCGTCACCTGCTGGTTTACGCAGGCAGTTGAGGGTGGGGGAGAGGGGGCCCCTCCCTCAGTTCCTTCGAGGGGACCTCGAGACAAGCTGGCTGGGCCTGGGCAAAGGGGGCTGAGGGCTCTTTGTTCACCAGTCCTTCAAGGGTTCATAATCCCCAAGTCGGTCAGGGAATCCTTCCCTCCCTTGGGGAGGGAAGGCTCCAGAAATCATGGTGAGGTCTCCATTGGAGGAACTATGTGCTTCCTTCCCAGAGTAGCAGCCTGGCGGCTTCTCCTGAGGGGCTGAGCTGGCCAGAGGGGGAGCTGAAGGGGTTTAAAGATGTTGGGTCTGGCTGATTACTGTATTTCCACACTTTTGTCATTTTCTCAAGAGACATTAAAAAAAAAAAAAAGGAAATTAAAAGGAGCTTGCTCCTTGGAAGAAAAGGTGCGACAAACCTAGACAGCATATTAAAAAGCAGAGACATCGCTTTGCCGACAAGTGTCCATATAGTCAAAGCTATGGGTTTTTTTCCCCCCAGTAGTCATATATGGATGTGAGAGTTTGATCATAAAGAAGGCTGAGCACTGAAGAACTGATGCTTTTGAACTATGGTGTTGGAGAAGAGTCTTGAGAGTCCCTTGGACTGCAAAGAGATCCAACCAGTCCATCCTAAAGGAAATCAGTCCTGAATGTTCATTGGAAGGACTGATGCTGAAGCTGAAACTCCAATACTTTATCCACCTGATGCAAAGAACTGACTCATTGGAAAAGACCCTGATGCTGGGAAAGATTGAGGGCAGGAGGAGAAGGGGACGACAGAGGATGAGATGGTTGGATGGCATCACTGACTCGATGGACATGAGTTTGAGCAAACTCTGGGACATGAAGAATGTGAAGGACAGGGAAGGCTGGAGGGCTGCAGTCCATGGGTCACAAAGACTCAGACATGGCTTAGCGACTGAACAATAAGAGAGGGCAGTAAAGCCTTCAAGTGGCCTTTGGGCGATTTCTGGGTATAAGACTGATGTTGCTTTGGCTTGTAACTCATGCTGAGATTGACTCAGAGGAACCGGGATGGCCTGGCTTGAAGAGAGTTACACTTGATTCCTTCATTTGCTCAGACAACAAATATTTTTTAAACTCCCAGGAAGCATCAGGCCTTGTGCTGGGAATGGGATTCAGCAGTGAGGACAGAATAGAAGCAGTCCTTGCCCTCCTGGGGAGAACAGACACGACTCCAATAGTTATGAATGGAAGGAAATGACAGATCGAAGCACTGCTCCGCCAAGTAGGGTCGGCTAAGAAAACACAAAACTCGGAATGAGGAGTGGTTTTGGGAGCTGGGGCTCTTTGAGGGTGATTATCATTATTTTACACATGGGGAAACTGAGGTACAGAAAGTAAATTGTCCAATGTATACAGTTAGTAAGTAGCAGGGTAGAGATTTGAAACCAGGCTCCCTGGCTTTGGAATCCAGTGTCTTAGTCACTTTTCTCCGTTTGTTTCTGGTGGACTAGGGGCTTTAACGAGGCAGTGATGGGGCGGGCAGACGGAACAGAGCTACGTGGAAAGTGCCTGGCGGTCTGAGGGGTACAGAGCATCCCAGGAGCTGGCTGAGGTCACGTGCAGCTGGCATGAGGGACCATGGCAGGGGAGACACGGGCAGCACCGGATTGCTCAGGGCCTGGTGGGCATGCTAGGGTTTAGATCAGGACCCTGGTAGAATGAGCCCCCCCAGGGCAGGCGCTGTGCCTGTTTTCGTCACCCATGAGCACACAGCTCTGAGCACACTGCCTGGCACGGAGTGGGTGGTGGTGAAAGAATGAACAGCCCCGCCCTGCTTGGCTTCCTCGTCTCACTGTCCATCAGAATCCCCAGGGATCTTATTAAAAATATAAATGCTGCGGCTCCAGCCTGAAAAACCCAGTTTAGCAATTCTTGCTTGGGCCTTTGGATCTGTATTTTCAACAAGTTCCCCGGGTGATTCTGACTTCGCTTGGCAGTCCCCTGGGTACCCCCAGAAGCCAACAGTTCAGCCTGTAATGGGTGGCGTGCAGGGCGCTGCTGACCTGCAGAGACTTGCCGGGGCGCCTGCCTGGAACTCACTGCCTCACACCACAGTCTTCATCTACAGCACTGTGGAGAGGAACCCTCTTGGGAGAGGGTCTTCCAAGGGCCAGCAGTCCTCTCTTCCTTTGGTGATGAAGATCTTAGTTTCCAGACAGAGCCTGGCCAGCGGACCCCCCGAGAACATTGACTTGATCCTTGTTGTATTTCTGGTTTATAAACTCCTACAACCCTCCTGGAAGTCTGCTGAAAATTGGGAGAGTGCGCATGCAAGAGAACAATCAATCAACTAACCAACAATTGGTTAACTCAGAAAAAAGGAACAAGAGAGAAGGGTGGAGACAAGGGGATGTGTGTGTGTGTGTGTGTGTTGCTCAGTTGTGTCCAATTCGTTGTGACCCTACAGACTGTAGCCCACCAGGCTCCTCTGTCCATGGGATTCTCCAGGCAAGAATACTGGAGTGGGTTGCCATTTCCTTCTCCAGGGGATCTCCCTGACCCAGGGACTGAACCCAGGTCTCCTGCATTGCAGGCAGACTCTTTACCATCTGAGCTAGGAGGAAGGTGCAATAGGAGAAGAGTTGGAGACAGATTGAGGATGGAGATGAGAGTGAGGGGAGAGAGGGGGAGGGTCCAGAGAGACCCAGAGAGGGGGAGGGTCCAGACGGGGAGAGGCTGGGGGTGGCGGGTAGAGAACACAGCGGACGGGGATGGGGGTCCTGGGAGGACTGTCTGAGCAGCAGCAGCTCTGGGCCCCTGACAGCCAGGCCGTTATTGGTGGGACTCTGCGGAGGTCGCCAAGCTGAGCGCAGCTCACAGGTGTTGAGGGAGGTTGTGGGAAACCTTCTCCTCACCCCAGCTCACCCCGCCTGCCTCCTGGGGTTCAGGGCTTCAGCTGCTGAGGAAGGGTCCCTTCCCTTCAGCTTCACAGACCTCAGCCAATTCAGGGTGAATTCTCTGCCTAATTGAGCAGGCTTGGCTGGTCCCAAGGGCTCATCTGGATGCAAGGGCCACCGCTTCCTGGTGTCCATCACTCTTTGGCTTCCCTGGTGGCTCAGACGGTAAAGCGTGTGCCTGCAATGCTGGAGACCTGGGTTTGATCCCTGGGTTGGGAAAATCCCCTGGAGAAGGGAATGGCGCCCCACTCTAATATTCTGGCCTGGAGAATTTCAGGGACAGAGGAGCCTGGCAGGCTGCCATCCCTGGGGTTGCAAAGAGTCAGACACGACTGAGCAACCAACAGTGTTAAAAGTGCATGAAACAGGTGAGGCTGGAGGTGACTGGGAAGGGTGCTCACCCCAGGGCCCCCCTTTATTTTATTCAGAACTCAAGACCTGATGTTTGGTGGCCCAGAGGCCCTCTGCGTCAGGACAGACCACTAGGCTATGAGCAGATGGACTGGCAGTCACTGAGGCCAGAGAGAGCCCCCATAGGCGAATGGTGAGGCCTGTCTCCCCAGTTACTAAATGAGGGCGTGGAACCAGAGATCTTATAGCTACTGACATGGAGCACCCACCATGTGTCCAGCTCCTTTTGCACACATTCCAGGGCCCCACCCTGACCTGGCTATACTTACCACCTCAACCAATCCCTGTCTTCACCCACACCAGCCTCATAGACAACAAGCCTGTTGCTTCCTCAGGGCCTTTGCACATGCTGTCCCCTCTGCAGAATGTCTCTGCAGGTCTTGGCATGACCAGCTCCTTCTTGTCATTCGTCCCTTCAGAGAAGCCTTGCATGTCACCCTGCCTCAAGCAGCTTCCCAGTCACATGCCATCACGTCAGCCAGCTTCATTTGTCACCACTGTGTTCTCCCCACCCCCCAGCATGTGCTGACCATTAAGGAGGGGACCTTGTTCTTTTTGGACTCCGGGGTATTCCAACCCCACCCCATGTCTACCTCAGTGCCTGGAGCACATAGACCCTGTGTATCTTCTGAATAAAATGCATGAACGCACGCAGCTCGAGTAGTTGGTATTTGATTTGTGAGATTTTATGTAGGTATCAGGAATACCTACTTTCATCAGCTGTTGCAGGCACGCTAAGTGGACTCACTCGTGTCTGACTTTGTGTGACCCCATGGACTGTTGCCCGCCAGGCTCCTCTGTCCATGGAATTCTCCAGGCAAGAATACTGCAGTGGGTTGCCATGCCCTCCTCCAGGGGATCTTCCCAGCCCAGGGATTGGACCCGCATCTCTTATGCCTTTCGCATTGGTAGGTGGGTTCTTTACCGAAGCGAGATGTTATTGTTAGCGGTCTACACCTGAGGACACTGAGGTTCTGAGTGGTGAGGTCCCACAGCTGAGGCCCGGACCCAGGATTCTGCCTCTAAAGCTCTTAGTCTTTCCTCATCCAAGGCCCTCTTTTGCTGAGCCAGAAGGCGACACCAGCAGTGGGAGGTGGGGGTTATGATTTGTGTTGAGAAGTGGGGAGGTGGTGGCTCAGGCTTAAGTCGGGGCCTCCTGGCCGGTGGCAGTCAGCACCTCCAGGCCTTTGGTGGAGTGAGCTTCCACCTGTTCCCTGTTGTTCAGTCTCGAAGTTGTGTCCCATTCTTTTTGACCCCATGGACTGCAACACACCAGACTCCCTGTCTTTCATTCTCTCCTGGAGTTGGTTCAAACTCATGTCCATTAAATTGATGATGCCATCCAACCATCTCATCCTCTGTCATCCCCTTCTTCTCCTGCCTTCAATCTTTCCCAGCATCAGAGTCTTTTCCAATGAGTCAGCTCTTCACATCTGGTGGCCAAAGTATTGGAGCTTCAGCTTCAGCATATTCAGGGTTGAATCCTTTAGGATGGACTGCTTTGACCTCTTTGCTTTCCAAGGGACTCTCAAGAGTCTTCCCCAACACCACAGTCCGAAAGCATCAATTCTTCAGTGCTTAGCCTTCTTTATGGCCTGTTCCTAGTTCTCACCTTTGGCAACTCTGTGATTCCGGGAGGCTCAGGGCAGGGTTGAGGGGAAGCAGCTGCTGCCTCCTCCTGCTCCTCACTCCTGGAGGTGTCAGGGAGGATGCCCAGCCTGAAGGGGGTGAAAGTGCTTAGGATAGGGCACTGCCCTTCAAAGCCATTTGGGCTTACCTTCCAGCCAGACCCTGCTCCATGTTCCAAATGGGGAGATCTGCTTTCTCCCCAGTGGTTGAAGGTGGCAGGAGGGCTCCTGCCTGCAGGGCACAGGCTCCTTACCTCTGTGGACAGCAGAAAAGTACCATGTGTGCCCCAAGGCTGCAGAAGCGGGCTTCACCAGTCACCCGATGGCTGTCACTGGCACCTTTGAGAACTACTGAGCTGAGGTTTATCATGGTCAAGAGGCACAGTCATGGCCTTCTGAACCACCCAGGTCTGAATTCAAGTCCCAGCTCTACCATTCACTGGCTGTGTGATGTTAAGCAAGTCCCACGACTCTTTGAGCCTCAGTTTCCCCATTGCACAAGGGGCAGTGCTTACCGACATGCCCAGCCAGCAGGAAGTAACTCGAGCGGCATCATTTCCTCGCCATGAGGCCACACTCTCACGTCTGGCCACGCCCGGGCAGTTCCTCCTCTGTGCCTTTGCACAGGCTGTTCTCTGCCCGGGTGCCTTGCCCTGGCTTGCCCGCTGGCAGAGGCCTCATGGCTCTCCACGACGGGCACCTCCTCAGGGAAGCCTTCCCAGACACATTGGTCCAGGCTTTTCTGCTGCCGCCCTCCCCGGTGCTCTGGAGTGGTGGGGTTGTTGGGCTCCGTGTCCTTCAGGACCTGGGCTCTGTTTGGTTGATCTGTGTCCCCAGCGCCCAGCAACAGGACTCAGCACGGAGCAGGAGCAGAAGGAATGTCCTTTTAACAGACAGAGGGAAGAGGAGTGAAAGTAGGGATGAGTCCAGGGAGCTCTGCTCAATGTGATGTGGCAGCCTGGATGGGAGGGGAGTTTAGGGAGAGTGGGCACACGTGTATGTGCGGCTGAGTCCCTTTGCTGTCCACCTGAAACCATCACAACATAATCAGCTATGCTCCAATGTAAAATAAAAAGTTTAAAAAAAATAAAAATAGGAATGAGTGAATGAGCAAAAGAAGGGATGAAGGAAAGAAAGAAGGAGGAAAAGAGGGAAGGGGAAGGGAAGGAAAAGGAGAAGGAAAGACGGGAGGGAAGAAAACAGAAGGAGAAAAGAAGGAGTGAAAGGGGGGAAAGGCAGGTGGGGAGGATGGGTTTCAGGCTCATGTCCCTCGGGGACCCCTTCTTCCCCACCCCGCAGCGCCGACACGTCTCCCCAGCCTGCTCCTGTCTGCCATCAGCAGAGATCTTCAGTCGCCTCCGGCTCCCACAAAATATTCACTGTTCTCTTGCCTGCTCTGCTCTGTCTCTCCCTGCCTCATAGGTGCCAAAAAGCGGTGGAATTATCAGAGGTAAAACACGTCTGTCACCAGGCATGGTGGGTGGGGTGCTGCTCCCGGCTGGTTCATCGGAAGATGCTTATCTGCCCCGGCTCGGGGTGACTCAGGCCCGACTGTGTCTTCCCCAGAGGCCCTGGAGAAAGCGCCAAAGGCTATGAGAAGAGTCCCCAGGGCTGGAGAATTTCTCTGGAGCAGCTGGGTTGGGGAATCCTTGGCCAGGCGGCAGACCCCAGCCCACCAGGCTGGAGACGGCTGGGGAGTGGTCTGGCGGGCAGCAGGAGGCTGGGGGAGTGTTGGACTCAGCTGGGCATCCTGGAGGAACCCTTAGAGCAGCTCCTTGAGCAGGATCTGGGGTGGCTGGCATCTTGGAATGGCCTTGAGCCAGGGGGCAGGGGCAGAATCTCCAAATGGGGCCAGAGATGGAGCCAGGAGAGCATGAGCAAATCCAGACAGCAGCCTGAGCGGCAGAGGCCAAGATTCAGAACGGCCGCGAGGCCTCAGCCAGCCTGGGTCTGGGGCGACGGCCACACGGCACCCAGCTATTTTCCTGTGCACTCACTGCGTGTCCAGTCCCGCGCTAGGTGCCCTAGGGGGTGCTGTCTCATCCCAGCTTCACGCTGGGTGTCATCCCCGTGCATAGAGGTCAAGGAAGTCACTGCTGGAGGGTGTCAGAGTTAGGGTGTGAACCAAGAGCTGTCAAACCCTGTTGTCTCTCGGTCAAGGCCCATTTAAACATGATTTATGGATCTTTCTAGAACATAATAATGCATGCTAGCTGTAGAGATTTGGAAGTAGCGTTCAAGAAATAAAATTTACCCTAAACCAATTTTTTTTTTCTATGCCCTTAAAGAAAATCATACAACACACTCTGCTGGCATCTTATTTTTTCTGCTTAACATTAGAGAGAAAGCAATTTCCTGTGAGTGAAAACTCTCAGTAAGAGTAATTGCCAGTGATAGTCACAATATTCCGGTTGGGGATACGTACCCTAATTTTCTTCACCATTCCCTTCTGCTGTCGTGCGTTAGTTGCTCAGTCATGTCTGACTCTTTGCAACCCCATGGACTGTAGCCCGCCAGGCTCCTCTGTCCATGGAATTCTCCAGGCAAGAATACGGGAGTGGGTTGCCATGCCTTCCTCCAGGGGATCTTCCCAACTCAGAGATTGAACCCACATCTCCTGCATTGCAGGCAGATTCTTTACCATCTAAGCCTCCAGGGAAGTCATTCTCTTACATTTGGACATTTGAATAGACTCTAAGTTTTCTCTGTAGCAAGCATCAGAGTGATGCATTTCTTTGTGTTCAAGCTTTTTTTTCCTATACTTTAAGTGATTTTCTGAGCATAGATTTCTGGAAGAGGGGTTACTGACTCAAAGGATGGACTGCTTTTAGGGCTGGGTTGATGGGAAGAGGACCAAAGCTTCCTAGCAACAGCAGGGAGGTGGTTGTTTTCTGAGAGAGACCAACTCATGAGGGTCGTTGGCTTCCTTTGGACTAATACTATCCTGATCTCTAGTTGAGGAAATTAGAATAGAAACAGGGCTTTAAAATTATTATTATTTTTTGGCCACACTTTGGGGCAGTTGGGACCATAGTTCACCAACCAGGGATGAAACCTGTGTCCCCTGCATTGAAAGGCAGAATATTAACCCCTGGGTCACCTGGGGAATCCCCAAATCAGAGCTTTTGATAATATACTTTGGACTGTTTTTTCACCCTCTCCTGGGAACTGGTCATGCAGTCACTTAGCTATAGGAGGCAGCCAGCAGTTTTATCCAGCTTGGGGATCATCTCACCCAACCCTCCCCACATGCACACAGATAGGCATTTGACAGGTGGGCATCCGAGTCCCGGCCAGGACAGGGAACTCGTCAGAGTCACTTTGCTTGGTGATGACTTTGCTCCTGCCAGAGGTGGGCTTCCTGACTCCCAGTCCATGGCTCTTTCCGCAACGTTAGCTGCTTCTCATCTTAAATTCCAGGTCATATAATTCTATAAGCTGAGCATAGTGAGCACCAATTGCTGGTACCATGGTTACCATGGCAACATTGGCCCTGAATTTCCTCCCAGAGGTGCCCTGGGCTGCAAGAGGCCTAAGACTGGGTGGGGGCTGACCTGGACGGGGCTGGAGTCCACCCCATGCCTTCGAGGATGCTCCAGGGCTGGGCCCTGAGCAGGGACTGTCACCAATAATGCTCCAATTTGGTGCTGATGCTCCGGGTGAGAAGAGAAACAGGATCCGTGTTTTGGGTTTTTTTTTAAGATCGGAAAATGAGCAGCACAGCTGAGTCCTGGAGCCAGCTGAGCCACCTTAGCAGGGAAGAGCTGCTGGAGAGAAAGCATGCCAGGCCCTTTTGAAGTTCCAGGGGGACAGCAAGGGAGCGGCGGTTCCTGGTGGTGGTGGGTGACAGGCAGGCTGGTTTGCTCTGGGGAAACTGTGCAGAAAGTGCCTGGAGAGAGGACTGGGCCCAGAATGGGGCTGGGGGAATGGAGGGGTTCCCAAGACACAGTGCTGAGGTCCGCAGGCTGGGCTAGCCCCAGATCCTGCTTCCCAGGTGCCCGGAAAGGGGGGCTCACCTGGGCTGTGGAGAAGGGAGGTGCTCTCACGGGAGAGCATGGGGGAGAGTGACGGCCTTGGAGGGAGTGGTGGGGGACACCGCACTGGAGCCGAGGGGAGGAGGTCTTTTTCTGCTCCCCTCTTTTCGCCCTTCCATCTCCCTCTAGTCCTCGGTGTGCTCTCTTCCTTCTCTCTCACCCCCGTTCTGTCTCTACTTTCCCCCTCTTTCCTTCTCCTTCACTTCCTCTCTTCTCTTTTTCTTTTTCCTCCAGCCACTCTCCCCATCTCTCCTTTCCCCTACCACTGTTTGCTCAGGCAATCAAAACGTCAGCCCAAAGCCAGCAAAATTGAAAAGGAAACTCTATTGCTAAAATTTTCCAAAGCTAATAGACACGCGCTTCCCAAACTGTGGCCTGTGAACTCCAGGTCCTCAAGATGGGAGATGCCATTCAGAGATGTGGTTAAAGCACCGGCACTGGGGCCTGTCTGCCTCGGTGCCAAACCCTGCTTGGCAGCACACGAGCCATGACCTTGGATAAGTATTTGATCCCTTTGTGCCTGGGTTTCCCTTTCTGGAAAATGGTAACAACAATAACATCTGCTCAATAGGTTGTTGTGAAGAATAAATGCCTTAGAATGCAAAGGTCTTAGAGCAGTGCCTAGCACATAATAAGTGCTGAATGACTCTTAGCTATTCCTATAGGCATTCCATGAGAGAAAGTCTGAGAAACACTGAGCTCCTCTGTAATAACCCATCATCTTGGAAGTCACCAACACACAACAGCACAGGAGAGGCCCCTGGAGCCCTACAGCGAGATCTGTTGGCTTTTGCTTACCTTTGGACTTCTCAGAGTACTCCCCCTTCCTTTTTCGTAAGCACAGAACACCTGTCTCTTAGAACACACCCACTTTTGAAGGTCATAGTCTGAGACATACTAATTTGAGATTAGTCACTGTTTTGAGACCATGGTGACTGAGATAGAGGGAGAAAACACTATCTGAGTCATCCGAGAGATCTGAGGTCACCCCCAGCTTTACCCTGCCAGCCACAGGGCTCAATAAATGTCACAGTGAGGCTCAGAGAGGACAAGTGGGCTGCCCAAGGCCATACAGTTGGCTGGAGGGAGACCCGAGGCTCACACGCAGGACTCCCAGCCCAGGACTCCTCCACTTCTCCCCTCCCTTATTCCTGACTGTCAAGCAGAAGTGTGAGATCCTTTCTAGGGGGAAGAGTGAGTGTTCCTCATCTCTGAGACTGACGTGGTCCCCTCTGCCCCACTTCCATTCTTTTTTCATGCTCTGCAAGTGGCCATAAAGAATACATGCTTTCCTCCCCCCGCCAAGGGAGAGGGAGGAGGTGAGAAATTCCCACTCTTCTCCCTGCTACCAAAGAAAGTATAAGAGCTAAACTTACCACCACCCCGCCCACCCCCAACAGGCAGGGTGACCGGGAACTTCTGGGAGAGCCAATGCGTGTGTCACTGTCCCTGGTGCTGAAATACGGCTGGCACCTGGGTGGGGGTCCTCAACTCCAGACCTGGCTGGAGAATGGCTGTTGCAAAATCCCCCGGGGAGAATCCATCATTATTGTGATTCCCAGGCCTTGCCTCTCACTCACTGAATCAGAATCTCCCGGGGTCAGTGCTCAGCTTCTGTACATTTGAGAATCTTCCATGAGTGTGGTTTCGTACCCCACTTCTTTGGGGAATGTTTGCGTATCCCAATCCTAGCCCACCTCCCCCATGGATCATTGCTTTTCAGTTATATTATCTTCCGATTTTTCTTAATAAATTTGTAATTTTAATGCTCTCAGAGAAAAGCAAATCGTTTTTATATGTTTCATATTAATAGAGCAGATTTTATGGGTATTGGCCATTCAATTACTTTTATAGCAGTGGCAACCATTTTCTACTCTGGAAGTTTGAGGGTGCACACTTCTTCCAGATCCAATACTTGCAGTCCTCTGAACTCCACTCCACTCTTTCCCTCTGCCTCTAGGCCTGGAGATTCAGGGAGCTGGAGTGGCTTTAATTATGTTCGTGTGCTCTCCATCCCCACACTGAACTGCTCCAGGCAGAGATGAGATGCCTTTATTGTGGTATTTACTCTTCTAGATACTTCTCTTTCCCTGTGAGACCCTGAAGAGAAAATTGTCGGTGGAGGAATAGTCACAATGGACATTCTACCAAAACGGATGCCAGCAGGATGGGGCCAGAGAGCTTCACTAGCCTCTGACTGCCCCCTTGGGGAGGAGAGTGGGTTGGACCCTTGTGAGCTGCATTACCCTCTTATTTGATTTCCAGATTCCAGAGCAGCTGGCTTTGAGGTTGTCAGGAGGTACAGAATAGTGATTGCAAGCACAGGCTTTGGTGTCACGTCCAGATTCAAAAGTTGGTTCTGCTTTTTGCTAGCTGTGCCATCTTGGACAAGCTGCTCCTACTTCCTGACCCTCATCTGCCTGGTGTGTGAAATATGGACAGTGCTATCCATGCCTCGACAGGGCTGATGGAGAGATCACATGAGAAAATGGACATCAAAGTGTCATCCTGTAAGTCACCATGGAAAGTCAGAGTTTCAGTCACTCAGTCGTGTCCAACTTTTTGCGACCCTATGGACTATAGCCCGCCAGGCTCCTCTTTCCATGAATTTCTCCAGGCAAGAATACTGGAGTGAGTTGCTATTCCCTTCTTCAGGGGGTCTTCCTGACCCGAGAATCAAACCTGTATCTCCTGCATTGCAGGCAGATTCTTTACCATCTGAGCCCCCAGGGAAGCCCCCCATAAGTTATTATAATCATACAGAGGAATCTGAACCCAGATGATGGCTGAAAACTTAAGGGGGGCATTTATTTGCATTTTATTATGATATTCTTCATGTCTTGCTAACTTCCATTTCTCTCCCCTTTCTCTGGAGACAAAAGTCTAAAGATGAAGTTGAAGGTAGATGTTTGGGGTAGTGGAAGGGCAAGGTTGTGTGTCCAGAGCAGTGTTGCTCATTGTCCCTTCTCAGGCATCTTCTTGAGTTGCCTCCAAAGGGTAATTCAACCCAGAGGAGGAAAGGGAACTGTCCCAGGTATTGGAGGAAGTCGCTGAGTCTTCCCAGGCACCTGGTGTGGAAGCCTTGTGCAAGTGGGGGCCTGGAGCTGCTCAGGTCTTAGGGTTGACCTGGAGGAGCAGAATCAAATCAGCAGTGGGGGGCCCATCCCCACATTGTGCACGTGGCAAAATGACCTGACCCATACAGGCCAGCTGACCTGTCCCAGGCCTCAGTCAGTGGGCCGCAGAACCAATGGAAAGAATCAAGTTTCCTTTCAGTGTGCCACACGGCCTCCTGGGCACAGTGCCACAAGTCCAGCCGCTGCTTCAGTCCAGAGTGAAAAAAGGAAAGATTTGAAGGGCTGTGGGTTAGCTTCTGGGAAGATGGGTTGGTTCTGTGTTGTTCCCGGGGGGAGCAGTAAAAGTTAGGTGTTAGGAACATAGATTTTGGCATCAGACAGGCTGAAATACGAGTTCTGACTCTGCTATTCACCGTTGCTAAGAGCTTGGCCTCCAAGAGGCTGGATTTCTTCACCTGCACAGTGGGGCTAATAGGGAACGCTGCCTCAGTGATGTTGTGAGTCAATTAGCTAGGAGCGATATGGACTTCGCTCCTTTTGCAATTAGTTCTTCTGTTCTTTGTCTCTGCACATGCTAAGATGTTGAATGAGAAAGTGAAGAGCCAGGAACAGCCAAAACTGTATGCAAAATGAAGGTGCAGGCCTCCAGTGATGAAGCTACCTGTGCGACAGTGGGCTCCCCATCACCAGAGGGGAGCAAGCTCCTGCGGTGGGTGCCCCCAAGAGGATTCAGGCATCTGCTGGAGAAACGGACCAGCGCCTCTGTGGTTCCATGATGCCCACTCTCCCCCTTCCCACGTCTCTGGCTCCAGCTCACCGGGGGCCTCTGTTTTCCAAAGCAGCAAGCAGCCTGCATGGTAATTACTTTTGGACTTATTAAGCATAATTATCCCCTAATCGCATACAACCAGTAATTACTGTGGCTGTTACCAGGGGCCTACCCATGCAGTACCGCCCGAAACCCTGGGGTCCAACACCCAGCTGGGGCTTGAGGTGGGGCTGGTGCTGCCTGCCACGGGGCTGGGGGCTCAGCAAAGATGGGGCCGCCGTGTCCCCCACCGGTGCTTCTCCAGCCGAAGATCAGGCTGGTGAGGAAGCCGCTCAGATGTAGCAGCCCCAGGGCTTTCCGTCCAAGTGTCTCCCCAGGCTGCAGTGCCTGCCCAGGCCACCCGGCCTTCACAGGCAGCGCTCCCTCCTCCCGGGACTGTCTCTCCTCTTTTATTCCCCTTCCTTCCCTCCCACCAACTCTACACGGTTCTTGCTTTCCTTCAAATATTTTTGAGTCTCTTTTAGGTACCTGGCCCTTTGCAAGATACTGGAGACATAGCAGTGGGGGAGGGGAAAGGGCCGAATCCATGCTTTCGTGAAGCTGACTTTCTACCTGGGAGGGAGAGAGAGGCCAAGAACAAGATAATTCAGTTACATGGCACATTAGAAGGGGCTGAGTGCTCTGGAGGAATCAAGCAGAGTGTTGAGGACGGGGAGCTGTTCTTTGTGGTGGGGGAGAGAGAAATTCACAGTTCTAATGGAATGGCTGGCCTCATGCAGAATGGGAGATTTGAACAAAGACTTGAAGGCTAAAGCCTTGAAGACCTGCAGGTGATGGCTAATCTCTGATGGTGTGTGGGGAAAGAATTTTCCAGGACGAGGGAAGAGGTAGTGCAAAGATCCTAAGGTAGGAACAAGTTTGGTGTGTCCCAGATACAGAGAGGAGGCCGGGCCGCTAGTGCAGAGGGAGTGAGTGGGGAGAAGTCAGGGAAGAGGTCAGTGCCAGGATGGGGAGTTGGAGGGTTTGAGGTGCTTAGGCCTGGTGTGCCCATGTTAAGGATGTTGACTTTTCCTCCGAATGAAACATTCAAGCAGAGGAGGGGCTTAATTTGACACACACACTCATATACATATTTTAAAAATTTTATTAATTTTTTGATAGCAGCCATTCTGACTGGCGTGAGATGGTACCTCATTGTGGTTTTGATTTGTATTTCTCTAATGAGTGATGTTGAGCATCTTTTCATGTATTTGTTAGTCATATATATGTCTTCTTTGGAGAAATGTCTGTTTAGTTCTTTGGAGGGTGGGATGATCTGAGAGAATAGCATTGAAACATGTATATTACCATATGTGAAATAGATCACCAGTCCAAGTTCGATGCATGAAACAGGGCACTCAAAGCCGGTACCTTGGGACGACCCTGAGGGGTGGGATGGGGAGGGAGGTGGGGGGGGGTTCAGGATGGGGGACACATGTACACCCATGGCTGATTCATGTCAATGTATGGCAAAAACCACCACAATATTATAAAGTAGTTAGCCTCCAATTAAAATAAATTAATAAAAAATTTATTTATTTGGCTGCACTGGGTCTTCGCTGTGGCACGTGAGATCTTTAATTGTGGCAAGCGAACTCTCATTGCAGCTTGTGGAATCTAGCTCCCTGACCAGAGACCCAACCTGGACCCCTGCACTGGGAGCGCGGAATCTTAGCCATTGGACCACTAAGTAAATCCTGTACGTTTATTTTAAAATCTCCATTCTGTCTGCAGAGAGGCTGTTGGGGTTGAGGGAGCCCCACAAGGAGAGATTGTTACAGCAATTGGGTGAGAAACGTTGGGAGTTTGGGCTACAGGGCACCGGGAGCTGGGCGGTGTGGAAAGATTTCAGAACCCTTTTCAAGGTAGAGAGGACAGGATTCCCTGATGGGCTAGATCGGAGGTGGGAGGGAGAGGCAGCCAGAATGACTGCAAGGTTTTTGTCCCAGCAACAGGGAAAGAGGGAGCTGCCCCCACCCACCTGGGGAGAATTTGAGGGCAAAGGGGAGGGAGGGCAGTTTGCCGGACCGGCCATGTGAAGGTCTGGACATCTAAGAGGCAGGTGAGCCAGGGGCTCGGAGGAGACAGGTCTGGCTGGAGTGTGTCCGTGGGAGGCCTTCACCCAGGATGGCAGTTAGCGAGCAAGTGAGGGAGGGTAAGAGGCCCTGGAATTGAGCGCTGGGGGGCCCCAAGGTTGAGCCGTTTGCGGCCAGCAGAGGACTGAGGAGGAGCCATCAGAGGGAGGAGGAGAATCCAAGGGGAGAAGGCGCTCACCTTTCTATCCTGGGGCGCTCGACCCTGCCTGTGACTTCTGTCCTCACTGCCCTTTGCCTGGTTTTTGTCCTTTCCCTCTCCCCGCCCTGCTCAGCCTCTGGGGCGCGGGCGTCCCCTCGCAGCCGCCGGCACGTGCCAATCTCCCCGCGTCTCGTCTGGGAACCGCTCGTGGGCCCCCGCGCCGCGCCTCCTGCCGGCGTAATGCGCTCTAATATTTATTTACATGCCTTTCAGACTATTATTTATTAAGGTATCGCTGCCAACTGTGCGCGGGCTAATTGCTCTTAATGTGCCCCCTCCTGGTTCCCACGGCGACGCCTTTGTGGCGGCGGCGGAGTCAGCGCCGCAGCAGCGGGGAAACAGAGGACCGGCGCGCGGAGGGGGCGGCGGGTGGGCCCCGCGCGGGCGCGGGCGAGGCGCAGAGGGTGCTTAGGGGGCGCGCGTTTGAAGGGCTGGGGACCTGGGGAGCGCGGGGTGGGGGTCCCCGAGCCAGAGCGAGAAAGGCCTGCCTGAGCGCAGTTTGGAGTCTTGGGAGTGCGGTGGGGGTTGCGGGGGACCCAGATGGGGGTTCTTGGAGCAGGTGGGGGATCATGGGATGGAGGCACGGTGCAGAGGGCCCCAGCTGGGGGGTCTTGGAGCAGGTGGGTACTCTGAGCACGAGGCTGGATGGGACTAAGGTTTGGACCGGCTGCGCTTGGACCTTGGAGGCTCACCTGGCTGTGGGCTGACTGACAGACGGCGGGGGCCGCGGGGGCGGCATCGCCTCCCCGCGCCCCACCCGCGTAGGCGGCCGCCTCGCCTCGCCTGGTTCTCCCGACGTCAGCAGCAGCCGCCGAAGCCGGAGGGAGCGGTTTAATTGGCAGGATTTTGGGTTAAGGACAGATGTGGCTTCCCTGGGTCTGGAGGCTGGGCGCGCGGGGGCGGGGGCGGGAGCTGGTCGGAGTGGGGAAGGGGAGCGGGCAGAACGGACTGGGAGAGACCCCGGCTGGGCGCCCCTGGAGAGAGGAGATAAGACAAGGGGAGGCGACGACTGGGAGACAGAGGCAGAGGAAGGGGACAGAAGATACAGCTGGGCCCAAACTGGCGAGCTGGAGGCTGGAGAGGCAGCCAGGAGAGGGGGCTGCCGGCAGCCGGCTTCTGCCCGGGACCACCCCCTCCCTGATCAGCCCAGCTCCACCCCAGGCAGCAGACTTAATGCGGAGGCCAGCTACTTTGAGGACCTTTATTCGTTTAATTTTATTACCGGTACTGTGGGTACTGTGCTTAATCGGGCTTCCCTGGTAGCTTAGCTGGTAAAGAATCTACTTGCAAGGCAGGAGACCTCCGGGTGGATTCCTGGGTCGGGAAGATCCCCTGCAGAAGGGATAGGCTACCCACTCCAGTATTCATGGGCTTCCCTGGTGGCTCAGACAGTGAAGAATCCACCTACAATGCCAGAGACCTGGGTTCGATCTCTGGGTTGGGAAGATCCCCTGAAGGAGGGAGTGGCAACCCACTCCAGTATGCGTGCCTGGAGAGTTCCATGGACAGAGGAGCCGGGCAGGCTACAGTCCATGGGGGTGGTAATATGGTGTTTGCCAACTCTCAGGCCTGATTGGTGTCACCCTGAAACTGTGTCTGCTGGGTGGGAACTGCAGTTTAATAAAGCCCAGGATACTGTGCCCCACCCCCACCCGACCCCAAAGACTGATTTAAAGGGGCGGTGCAGGGATCTCGGGTCCCTCTTCTGAGCTGCAGCGAGCCAAGTGCATTTCCCTCTGTGAACACCGCACAGGTAGGCGTGATGGTTTTCCAGAAGTACACACAGCGTCTCTGAGAGGTGATGTGACTCCCACAGCTAGTGACAAGCAGAGGCTGGATGGAGCGGCCAGCCCAGAAGCTCACGTTTTTTTCCACTACCCAGGGCCAAACCTCTGATTGATGGTGGCTGTAATTTCATCAGGCTTCTGGCCTTGAGGGATGTTGGGGTGGCCGCAGAGCCTTCTGGAACCGAAGCTGGTCGATCTGCCTGGTTGGTGGTTGCGGGAGGCTCTGGGGGGTGCTGTGTACACTGGACATTCCCCAGGTCCCCAGAGCGCGTTTCTCCACGCCTGGACCAGACACGGCCATGCTGGGTGCTGCTGCCTGAATGCTGGGGGCCTTGTGGTCCATGGGGAGGAATCCTCATCCCCAGGAGAGCTGACCCAACCTCACGGGGGCTGAGAGTCCAGGGCGGGGCGGAGGGGGGTGGAATATCCGTACCATCCTTTCATCCTGGAAAGTTCTGGAGTCTGGGATCAGGATGTTAAACTAAGGCCTCAGAGGTGAAGGGAACCTTGGAGCATATCCAGTCCTCTGTCACTGAATGATTGCTGGGAGGTGCAGATGGCCCTGGGGCTTCCCCAGTGACTCAGTGGTTAAAAAATCCACCCGCAGTGCAGGAGATTTAAGAGATGGGAGTTCGATCCCTGGTTTGGGAAGATCCCCTGGAGGAGGGCATGGCAACCTACTCTAGTATTATTTCCTGTGGAGCCTGGCAGGCTATAGTCCATGGGGTCACAGAGGGTCTGACACAACTGAGCTCACACGTGGATGGCCCCTCCCCCATCTTATTTCAGCCTGAGGGATCTGGGTTTTACTACAGAATGGGGCAGGCCGCAAGATTTCTTTCCTGTATTTCCCAGTCTTCTTTCCAGCCCTTGCTCCCCTTCACCCAGTCCTCTCAGCTGCCTAGGACCCGTCCTCACTGGCCTAGGTTTCTAGCTTGCGGGTACTGCCCCTCTGAAATCACCTGTCTCTAGCTCTGACCTACACATACATGTTTTCCCACACCCAACAGGGGCAGATTTTGCAGGATCTGAGTGACTTTAGTCCAGGCTCTGTCCCTCTCTGGGCCTCAGTGTGTCCGTCTGTAAAGTGGGGGTGCTGTGGACATTTGGGGGTTCGTAAGCACCCTTTGCAGCTCTTCCTTCTCAGGACTGACCACCGGAGGAGCAGCTGGGATCTGGGTCCCAGGCCCGGGCCCATCTGCTGCTTCCCGTCCTGGGGTGTAGACAGTGGAGAAAAAATAAGGGCCTCTGAGCCCCAGGAAGCAGCATGAAGAGCAGGGAGAGGCAGGAGCTGTTACCCATCCTGCTCTTGTGTCTTGAGCTTCCTGGCTCCTGGCTGCCTCCTGGTAACAGACAGCAAGAGCTGGGCTATGGTGGCCTTCTAGGGATGGTGTGGGCAAGAGAGGACTCAGTGGTCAAAGGGGTAGTGAGCCTGCAGTCCTGGGACCTGAACTTGGAAGGGCAGTTCTTCATCTAATGCGGAGGAAGTGAAGCACTCTCAAACACTTCCCTCTCCTACTTGGCTGGGTTAGCCTGGCCTTGGGGTAGCCAGCACTCAGTAGACATGGTGGAGTGAATGAATGAATGAATGAGTGTCTTAGAGTAAAGAGACCTGGCCCTAGAGTTGGGCAGACTTGGGTTTGGTCCAGAAACTGGTGGGTGACCTTGAGCAGATTCCTTCGTGTCTCTGAGCCTCGGTTTCCTTATCTATAACATGGAAATGGTACTTCCTAGGGTTGTGAGGAGCGAACAAGATGAGTCAATGGGAAGGTCTTAGAATCAGGTCTTAGAATCCTTCTGACATTTAGGATTCCCCAAATCAGAGCTTCTATTTATTTTCACTAAAGAGAGAATGACTGGGTCGCCCTCTAACCTTGCACTTCAGTCTGCAGTTACTGAGCCTGTAAGATGTTCCAGGCACTGCAGAGGATCTAGGCGTGGCTGAGGCCCCATCTCTGCTCTCAGATTGCTTATAGTCTGCGAAAGGAGACATCTGAACACACAGTCTGGAAATATCCCCTGAGAAGTGCACATAATAGCTGCTACCTGGAGTTCAGAGGGCTGTGGGAGAGGCTGAGTCTGCTCTGGGGTGGGGGAGTGCAGGTCAGGGAAGGCTTCCTGGAGGAGCTGTGCTCCGCACTGAGCTCAGAAGGACTTTGCTTTTGGTAAACCTCCATCATAGGCAGAGAAAACGTGGCGGACATGAATGGCTTGCTTGGGGGACACTCAGAATCCAGCCTTCGCTCTTATGCCACTTTCCCAGGAGGATTCTCTAATTGCGCTTGAATACACAGCACCCTCCCTTCCCTGTTATTCCCTTCCCCCATACGGCTTCATTTTTCTGCCTTACCTTTTGCTCCAGCCTATATTTATTTGATTTTGTGTTTCTTGTGTCTCTTGGCACTAGGACATCAACCCCATGAGCACAGTGCTATGGATTTAATTGAGTCTCCTCCCACCAAAAACATTTTCAGATATTGAATTCCTAACCCCTACTACCTAAAAAATGTGACCATATTTGGAGACGGGCTCTTTACGGAGGTAATCAGGTTAACATGAGGTCATCGTGGTGGGCCCTGATCCGGTATGATGGGTGTCCTTATTCAAAGGGGAAATTTGGAGGCAGGCATGTACACAGGGAGGATGCCGTTTGAGGATGGGGGTCATGCTGCCCCAAGCCGAGGAACTGCCAGATGCCGGGAGAGGGGCCTGGAAGAGATCCTTCCCTCAGCCCTGAGAAGGAGTCAGTGCTGCAGACACCTTGATGTTGGACTTATAGCCTGCGGAGCTGTGGGACAACACTTCTGTTATTTAAGGTCCTTGTCTATACTGCCTTTAGGACAGCCTGAGTTCTTCCCCGACTGTATCCCCAGTCTAGAGTGCTGCTGTTCAGTTGCTCGTTTGTGTCTGACTCTGCAACCCTGTGAACTGCAGCACGCCAGGCCTCCCTGTCCATCACCATCTCCTGGAGCTTACCCAAACTCATGTCCGTTGAGTCGGTGATGCCATCCAACCATCTCATCCTCTGTCGTCCCTTTCTCCTCCTGCCCTCAATCTTTCCCAGCATCAGGGTCTTTTCCAATGAGTCTGCTCTTCACATTGGGGGCTTCCCTAGTGGCTCAGATGGTAGAGAGTCTGCCTGAAGTGTGGGAGACCTGGGTTCGATCCCTGGGTCGGAAAGATCCCCTGGAGAAGGAAATGGCAACTCATTCCAGTATTCTTGCCTGGAAAATCCCATGAATGGTGGAGCCTGGCAGGCTACAGTCCATGGGGTCGCAGAGTCTGACACGACTGAGCGACTTCACTTTCTCCACATCAGGTGGCCAAAGTATTGGTTTTCCAGTTTCAGCCTCAGTCCTCCCAGTGAAATTTGGGATTGATTTCCTTTAGGATTGACTGGTTGATCTCTTTGCAGTCCAAGAGTCTCAAGAGTCTTCTCCAGCACCGCAGCTCAAAAGCACCAGTTCTAGTCCAGAATGGGCTCAGCATTTAGTAACACATAGTTGCTTGTGGCTCTCGAATGAACGAACCTTGCTGGTGACATGCAGTGAGGAGGACCAGGTCCCGGATGACCATGTAGCTGGAGGAGAGGACCTTCAGGACAGGACAGAGGTGCTGGGCAGACCAGGGGCTGGTGGCTCCATCCCTTACAAAGCCCGTCTGCCCGCCTTCTGTTCTGCTTTCCAAAGAGGTGAGCTCTTACCGATCAGATTCCATCTGTCTCTTGCCCAGTGTGCCAAGCTCATGGGACTTGAGGGCAGCTCGGATGCCCCCACCTTGGGGGCGTGGGGGAAGAGAACTGGCCCCGGTCTGCTCACTGTCTGTGAACAGAGTCCCGAAACAGGGGCCATGGGCTACACAGGAGTTGGCTCAGAGAGTGCACCATCCAAGGGCGGAGACAGAGCCCTGTTTGGGCAACACCCTGGTCTGATGGAGGAAATGAGATCTGTGCCCTTGGAGAGCCTCCCACCTGATGTGGGTGCACAGCCCCTGCCCCAGGGGAAGAGATTTTCAAGGACGATGGGGGAGACATACACGCATAGGTGCACTAATAAAGTAGCCCATTAGAAGCTGCTCCCGGGAGGCCTGGAAAGGCGTCCTGAAGGAAGTGGGTTTGCACAGAGTTGGGGTGGACAGGAGGGGGTTCTCCGTGGTGGGGAGGGGGAGGCGTGGGCAGGGCAGGGAGGGACCAGGTTGTCACCTCTCCTTTGCAGTCCCAGGTGAGCTGGTCTGGTGTCTGGACACACGGGTGAATACGTGGCCTGCACAGCCTTTCAGTGGGCTTCTTGGCCATCACGAATCACCCATTTTTAGGAGAGAAAAAAAGACTGTTGGCAGGGGACAGGAATAGCTTCTAAAGCCTCCCTTCATCCCTGCTGCTCCTCTTTTCCCAGATGTCTCCGCAGGCCTGGGGTCTGGAAGGCAGTGCATGCCCACAGCACCCTCTGCTGGACAGCCAGCCTCCTGGTTTCCGGCTCTGGGGGAGAAATTCTGAAGTCAGGTAGGAAGGACAGACAGGCCCTGGGTCCATGTCTGGGAGGATCTTGGGGGCTTGAGAGTAGTGAAGGGAGAGGCTAGTTTGGCTTGGGATGACTGCAGGAGCCATCGGGGTACCTTGTCCCCCAGATCTCGGAGGGGGGCGTTCAGGATCTGGGGTGGCCACCACCCTGGGTATCCAGGACTCCTTCTCCACCCCAGATCATGAGAGAAGATCCCCTCCCAGCAGATCCCCTATGTCTCGTTATATCCCAGGGGACGTGTGTCCCCTTCTTCCTCCAACCTGGCATCTGGGGTGGGTGGACTTTGGGTGGGTGGTCGGGGTGCTTCCAGGAGGGACTGATGGTAGGGGGACTCAGACGGGAATGAGAGCAAGTGTGCTGGATGGAAGAGCAAGAGAGCTTGGCAGAGCCAGGCTGGGACTCAGTGTTTTCTCTCCGTTTCAGGAGAATGGAGCCTAGAGGAGCTCAGGTGGTTTCCCTGGTGGGAACCCCTTGGGGTTTCCCAGGTGGCGCTAGTGGTAAAGAACCCTCTTGCCAATGCAGGAGACATCAGAGACATGGGTTCAATGCTGGGGTTGGGAAGATCCCCTGGAGGAGTGCATGGCAACCCACTGCAGTATTCTTGCCTGGAGAATCCCATGGACAGAGGAGGCCGGCGGGCTACCGTCCATGGGGGCGCAGAGTCAGACACGACTGAAGCAACTTAGCACACAGCACAAGGGAGCTCAGTGCCTTGGAGTGGGACGGAGGGCTTCAGAGGATCAGAGACCACAGGTTCACTTCATTCTCTCCTTCTACAGAGCTCCTGGGGAGACCTTGAGTCCCTGCTTCCCTGCACATGTCTTTCCCTGTGCGAGGGACCAGGAGACCCGTACAGCCATCCCAGAAGGACGCGCGTGTTCACACACACACCTGGCTTTTGCAGGGTGAAGAGGACCAAGCAGCCAACTGCAAGTTTCCTACAAAGGTAGATGGTGCCTGGCTCGTGTTAAGTCAGTGAGGTCTGAAAGGACTGTGCGTCCTCCAGCAGCGTGGAGCTGTGGTGGTGATCAGAGAAAAGGGCTGGTCTGTCTCAGTGAAAGCCATTAACCTGGTTGAGAAATCACCCATGGGGGCTGCCCGTGAACAGTGTTTCGGCTGACCGTTTAAGCTCAGCCTCTTGGCTCCTGGAATTGTTTCCACGAGGGGCTGTTGGCATGCTGCTTCTGGCCCATTGGGAGTTCCTGTTTTAATCAACTGTTCTCCCTGGACTCTGCCAAGCGATGACTGATTTTGAAGAAACGAGGCCAGCTGCTAGAGGACTTCCAAAGGAGCCTCAGTGTCCTGACTTGGGGGTCAGTGTGGGTGGCTTCCCAGGCAACACGGTGGCCCTCTAAGGACCATATTTTGTGGGATCACTGGTGACCGCTGCAAAAAAGCAGAGATGGAAGCAGCTCGGCAGAGAGGCCACAGCAGGTGTCACCAGCACCTCTCAGGGCCAGCACCCTCTCAGCTCCGTTCAGCTCGGCGCACCAGGGCTGAAGCCCTGCCGGCACCTGCCCTTTGCCAGGTGGCTTTCTCTAGCTGCAGAAGTCAGCTCGGCCAGTGCACCCGTGGCTGGCCATGGATGCCGAGGGGTGAAGGTCCCTGGGAGGGACCCTCAAGCAGTGGCCGAGTGGAGCTGGTGCGCCGCCCCCCATTCCATCCCTGTGAGCGCTGAGATGGGCATCCACTCTCCTTCCTAGAGAGTTTGAAACTCAAAGTCCCACATCCTGGGAAGATTCCCACCCCATGCCCAAGTTCCAGGCAACCTAGGGGACAGTTGGTCATCCGAGAGAGAGAACCCAGATCAAGACAAATGTAACTGTACTAAGTGAGGCAGAAAGGTCACTGAACCTAGTTTGAAAGCCAAGCATGAGCTCTGAGAACAAAAGAGGGTCCACACCCAGAGTCATAAGCTGGTTAGTACCAATCCTTCTATGGGTGTCCTCTGTGTTATTATTTTAATTCTTCACGTGCCTAGGAAGTGAAGTGCTTCACGTTCCTGGAAGCACATGAATACACTATTTACAATGAATCCTCATCTCAGACTCTGCATCTGGGGGAACTACAGTGACCAACTTGTCCTGATTTTCCTGGGATTGTCACAGTTTTGAAACTCAAAGTCCCACATCCTGGGAGCCCCGCCCCCCCCGCCCCCCACCAACTCCTAAGTTCCAGGCAACCTGGAGGGACAGTTGGTCACCCAAGAGAGAACCCACATCAAGAGTGATGCAAGCACACTGAGGCGGAAAGACCACTCGATTCTAGTTTGAAAGCCAAGTGTGAGCTTCGAGAACAAAAGAGCAGACTCGAGTATAATTTTTGTCACATCGTCAACAGTTTTTATGAGCTAAAAGCCTTTAAGAGAACAGTAGCCACTGTGTAATATACAAAGAAGCCATTCTGCTGGGAACAGGCACAGGCATACAGCTCCAGGGTGGGATGCACTAACTGTTGGTGGACGTTAGACGCTGGTGTCCAGGATTCCACAGTGTCTACAGAACTGGCTACCAGGCAGAAAGGTGAGACGTGGTCCAAGATCGAGAAGTGTGGGGATATTACAGGTGAGCAGGCAGGGGTGGGGTGGTGCGCGGTAGGCACTTGAGGCTCTGGGGTCGGGGGGACAAGCACCGGCCATGCCACTTGAGCTGAAGCCGTCTGGGCGATTAGTGACTGGACTGCAGTGCACCTGTGTTCAGCCGCAGTGAGACGAGGCGCTTGGCCTTGGGAAGCGGCTGTAGGCTCCAGACAGCTGGCTCCTAGCCAGGGAGATTTGCAGCATGAACAGGAGAAATCCCACTTTGTCAGGTCACCTGGAAGGCAGTGCTGTGGAGAGGCTGGGGGCTGGGTGAACACGTGGGTCAGGGAGCTCCATTGTGGGGGCTGGAGGCCTGGCCGGGAGATGCTGCCAAGTTCCTGACCTTGGGATGGATCTCTGTAGATCAGACTATCCAGCTGCAAAGTGCCGCACCCGCCCCTGCCCTGGTTATTTTTACGCTGGCTCCGCAGAGCGTGGCACAGCTGAGCCATGTGCCCATTTTTTTGTTTTCTCTAGTCCCTGCTAGGTTGGTGGGGGGGGGTGGTAAAAAAAGATCTTCCAAATGCCATAGCAGTGAACACACAACCTACTTCCTGGGGTAGCGGCTGCCTTCTCTTTCCCTCCCCAGGGCACCATAAGGGCGAAGAATGCATTTGTGTCTGGGGACCACCTACATTCCAATATGCAAATATCTTGAGGCTGTATTTGGACCCCACAGTGGAAGTTGCCAGAGTGTCACGAAGGTTCCAGCTAGGCAGGTGAGCTGGGTGGCCGGTCCCCTGGGGTAGGCTGCACTCAGATCTCAGGAGACCCCTCCAAATAAGGGTAGGGACAAAACCTGGGGCAAGTCAGGATTTAGAGGAAACTTCCAGAGGACTTTCCGAAAGCAGGAAGAAAGGAGGAGGAACCTGGCTTTCTCAAACATCTGAGAAGCGGAAGAAAACCCACCAGCAGCTAGTTTGGGAATCAACTCCTCTTTTCATCAGTCACAGTAGCAGAGCACAGTCGGTGACATTGGTTTGGTCCACAGGTAAGGGACAGGTTGGGAAGCATGAGTGCTGGCTGGAAACCGATGCTACTTATCTCCAAGTCCAGAGTAAGTCTGCCTACGTGAGGCGCCCAGTTTTCCTGGGATCTGGAGTTGGTTTCCTCGGATGAGGGGTTCTCAGAGAGAGGGCTCTGCCTCTGTGTGTAGCAGCAGGTTGGGCCCTTGAGGCCGGGACAAGGAGGCCCCAGCTGTTACAGCTGGGGGCTGTTACAGTCAGTTTTACCCACACACACACACACCAATGAAAAAGCAAGTTTAGGGCCGTCTTCAGGGCCGATGGGGCCTGAGGCCACACCCACAGGTGGCAGGACCACAGGGAGGGGGCGTGGCCCGTCAAGACACACCCACCTGGATTGCCAGGAAGTGAGGAAATGTGTGCAGAGGAGACACCCTTCAAATGCTTCTCCCCAACCTCCAAAAAGAACAGGAACACCACACCGCCCCAGTGTGTCTGGCAAACAGCAGGCTCTCAATAAAGGCTTTTTATGGTGACTGCAGCCATGAAATTAAAAGACGCTTGCTCCTTGGAAAAAAAGTTATGATCAACTTAGACAGAATATTAAAAATAGAGACATTACTTTGCCAACAAAGGTCCATCTA
This sequence comes from Bos indicus x Bos taurus, assembly GCF_003369695.1. Lineage (NCBI taxonomy): Eukaryota > Metazoa > Chordata > Mammalia > Artiodactyla > Bovidae > Bos > Bos indicus x Bos taurus. Next base: position 131,897,168 of record NC_040077.1, read on the forward strand.
GTCAGAACTATGGTTTTTCCAGTAGTCATGTATGGATGTGAGAGTTGGACTATAAAGAAAGCTGAGTGCCGAAGAATTGATGCTTTTGAACTGTGGTGTTGGAGAAGACTCTTGAGAGTCCCATGGACTGCAAGGAGATCCAACCAGTCCATCCTAAAGGAAATCAGTCCTGAATATTCATTGGAAGGACTGATGCTGAAGCTGAAATTCCAATACTTTGGCCACCTGATGCGAAGAACTGACTCATTTGAAAAGACCCTGATGCTGGGAAAGATTGAAGGCGGGAGAAGAAGGGGTCGACAGAGGATGAGATGGTTGGATGGCATCACCGACTTGATGGACATGAGTATGAGCAAGCTCTGGAAGTTGGTGATGGACAGGAAGGCCTGGCATGCTGCAGTCCATGGGGTCGCAAAGAGTCAGACAAGACTGAGCGACTGAACTGAACTGAAAGGCTTTTTGAATGTCAGCGCCTGAAGAACCTGAATGGAGATCTAGCAGCATGTTCCCAACTGAATAACCTGGGGAGAGAGACTCACATCACCTCCTGGAGACGGACGATGCGTATGTATGCATTCATGGGACTGGTTGTCCTGACTTCAGGAAATCTGTTTCCTTAGTGTTTCCCCAGCATATTTGCCTGCTGGACAGATTCTCATGAATGGCTGACTCACCTGTCCACCAAGAAACAGTGCTGGAAATGCTGAGCTAGCGTCACCTCCTCCTCCTGCAAAAGATGAAATGGGGCCCAGAGGAGGTGGGCGACTTGCCGGAAGTCACACAGCACACTACCGGCGGAGTTTAGAATGGCACTTAAATTCCCCGGCTTTCAACTCTGCATTCTTTTGAGCGGTGCCATTAAGCATTTGTATCCTCCTGATTCTTGAGCCAGGCAGGACATAAACGACCTTCTGCATGACCTAGAAAGCAGGGGCCAGGTTAACAAAGAATCCAGATGAGTCCACATCAATCCTGATTACAGGGGCAGTGGTTCATCTACACAAGACCTTTTGTACTATTTACCTAGGGTGCTTCCCTCTTCCTTAGAACTAGTCCCTCTGGTCCTTTGCTTGGCAACCCTGGGGGCAGATTTCTGAGACCCGTGTCCTGTCAATACCACCAGAGTTCTTTAAACAAAGTCTCTTATCCAGATGTCCCCCAAAGCCCTTGGGTTATCTGAAGTCAAGGAGGATCTGTTCCTCTGCACCTTTGGGTGCTGGGTAGGGGAACCGCTCCCTGGAGAAGGGGGTGGTATGCCCACCACCCTGCTGGGCTTCTCAGTTCCTCCTTCGAGGAGTCTTACAGCACTGGTTTCGTACTGGGCAGGTACTGGACCGCCTGAGCCCAGGTCATTGTCTGCACTGAGCTTAGAGACCCAGAAGCAGCCGAACACAGGAAGTTGGACAGCCCAGTCCCAAGCTGGTCATGGTAGAGGGGGAGAGAGGCCTAGAAAGCATGTGGGACTTGTTCAAGGTCACACAGACAAGCACGCCGCGGTCACCATCTCAGAGATGGAGGATCCGGGACTGTTGGAGCAGGAGAAAGCCCCCGCTTCTCAGCTCCGGGGCACCCCGAGAGGGGAAGCCACTTGCCCAAACTAGTGCCAGGCGTTTCAGCTCTCAGCCTGACAGTAGGTCCATTCATGGGGATGGCACGCCCCATCCTGAGCGGACTGCCTTTTCTCCATGTGTGATGGGCGTCCTGCTGACCCTGCCCTCTCTCTCACCCCTTGAAGACCGGGCACTGAGTCTTCTTGGGGCTTCATGAAGGCGTTTGATCCGTGGGGTCCCCCTGAAGGGGACATCTGGCAGAGGCAGGCTTCATGCCAGGGTCCTGGGCCAGAAGGGACCACCTGGTGAGGAGAGATTAAGGCCTTGGGGAGCGGGGTGGGCAAGGGTGTGGACTCAGCCTGGGGTCCCAAGCTGGTGGGCTTCCCAGGTGAGGTCCAGACCCACCCCAAGGGAGTCTGCAGGGCAGAGGTGACCGGGCACCGGCCATGAGGGAATCCTAGGCTGGGACACACCTGTCCCCAACACGGCGGGCCTGAGAGAGGGAAGTCCCCAGGGGCTCTCTGCTTTGACGCTTCAAGAGTCTTTCACTTCATTGACTAAATCACAGCCCCCAGCTGAAGCCACCATCCCCAAATGCACTGCAGCCAAGCATGGGGCTCTGTTGCCAAGAAGGCCCCTTTCTTTCTCTCACCGTGTGCTATGGCAAGAGAAGGCCTCCACTATCCCAGAGTGCAGCCAACACCGGGAGCCTCTCTAGCCCCTCAAGACAAGTGGATAGAGCTTGCATTACATAATTCTGGAAAGTGTATATCAATTACTTAAGGAGTCCTCTCATTTCTCCACTGACTTCTGTGACCATGGCTCTTCTTTTGGGACTGGTTTTGCACAGAATGTGGCTTTATGCTAAACCTCACCTTGCAGGGAGTCTTCCCTAGTCCTCTTTTTGAATAGGAAATCACAATCTGCAAACCAACACTGAAATATAGGAAGGGCTTCCAAGCCAAAATAAAAGTTCCCCAGGTGACTGTCGTAAAGTGCTGGGGAGGATGGTTCTCCAGGCAGTTTGTGGGTGGGATTTAGGGTCCTGGACTGTCACCGTGGAGTCAAGGGCCTGTCCCAGAATGCAACTGGCGGAGGTGGTCTCCCCCTGCCTAGATGCAAGCTTGCAGGTCTGGTTACTTTCAGCTTTGGGGTCTGTTCATCCATCCTTTATCTGGGTCGGGGTGGGGGGTGGTCTGCCCATGTGCTCCTCCTCCAGAGAGAACTGAGATTTAAACTGTATATTTCTCCAACCCCCAGTGGCAGTCAGTTCCGTGGCTCCCCAGAAGTCCAGGCAGAAAGGAATCTGGACATTCTCGAGACCTAGTCCAACTCTCTCACCTCACACATTTCTTTTACGGGTGGGGACACTGAGGCCCAGAAAGGAGGCAGGGGCTGGCCTAAACTCGCACAGGTAGGTGGTAGCAAAGTTGGTGTTGAATTCAGGCCTCTCGATTGCCAGTCTAGGACTCTTTCTAGCAACAGTATATTGGCTATAGTTTTCAAGAGTGCCGCTTACAAGGCCCACAGGGTTCCCCTCACTCTCCCACGCCTCCCCAGCCTCCCCACCGCCCTCCTACACGTAATTCGGGTTATAGCAGAGCATATTGAACTCCAGGTTCTCGTCCCAGTGCCGCAGGAGTACGAACAGCTGGCGGGCGGCAGCCTTGAGTGTGCCCTGCGTGCGGCCCTCAGGTACTTCCTGCTGTTCCAGCCATGAGCTGGCCTTGGCAGCCACCAGCTCCCACTCGACGAAGTAGGAGGCAGAGCTGTGCTCCAGCCACGCCAGTGCCACCACGGTGGCCCACATCTTCCCCATGTGCTCCACCACGGCCCTGGGCTCCTGGCCCGGCCTGCCCTCGGCCAGCGGCTCCTGGGAAAGGCCGTCGCGGGAGGGGTGCAGGGGCGCGGGGCTGGTGCACGGCTGGGGACTGGGGGGCTGGCGGGTGGTGAGTGACACCCGGTGGCAGGTGAAGGGCGAGGTCCACTTGAGCTTCTCCATGGGGACGCGGATGGCCTCACAGAAGGCTTGGTTGAGCAGGAAGGCCCCGGAAGCCAGCTGCAGAGACACCTGTGTGTGTGTGAGGGGAAGCCCCTCAGTGGGCATCACGCTTTTCAGCCCACAGAGCCCCAGGCCACGGCCAAGCCTGGGCACACAAGCACACCCGTTCACCTCTCCCAGCCAGCTCGCCCTGCCCACCCGTGGGATTTGTGGGACCCCCAGACCAGCTGAGCATCGCTGCACCTTATCCCACTGGTGCTCACACTGATGGCTCTTCCAAGTGCAGCTCAACGTCTTCACTCTAAACCTGCCTCTTCTCCTGGGCAGCTGGACCCACCTCAGCCCCTGGGACCATCCACTGTGGTCCAGGCAGCTCACCACCTGCTTCCTCCCTCTGCCTCCACTGGTTTCTGAGTCCCAGTGAGCCCACTCTCTAGTCAGCTCTGCAATCCGCCATCTGCCACTTCACATTATCCCTAACCCTCCTTACCTTCCCTGTCCCCCCACCTCCCCCCATCCTTTCCGTGTCCTGAGGGGTCTCTGCAAGGCATAGGGCACGTCACTCTTTGGAGGCCATCCACTCAGTAGTTTCAATTTTCTTCTGGGATAAATCCAAGCTATAATCCCCAGAGCTCTGGTTTGTGCTTGACTCTTTCCCCTCCCCGCTGTTCTCTAGCCCCCAGGTGCTCTCTCGCCTCTGTAAACTGTCGCCACAACTCCTCGCCCTTTAGGTCTTGGCTTAACCATTCGCATCCTTCCAGAAGCCATGCCTCATGTCTCCCCATCCTCAAGCCTGGAGTTGGTGTCTCCTCCTTCCCTCATTAGTGAGTGAAGTCGCTCAGTCGTGTCCGACTCTTTGCGACCCCATAGACTGTAGCCTACCAGGCTCCTCTGTCCATGGGATTTTTCAGGCAATAGTACTGGAGTGGATTGCCATTTCCTTCTCCAGGGGATCTTCCCAACCCTTCCCTCATTCTCCCCCACCAAACCTGGTGTCTCCCATCACAGCACCTGGCGATCAGAGCTGCCTGGTTCCTTTGAGGTGTCCCCACTGGACACTGAGCGACTGGAGCTCAGAGACAACACTCACCTGGTCCAAGGTCATCTCCCAGGGTCTAGCACCGTGCCTGACTCAACAGACCCTTGTGACTACATGACTCCTGCTCTGTTGTCCGGGGTGTTTGGAGACTCCAAGTGACCGTAAGCACTTGGGTGTTCAGGGGCTGGGACAGGGCAGGGAAGCTCCCACCCTGTCCATCCTTCCAGCACCTTCTTTCCCCAACTTTTCTGAGCCCCAGATGTGGCAAGATCAGGCCCCCTTGCTCCTCAGTTCAGAGACACTCATTCCTGGCTGGGGCTCCTCACCCTGCCCCGCAGGCTGGCGTGTCTGCAGAGCCACTTGCTAAACACAGTACACGTCCCCAGGGTGTTCTTTTCACTTGCTGGTGACTCATTTCAAGGCTTTGTTTTTATGTATTGAAAAACAGACACACACATGGCACCAGTGTGGCCCCTCTGCTGCGTGTGGGACTGAGGCCTGGGGTCTAGGCCACTCACCAGCGGGATGTAGTCGGAGCTCTGGTTCCCCTGGGCTGAGTCTGGAGTCTTGGTCAGCGGTTTGCCCAGGAAGCCCTTGGCTGCTCTTGTCAACAGCCTAGACTTGTTGAGGCTCAGCCTGTGTGGGCAGAACCGAGGAGGAGTGACCACCGCCATCCCGGGGGTGTCCCTGGTCCACCCCCCCCTTCCCAGAGGCCCCTCGACAGCCTCTGAAAGTCCCGGCCAGAAGGGGTCTGACAGATGATCTCCTCCTTGGACAGCGGGGGAAACTGAGGCCCAGGGAGTGTGTCTCCCCAAGGCACTCACTCGAGCAGCAGCTCGAGTGAGGGGCGAGGTAGTACTCTTTTTAGGACCCTCTTTATTTAAAAAAAAAAAAGTTTTTAATTGGAGGATAATTGCTCTACAATGCTGTGCTTGTTTCTGCCACAGGTCAACATGAATTAGCCACAGGTATCCATCTGTCCCCTCCCACGAGAGGGCTTCCCACCTGGTAGCACAAGTGGTAGAGAACCTGCCTGCCAATGCAGGATCGTGAGATGTGGGTTTGATCCCTGGGTGGGGAAGATCCTTTACTGGAGGAAATGGCAACCCACTCCAGTGTTCCTGCCTGGAGAATCCTCATGGACAGGGGAGCCTGGTGGGCGTCAGCTCATGGGGTCGCAAAGAGTCAGACACGACAGAGCGCACGCACACCTCTCTCTTGACCCTCCATCCCATCCCGGGACCCTCTTTTGACACCATGTTCTTGGTCAGCCCAGTGTCAGACAGTCATGTGCCAGCCCTCCCGGGGGGACCTGCACTTGTAAAGAGACCGTGGAGGTGTGGGAAGGGGATGTGGGGCGGGGGAAGGTTTCCGCAGTGTGACACCTGAAGACGATGCTGTCTCTGGGCAAGGGTCCTTCCTGCCACCTTCAAAGTGTTCACATTTGTGCAGCTGTCAGGCTGGGCCTACCTCTGGCCCCCAAGCCAGGGGCAGTGCCCTGAAAATGGATGGCAGTAGAGGGATCCCCCAGTGGAAATCCCCACGTACCTGGATCCAAAGAGAGTGTCTGAGGCCTTCAAGGAAGAAACGGTGTTGGTGGCCAAACCTCGCAGGGGACCTGGAGAGCCATAGAGTGCAAGTTAGGACCTGAGAGATGACCTTGTCCCACTGCTCACCACCCCGCTGGGGAAACAGTCCCAGAGAGGGGCAGGGGGCTTGCCTGTATGCCTACGGATCCAAGCTAATGATGAGGCTGTTTCTGAGCCAGTGGGTGTGGGGAGGGGTGAAAGATGTGGGTTCCTGGGGAAAGAAGCAGCCCTCCAAGTCCCCTTGGCTGGCAGCCCTTGCATTTTCTGGAAGTTTCCCTGTGGGGACAGTGACAGCTGCAGCCCAATCCCCCTCAGCCCCAAGCAGGGACACTGACTTTCTTCTGTGGGCACACTGATAGAAGATTCTGGGCAAAGGGAGGTGGGAGATTGGTCCTTCAGCTGGGAATTGGGATGCCTGATTCCTGGCCTAGCTCTGTCACCAACTTGCCGTGTGACCTTGGGCAAGTCATTTCACCTGCTCTGAATCTCAGTCTCCTTCCTTTAAAGCTTTAATTCCAAATAGGAACAGGAGTCCATCAAGGCTGTATATTGTCACCCTGTTTATTTAATTTATATGCAGAGTACATCATGAGAAACGCTGGACTGGAAGAAGCACAAGCTGGAATCAAGATTGCCTGGAGAAATATCAATAACCTCAGATATGCAGATGACACCACCCTTAGGGCAGAAAGTGAAGAGGAACTAAAAAGCCTCTTGATGAAAGTGAAAGTGGAAAGTGTAAAAGTTGGCTTAAAGCTCAACATTCAGAAAACAAAGATCATGGCATCTGGTTCTATCACTTCATGGTTAATAGATGGGGAAACAGTGTCAGACTTTATTTTTTTGGGCTCCAAAATCACTGCAGATGGTGATTGCAGCCATGAAATTAAAAGACGCTTACTCCTTGGAAGGAAAGTTATGACCAACCTAGATAGCATATTCAAAAGCAGAGACATTACTTTGCCAACAAAGGGTCATCTAGTCAAGGTTATGGTTTTTCCTGTGGTCATGTATGGATGTGAGAGTTGGACTGTGAAGAAAGCTGAGCGCCAAAGAATTGATGCTTTTGAACTGTGGTGTTGGAGAAGACTCTTGAGAGTCCCTTGGACTGCAAGGAGATCCAACCAGTCCATTCTGAAGGAGATCAGCCCTGGGATTTCTTTGGAAGGAATGATGCTAAAGCTGAAACTCCAGTACTTTGGCCACCTCATGCGAAGAGTTGACTCATTGGAAAAGACTCTGATGCTGGGAGGGATTGGGGGCAGGAGGAGAAGGGGACGACAGAGGATGAGATGGCTGGATGGCATCACTGACTCGATGGACGTGAGTCTAAGTGAACTGCGGGAGTTGGTGATGGACAGGGAGGCCTGGTGTGCTGCGGTTCATGGGGTTGCAAAGAGTCAGACACGACTGAGCGACTGATCTGATCTGGTCTGATTATGCATGGAGCTGTTTGGAGACTAAAAGAACCACCAAGGACTTTGTTGGGTTAAGACACTCTCTCGGCCCAAAGATCAATTACTATTTTAACTCAAGGGAGAGCTGGCAGGGACTTTGCTGGTGGTCCAGTGGCTAAGACTCTGCACTCCCAATGCAAGGGGCCCTGGGTTCCATCCTTGGTCGGGGAACTAGATCCCATGGGCCGCAACTAAGTGTTCACATGCTGTGACGATTGAAGATTCCAGGTCCTGCAGCTAAGACCTGGCACAGCCAAATAAGTAAAAAAAATATCAAAATGAAAAACAGGAGCACTGGCAGACTGCGCTCACCTTCAAGAGTAGCGTACTTCTCACGGGCCATGCTCTCACTGAAGGGCGTCAGGGTGCTTTCCTCCACGTCTACAACAGAGGGAGCCAGTGAGGCCTGAGCTACCCGGCCCTCCCCTTCGCACCTCCCAGACCCCCCAGGAGGATGCTGGTCTGAATTCACGGTACCTAGGGGGGCAGGGGGAGAGCAATGTCCAGGTTCCTGTCCCTGCTTGGATGGGTCTTCACCTCCCAGAGACACCACCACGGCTCCACCACAAGAGTTGGACACGTCTGGGTTCAAATCCCAGCCATCCCAATGGATAGCTGTGTGACCCCAGGGAAAGTTACTTCCTTTATAAGCTTCGATTGCAAACCAGGGCTAATAGTACTGCTTGGTGGTGTTGTAAGGATTAGATGAGATAATACACAGATAGTGCTCAGTGCCTGGCCTGTGGTATGTAATCTGCAAAGCTCCGAGCTATGCACTCAGCAGGGTAGTGGGAGCATGTTAGAGGCCTGAACGTGGTGGTTGGAGGTGGTGGTGGGGGGGGGGGGTTGGTTCATGTCAGTTCTCCAGGAGGCACCAGAACGTGGCACTGACTTGTCAGAGGGCTCTGAGCCTCAGTTTCCCCATCTGTAAAATGGGGATAATAATTACACATATGTGTACTGTGGTGATTATTCTTATGATTATTATTTAACAGCTGGAGAGTGATGGGCAATGTACTGTTCAGGAATGATCGAAATTATGGGAAAAACTTCACACACAGAAATGTTATGCTGAGCCTCTGTCTCCCCTCTGAGACTGTTAGCAGCTCTTTGAGGGCAAGAAGCTCTGTCTACTGCTGGGTGCCTGTGTGGGGTGGGGTAAGGTGAGCACAAAAGTGAACCAGTGGCTGAATGACTGAAGCAACCAGAACATGGTGGTTAATCAATCTCATGGGCTCTGGAGCCGACAGGGCTTGTTCGCATCTTGGCTCTACTGTGCCTCTGCTGCGTGCCCTCGTGTAAGCCACTTATCCCCTCTGAGCCTCACTTTCCTCATGTCTTAATGTGGAAAATGAAAGAAACTCTCTCAGATGGGGGTGAAGAGTCATGGATAATGAGAGTAGTGCTGAGCACCTAGAAAACCCTCTGTGAGTGTTAGGCATTCCCTCCTTGGGGAAGGAAAGGGAGGGAAGGGCCTGGGGTACACAAAGAGTTTAGCAGTCATGCACACCGGGTATGAATTAGGAGACAGTTAGAAAAGGAGGGATTTGTGATTTTGATGGGAGTCACGGGCCACCAAGAGCTGAGCTACAGAGGATGGAAAGGGTAGACCAGAAGTTTCTTCTAGACTGGGAGCCCAGCTTGACTCAGGGGTAGAGCAGGTTCCCCTTGGAGGCTCTGAGGAACCAAGGAGTGGGCAAAACTCCTTAATCTCTGAGGAAATGCTCGGATTTTCACCCCCTCTCACACTATTCCTTTTTGAACCCATCAGTGTCCGTGAGTACTTTCTAATCCCTCAGGTACAACAGGGCTGTTGTCTGGGTGTTGGGGCTGGCAGCCAGGTGGGACTCTGATGCCCTTTCCACACGCAGAGGAAGGCAGGAGATGCTCAGGGTACATGAGGGCACGGACGAAGGGGCTGGGATGGGTGCAGCGGTCAGGCTGTCTGTAGCAGGACAGAAAGACACGCAGACTTCCAGGACACAGGCTGTCCTGTGAATGTGAGCAAGGTCGCCAAATGACCAAATCATGGATCTTCAGGGACCCAAGCTTCAGGCACAATGGAATTTGGTGACGGTTGAGACGAAGCTTTGGGGAATCCTAGAGTAAGCAGATGGTGGGACCCGAACAGATGGAGCTGCCTTTTCCCTGGACTTTTAGGTTTCCTGACATTCAGTGCCTGGGAGGACTCGGACGTTGGAAGCAGGGAACAGCCTGGGGTCACTGGACCTTGAAAAGGGAGAGCTGGGGTGTGGTGTGGGCACGTGGGCAGGGAGGCCAGTCTGCTCTCTGGTCCTGGCGGCATACCTGGGCCATGCTCAGCCCCTCTGCCTGTCTCAGGCCTCAGAGAATTCAGGAAGCCTGACCTTGCTCTGGCTCTGGCTCTGTAAGGCCCGGACTGGAGATTCAGAGAGAATCCGTCATGGCTTCGGACATGAGGGTGCAGGAACCCAGAGGCCCAGACTCCAGAACACACTGAGGCAGTTCTTACTTAGATTCTGATATTTGCTGTCCCCTGCAGCTGAGTCTTCTCCGAGCATGGTCTGGGACCGCCCGAATCCAGAAGTGCCCTTCCACTGTCGAGTCAGGACCCGAGAGCTGACCATCCGCAACGCAGCACCTTCACGAGGACGAGGAGAAGGTGGTCAGGTGGGTACAACTGTGCTAGGCTTTTGCCTTGTCCCCAGGGTCTCCCTGGTGGGCCAGATGGGAAAGAATCTGCCTGCAATGTAGGAGACCTGGGCTTGGTCCCTGGGTCGGGAAGATCCCCTGGAGGAGGAAATGGCAACCCTTTCCAGTATTCTTGCCTGGAAAATCCCATGGACAGAGCCTGGCGGGCTACAGTCCACGGGGGTCTCAAAAAGTCAGACATGACTGAGCGACCGACACGTTCAAGGCTGGCAGGAATGGTTCTAGCTTCAGCCTGTCAATTATCTAAAAGGAGGAAGGCATTGCAGAAGGCAAGACTGAGATTTGGAGCCAGAATGACCTCAGCTTGAACCCCAGCCCCATCTCTTACTAGCTGGGTGGAGTGCTGACCACTCTGAGCCTCAGTGTCTTTACCTGGAAAATGGGGATAATAATACTCACCTTGCCAGGTAAGTAGTATTGCTGAGATAATGTTCAGAAAGCACAGTGTTAGTTAGAAAAGGTTGGTTTTCTCAGAAGCACCCCATTTCCCTTCCTCCCAGTCTGCCACCTCAGAAACTGAGGTCCCAGTTTCCGCCTCCCCAGAGCATCACCAGAACGTCCCAGAGCATCACCATCAGAGATGAAGCTACAACACCCAACAGTGCGTTCTGGGGAACTCCGTTCTTGGAGAAAACTAATTTGTAAGTTGTTCCTAAAAGTGAAGAGTTCTACTGAAGAATAAATTTTGAAGATGTTTCATACTGTTAATTGCTCAGTTGTGTCTGACTCTTTGCAACCCCATGGATTGCAGCCCACCATGCTCCTCTGTCCATGGGATTTTCCAGGCAAGAGTATCGGGGTGGGTTGCCATTCCCTTCTCCAGGGGATCTTCCCAACCCAGGGATCAAACTGAGGTCTCCCACATTGGAGGCAGACTTTTCACCATCAGAGCCACTAGGGAAGCTTTATTGACTATGGCAAAGCCTTTGACTGTGTGGATCACAACAAGCTGTGGAAAATTCTTAAAGAGATGGGAATACCAGACCACCTGACCTGCCTCCTGAGAAATCTGTATGCAGGTCAAGAAGCAACAGTTAGTATTGGACATGGAACAATGGACTGGTTCCAAATTGGGAAAGGAGTACGACAAGGCTGCATATTATTACTCTGCTTATTTAACTTCTATGCAAAATGCGAGGCTGGATGAAGCACAAGCTGGAATCAAGATTGAGGGGAGAAATATCAATAACCTCAGATATGCAGATGACACCAACCTTATGGCAGAAAGCAAAAAGGAACAAAAGAGTGTTTTGATGAAAGTGAAAGAGGAGTGAAAAAGCTGGCTTAAAACTCAATATTCAAAAAATGAAGATCATGACATCCAGTCCCATCACTTCATGGCAAATAGAAGGGGAAACAGTGAGAGACTTAATTTTCTTAGGCTCCAAAATCACTGCAGATGGGGATTGCAGCCATGAAATTAAAGGACACTTGCTCCTTGGAAGAAAAGCTATGACCAACCTAGACAGCATATTAAAAAGCAGAGACATTACTTTGCCAACAAAGATCTGTCTAGTCAAAGCTGTGGTTTTTCCAGTAGTCATGTATGAATGTGAGAGTTGGACTATAAAGAAAGCTGAGTGCCAAAGAATTGATGCTTTTAAAGTGTGGTGTTGGAGAAGACTCTTGAGAGTCCTTTGGACTGCAAGAAGATCCAATCAGTCCATCCTAAAGGAAATCAGTCCTGAATATTCATTGGAAGGACTGATGCTGAAGCTGAAGCTCCAATCCTTTGGCCACCTGATGTGAAGAACTGATTCCTTAGAAAAGACTCTGATGCTGGGAAAGATTGAAGGCAGGAGGAGAAGGGGACACTAGAGGATGAGATGGTTGGATGGCATCATCGACTCAATGGACATGAGTTTGAGCAGGCTCTGGGAGTTGGTGATGGACAGGGAAGCCTGGCGTGCTGCAGTCCATGGGAAAGAGTTGGACATGACCGAGTGACTGAACTGAACTCGTCCTGTAGTCCATTCTCTGGGCCTCTTGATGTATACTAGCACCCTAAAGGCTCTGAGAAGTCCTACAGTAAAGAAAGCTTTTGAGCTTTATTTAATCCAGTGGTTGGGAAATGTTTTCCCCCAATCTGGTATTTCCTGTTTTTTTTTTGTGCTGAATGGCCATTAACAGGACATGAAACTGGGGTTCCAGTCTGCTAGAACACACTTTGGGAAGTGTTGATCCAGACCTCAGGGGGCTATGAGACTTCGGTTAAGACACAGGCCTGGTCCCTAAAACTCCCAGACTGTTTTTTCAGCTACAGGGGCTAAAATGATCAGAGACGAGTGGGAGGGGGTGAGCATCATTCAGGGTGACAGTGCCCAGTGGGTGAGAAGGCCAGTGGAGTGACAGCTTGGGCAGCTGGTCAGAATCTGAAATCAGAGGAGGTGAGGCAGAGAGAGGGAGTGGAATAATGAAAATTTTGGTGCCGTAGATTTTTAGAAAGTAGGGCAGAGGGGCAAGAGGAATGAGAAAAGGCGTATTTTATTTCCAAATACAATTCTGTCAAGAGGTCTGCTTTAAAAAGAAAAAGCTGCTGCAAGGGACAGAAAATGAAATTTAGGAAAGAAAAAGTACATAGAGTTTATAAACCTATGAAAAGTTTTCAACAAAGAAGCTAAAGAAATTCCCCAAAGATACTTTCTTCCCCTCTCAGATTGTAGGTTTAGAAAGATAAACAATTTTCAGTGTTGGCGAGAGTGGATAACACAGGATAACCTCTGAAGGCAGGGCTAGTTTGATAGCTTACGTTACAACAATTTAAGATGAGTCAGGACTTCCCTGGTGGTTCAGTGGTTAATCCATGCTTCCACTGTAGGGGGCATGGGTTTGATCCCTGGTTGATGGGCCAAAAGATTTTGTTTTTTTTAAAGGGCCAATCTTTTGATATGCAATCTTAATTCTGAATGTCAATTAACCCTGAGGAGATAACCAGACCATGTACAAAGATGTCCTTTGCAGCATAATTTACAATAATCAAAAGGGGGAACAAACAGACGGTTTAATAATAATAGTGTTAGTCGCGCAGTCGTGTCTGACTGTTTGTGACCCCATGGATGGTAGCCCACCAGGCTCCTCTGTCCATGGAATTCTCCAGGCCAGAATACTGGAGTGGGTTGCCATTCCCTTCTCCAGGGGATCTTCCTGACCCAGGGATCAAACCTGGGGGCTGGTTAAATAGGTTGAGATAAACCTTAAGAGGCAGTGGAGTGGGATCGCAGAGGGTGCAGACTCTGAAACCGGGTCGCTGCGAATTAAAGCCTGACTGCCCTTTGTGCTGCGTGACTGTGGACATGACTCACCCCCTTTGCCTCTGCTTCTGCATCTGTAAAGCGAGGGTAATGGTATCTTCTCTGCAGAGCTGTTTGAGGACTAAATGATTTAATATATATAAAGTGCTTGGAACACTGTCTAATTGGCTGTTATGATGATTGCTCCCTGCCGTGTGCTTAGTCATGTCTGACTCTTTGTGACCCCATGGACTGTAGCCCACGAGGCTCCTCTGTCCATGGAATTTCCCAGGCAAGAATACTGGAGTCGGTGGATCTTCCTGACCCAAGGATTGAACCCCCATCCCTTGCATCTCCTGCATTAGCCAACAGCTTCTTTACCACTGGAATTGTTACTATTAAAATGAACAGTGGAAACATATTTCCCACACCCAGAGTTTGTAAGATATAGCACATATTGATATGATTCAATTCACGCAAAATGATCTATCTTTTGATTTCTCTACATATAGATACTCATAGAAGTCTGGAAGGATGATCACACCAAGGGGGTAATTAGTACTCATTTCGGGATGACTGTCAGTTCCAGTCACTTTTACGTGCTTAATGTCTTCCTATATTTTATTTTTATTTATTTTCCATTGAAGTGTAGTTGGTTTACAATGTTGTGCTAGTTTCGGGTATGCAGCAAAGTGATTCAGTTATACACATTGTATCTATTGCATTTAGGTTATTACGACGTATTGAGTATAGTTCCCTATGCTATACAGTAGGTCCTTACTGTTCACCTATTTTATATACAGTAGTGTGTATCTCTGAGAAGGAAATGGCACCCCACTCCAGTACTCTTGCCTGGAAAATCCCATGGATGGAGGAGCCTGGTAGGCTGCAGTCCATGGGGTTGAAAAGAGTCGGACACGACTGAGCGACTTCACTTTCACTTTTCACTTTCATGCATTGGAGAAGGAAACGGCAACCCGCTCCAGTGTTTTTGCCTGGAGAATCCCAGGGACGGGGGAGCCTGGTGGGCTACCGTCTATGGGGTCGCACAGAGTCAGACACGACTGAAATGACTTAGCATAGCATAGCATAGCATAGTGTGTATCTCTGAGAAGGCAATGGCACCCCACTCCAGTACTCTTGCCTGGAAAATCCCATGGACGGAGGAGCCTGGTAGGCTGCAGTCCATGGGGTCGCTAAGAGTCGGGCACGACTGAGTGACTTCACTTTGACTTTTCACTTTCATGCATTGGAGAAGGAAATGACAACCCGCTCCAGTGTTTTTGCCTGGAAAATCCCATGGACCGAGGAGCCTAATGGGCTGCCTGCGGTCTATGGGGTCGCACAGAGTTGGACACGACTGAAGCGACTTAGCAGCAGCAGCAGCAGCAGCAGCAGCAATGTGTATCTGTTAATCCTCAACTCCTAATTTATCCTTCCCCCACTTCCCTCTTTGATAACCACAAGTTTGTTTTCTCTGTCTGTGGGTCTGTTTCTGTTTTGAAAGTAAGTTCATATGTATCATTTTTTTGTAGATTCTACATATAAGTGACAGCCTATGAAATATTTGCCTTTCTCTGTCTGGCTTACTTCACTTAGTATGATCACCTCGAGGTCCATCTGCATCTTTCAATATTTTAGAATTTTCTACAGTGACACATGCCAAATGGAAATAGGACAATAAAGTCAAATTCATTTAGTAGGAAAAAAGGGAGCAGGATAGTTTCACAGCCCTCTGCAGAACAGTAGGCTGGGGACTCGTGAGCCTCCCACACCCTGGAGGTCAGACCCTCTCTGCCTGGGGCTTTTTCACTTCTAGGCCTTTCTCTGCACCCGTTCCCACCGGTCTAGGCTCCTTTGCACCCCAGACCCCCCTCCGGCCCACTGGGAGGACCCTGCCTCTGCCTTACCGGAGTTGGGGTATCCCACCACGGTGGGCAGGTAACGACTCTTGTTTATGTCCACGGGCACAAAGGCTGTGTACTTGCTGATGACGTTGCAGGCCTTGCTGGTGTGCACGGCATTCACCTGGTAGCGGCGGCTGGACCCTGCAGAGGGAGGAGCCGAGGGCACTGTGTGGACTCGGAAAGTCCTACCTCCACAGGTGCTAAAAGGAGGGCTAGGTCAGTGGCCCCATCTTCAGAATTCAATCAGGCCTTACAATTAAGGGGTTACCAACTTGCCATTCAGATCAGATCAGATCAGTCACTCAGTGGTGTCCGACTCTTTGTGACCCCATGAATCGCAGCACACCAGGCCTCCCTGTCCATCACCAACTCCCGGAGTTCACTCAGACTCACGTCCATCGAGTCAGTGATGCCATCCAGCCATCTCATCCTCTGTCGTCCCCTTCTCCTCCTGTCCCCAATCCCTCCCAGCATCAGAGTCTTTTCCAATGAGACAACTCTTCGCATGAGGTGGCCAAAGTATTGGAGTTTCAGCTTTAGCATCATTCCTTCCAAAGAAATCCCAGGGCTGATCTCCTTCAGAATGGACTTGGTTGGATCTCCTTGCAGTCCAAGGGACTCTCAAGAGTCTTCTCCAACACCACAGTTCAAAAGCATCAATTCTTCGGCGCTCAGCCTTCTTCACAGTCCAACTCTCACATCGATACATGACCACAGGAAAAACCATAGCCTTGACTAGACGGACCTTTGTTGGCAAAGTAATGTCTCTGCTTGCCATTAAGGATGTTAAAAAAATAAACTCTCAAAATTATTAAAAACTCCACCATCATTTCATAAAATAAGGCTATTTTAATGTAAAAGAGGTAAGATAGCTAATAAAAATGACAGTTACTTTCCTTAAATAACTTTAGTGTTATTAAAAAAACCCAAATCTCTGTGTTGGCAGTATTTTCTATTTTCATTTTGCAGCTGTGTGCTGAGAATCTTTCTGCAGGTCTCCTGGCTGCATGGGGACCATAGATCCGCCTCATAGAGACAAACCAGAAAGGGGGAGTGGGGCACACAGGGTCACACAGCAACTTAGGAATGGACCTGAGATCAGGACACAGGATGGCCTGACCCCAAAGTCCAGACTCTTCCTACTGAACAGGTGAGGAGGCTTCTTGGCATGAATGATGGACAAATGTCCTGTAAACCATAAGGAAAAGTGCTCATGGGAAGAAAAAAATAACATATACAAAACTACAAATAATATAAAACAAAAACCATGTAGTATTATTATATAAATAAGGCATAAATTATAACAAACAATAGAACTATTCTCGATGTATATCCGTATCTGTTCTCCAAATATGCTTCATCAAGAGCTCACCGATCACTTTCTTGAAAGTTTGCCCCAGTTCCTGGAGTAAATGAGCCTCCCCACCATCCCTGTTACACAATTGCTTGAATTCCTAAGTTTCTTCTTAATAGCATTAGGACAAATGCACTCAATTAATGGTGTGCAGCCATGAAATTAAAAGACGTTTACTCCTTGAAAGAAAAGTTATGACCAACCTAGATAGCATATTGAAAAGCAGAGATATTACTTTGCCAACAAAGGTCCGTCTAGTTAAGGCGATGGTTTTTCCAGTGGTTATGTATGGATGTGAGAGTTGGACTGTGAAGAAGGCTGAGCGCCGAAGAATTGATGCTTTTGAACTGTGGTGCTGGAGAAGAGTCCCTTGGACTGCAAGGAGATCCAACCAGTCCATTCTGAAGGAGATCAGCCCTGGGATTTCTTTGGAAGGAATGATGCTAAAGCTGAAACTCCAGTACTTTGGCCACCTCATGCGAATAGTTGACTCATTGGAAAAGACTCTGATGCTGGGAGGGATTGGGGGCAGGAGGAGAAGGGGACGACAGAGGATGAGATGGCTGGATGGCATCACTGACTTGATGGACGTGAGTCTGAGTGAACTCCAGGAGTTGGTGATGGACAGGGAGGCCTGGTGTGCTGCGATTCATGGGGTTGCAAAGAGTCGGACACGACTGAGCGACTGAACTGAACTGAACTGATAATTATTTGATTTATATTGGTTGGCCCCCCAGCTAGTCTGTGTCAAGCACTCATAAGTAAGGACGGGGATGACGGTGGTCACTACGCTGTTCAGCCTGACCCCCAGCTGATCCGTACTCAATAAATGGCCTCGAAAGGTGACGGGTGGACCGACTGGACCTAGAGGGTTCTGTGGGAGGAGAGGTGTGGTCCAAGAGGAGCTAGGGAGGTGGAATAGGGTGGTCCTCATGGTACTGTCTCCAGAGTCCTACAGTCCAGTTCAGTTCAGTTCAGTCGCTCAGTCGTGTCCAACTCTTTGCAACTGCATGGACTGCAACATGCCAGGCCTCCCTGTTCATCACCAACTCCTGGAGCTTACTCAAACTCATGTGCATATAGTCAGTGGTGCCATCCAACCATCTCGTCCTCTGTCATCCCCTTCTCCTTCTGCCTTCAATCTTTCCCAGCATCAGGGTCTTTTCCAATGGGTCAGTGCTTCACATCAGGTGGCTAAAGGATTGGAGTTTCAGCTTTAGCATCAGTCCTTTTCAATGAATATTCAGAACTGATTTCCCTTAGGATGGACTGGTTGGATCTTGCAGTCCAAGGGACTCTCAAGAGTTTTCTCCAACACCACGGTTCAAAAGCATCAATTCTTCAGCACTCAACTTTCTTTATGGTCCAAGTTTCACATCCATACATGACTACTGGGAAAACCATAGCTTTGACTTCTGCTGTTGCTGCTGCTAAGTCGCTTCAATCATGTCTGACTCTGTGCCACCCCATAGACGGCAGCCCACCAGGCTCCTCGGTCCCTGGGATTCTCCAGGCAAGAATACTGGAGTAGGTTGCCATTTCCTTCTCCATAGCTTCGACTAGATGGACCTTTGTTGGCAAAGTAATGTCTCTGCTTTTTAATATGCTGTCTAGGTTGGTCATAACTTTTCTTTCAGGGAGCAAGCGTCTTTTTATTTCATGGATGCAGTCACCATCTGCAGTGATTTTGGAGCCCAAGAAAATAAAGTCTGCTACTGTTTCCCCATCTATTTGCCATGAAGTGATGGGACGGGAGGCCATGATCTTAGTTTTCTGAATGTTGAGTTTTAAGCCAACTTTTTCACTCTCCTCTTTCACTTTCATCAAGAGGCTCTTTAGTCCTTCACTTTCTGCCATAAGGGTGGTGTCACCTGCATATCTGAGGTTATTGAGGGACCCATAGCAGGGGGGAAGGAGGGAAGAGAGAACAGGTCACCGGGCAGATCAAGCAGGAGGTGGAGCCCTCGGCTGTGTGTGTCGGTGTGTGTGTGTGTGTGTGTGTGTGTGTGTGTGTGTGTTGGGAGGGGGACAGTGGGGGTCAAGGGATGCAACTGGAGGCAGCGATGGGGAAAGGAGGTGGAGCGCTGGGCGGTGGCAGGGCTGCTGAGAGAAGTAAGGGGTGGGGCCGGGAAACAGGGCGGCCCCTGGGGGAGAGGCAAGGGGCGGGGATTATCGGAGGGGCGGGGCCGCTGTGAGGGGCAGGGCTGTGGTGGGGGGCGGGTGCCACGCGGCTGGGGGGGGGGGGTGGTCCTGTGATGAGGGAGTGGGGCCGCGTGGAGGGGCGGGCCCGCTGCGCTCACCTTGCTCAATCTCACCCTCTCGCTCCGCCAGCTGCTCGAAATCCCGGATGATGGCGCGCGCCGCCAGGTGGTGGAAGGTCTCGCTCCACAGGTCGGGCTCTTGCGCGCCGCCCCTCTCGGGGCCGGGAGGCCCCAGCTCGAAGCTCACTTCCCACTGCAAATGCTGGCTGTCCCGCAGGCCCTTGACCACGGCCTTGCCCAGCACGGGGCCTGGGGTGGCGGGCCTGCTGGGGCTGGCCCGCTCCTCAGACTCGGCCAGGGGCTCCCAGTCGGAGGACGTCTCCGTCGCGAAGGCAGAGGGGTGATGGGACGGCTCTGCGGGCGGAGGAACAAGCAGGCTGAGAGCTGAGCTGCAGGACAGAGGGTCCACTCCCAGGGGACATTACATACCTCCCCGGGATGCAGACACTAGGCAAGGACAGTCCCGCCTCGCTCCTCCCGCCCCAGGGAACCCACAATGTTCCTTAGGAGAACAGGGGTAGCACGGGCTTGTCCCCAAGAGTAGGGCAGACCCCCCTCCCCGGAAGTCAGTACCTGAGGGGGCCAGAGAGTGGGGAGCACTCTGCGGGGAGGACATCTGGGACCCTCGCAGGTAGCCCAAAGACCAGGTTGATTGGGAAGGAGGGGTTGGTGAGGTCCCTGGCAGGGATGGGCCATATCAGACACCGCCCCACCTCCCCCAGGATGGGCTCCAGCTTAGGATTCCTCCATGTCCCCAATCAGATCTTGGACCCTGTGGACACTTACCCAGGTCCCCAGGGCTGCGGCTCTCTGAGGAAGGCTTCAAATTGGACCCAAGATCCAACTCTTTCATGGGGCTCCAGGCCTGGGTCTCCTGGTTGGAGGGCAGGAAGGGCTGGCAGCCTTGGGGCAGCAGAGAGGGCCTGCGGGCCCCTGGACCCCGGAGTTTGGGACCCTGGCTCAGGTCCGGGCCACCGTTCAGCAAGGGCTAAGAACGCAAGAGGAAGAGGAGAAAGCTGAGCTCCTGGTGGTGGGCCCCCTCGCCTCTGCCCCCAGCCACAGCTCTTTCCCTGGCACATCACAGCTCCTCCCTGGGTACTGCCCCCACAGCGCCCAAGGACACGTGACCTGCTCTCCACTACCCATGAGAAACATCGACACAAATAATCCCAAATCGTGGATAAAGTCCAAACCACAGAAAACCATGGGAAAATCATGTACCATGGATAATATTCGAAACCCACTTTTTTTGTTTGTTTGTTTTGTTTTTGGCCGTAAAGTTTAAAACTGTGTGTGTGGTTATAATTATCAACCTTTCCCCTTATGTCTTCCCATTTGTCATGCTAAAAAGTCTTTCCGAATAGGAAAAAAAAATTCTAGAATTTTTGTGATTCTGTTTTTGTTTAAATCTTTGATTCACACAAAAACAAAAATTATTTTGGTGTGAGGAAATAGAAAACAGCCTTTTCTTTGATTTTCCGAATAGTACAAATGTCATCACCGTTTACCGATGACAGTTCATTCATCGAGTCCCTGCAGTTTATCAGTTCTCCATCTCTATCCTAACAAAGCTGTCATGAACATTTGGTTTTATTTCTGGACTTCTGTTTTGTGGATTTAATCTGTCCAATGCTAGTACAAAACACTTCAAAAGGCAAGAAGTCAACTGGGAAATGTATTTGCAGCATGCATGACAAACATCATTTTCAACAAAATGCTTTTATGAGAAAAGTATTATATAAGCCTGTGAAAAAATGCTCAGTCTCAGGAGCATATTCTAAATTGAAATAAGTTATGATTTTTCCATCTATGGATTAGCAAATATTTAAATGTTTGACGACACCCTTGTTGCCAAGGAGGAGACAGGAGTTCTCATGGACTGTTGATGGGCCACTGCGCTGAAGCACTCCTGCGGGAGAACGATTTAGCAATGTGCCATCTGTCAGCATTGAAAATGCACAAGCTCCTTTGACCCAGTGATTCCACTTTTAGGAATTGAATTCTGTGGCAACACACAAGGATGAAAATATCCATGTGCATGTGCTGTATATTTGTTGTGGGACTGTTTGAGAAAGTGAAAATCTGGAAACTTTCTAAAAGGCCATTGATAGGGGATAGTGTATACAACATGGTGGTTGTAGTTCAGTCGCTAAGTTATGCTGGACTCTTGCGACCCCGTGGACTGTAGCCCACCAGGCTCCTCTGTCTGTGAGGTTTCCCAGGCAAGAATACTGGAGTGGGTTGCCATTTCCTCCTCTAGGAAATCTCTCCAACCCAGGGACTGACCCTGAGCCTCCTACATTGCAGGCAGATTCTTTACCACTGAGTCACCTAGAAAGCCAAAATATGTTACGGTACCTCTATGCAGTGGAGCATCACACAACGCTGAAATGAAAGTCGTGGGTTTTTTCCATACCAAGACGCGAAGATATCCAAGATAAAATGTATATTTTAAAAAATTTCAGCTGTTCCATATTTTGATTGTGGAGAGAGTTACATGACTATATGTATTTGTCAAAACTCAGAGAGATGTTCACCAAACAGAGTAATTTTTACTGGATATAAGAAGTGAATTAAAAAGACATTAAAAAAGTAAATTGGAGAGCAGTTTGTATATGTGATTATTCAAAACATATACGTGTGTTGCATATGTGTGTTTTTGAGTGTGTGTAGTATTTTTGGAAGGAAATGGCCCAAACCAAGTGGGCACAAGGCACAAGAGAGGGGTACTTTGACTTTATATTCAACCGAACTGTTTGAGGGTTTTTCTTTATTGAGAACACTAGTATGCAGGTCAGGAAGCAACAGTTAGAACTGGACATGGAACAACAGACTGGTTCCAAATAGGAAAAGGAGTATGTCAAGGCTGTATATTGTCACCCTGCTTATTTAACTTATATGCAGAGTACATCATGAGAAACGCTGGACTGGAAGAAACACAAGCTGGAATCAAGATTGCCGGGAGAAATATCAGTCACCTCAGATATGCAGATGACTCCACCCTTATGGCAGAAAGAGAAGAGGAGCTCAAAAGCCTCTTGATGAAAGTGAAAGTGGAGAGTGAAAAAGTTGGCTTAAAGCTCAACATTCAGAAAACAAAGATCATGGCATTTGGTCCCATCACTTCATGGGAAATAGATGGGGAAACAGTGGAAACAGTGTCAGACTTTATTTTGGGGGGCTCTAAAATCACTGCAGATGGTGACTGCAGCTATGAAATTAAAAGACACTTACTCCTTGGAAGGAAAGTTATGACCAACCTAGATCAGATCAGCTCAGATCAGATCAGATCAGCTCAGATCAGATCAGTCACTCAGTCGTGTCTGACTCTTTGCGACCCCATGAATCGCAGCATGCCAGGCCTCCCTGTCCATCTCCAACTCCCGGAGTTCACTCAGACTCACGTCCATCGAGTCAGTGATGCCATCCAGCCATCTCATCCTCTGTTGTCCCCTTCTCCTCCTGCCCCCAATCCCTCCCAGCATCAGAGTCTTTTCCAATGAGACAACTCTTCGCATGAGGTGGCCAAAGTACTGGAGTTTCAGCTTTAGCATCATTCCTTCCAAAGAAATCCCAGGGCTGATCTCCTTCAGAATGGACTGGTTGGATCTCCTTGCAGTCCAAGGGACTCTCAAGAGTCTTCTCCAACACCACAGTTCAAAAGCATCAATTCTTCGGCACTCAGCCTTCTTCACAGTCCAACTCTCACATCCATACATGACCACAGGAAAAACCATAGCCTTGACTAGACAAAGCAGAGACATTACTTTGCCAACAAAGGTCCGTCTAGTCAAGACTATGGTTTTTCCTGTGGTCATGTATGGATGTGAGAGTTGGACTGTGAAGAAGACTGAGCGCCGAAGAATTGATGCTTTTGAACTGTGGTGTTGGAGAAGACTCTTGAGAGTCCCTTGGACTGCAAGGAGATCCAACCAGTCCATTCTGAAGGAGATCGGCCCTGAGATTTCTTTGGAAGGAATGATGCTAAAGCTGAAACTCCAGTACTTTGGCCACCTCATGCGAAGAGTTGTCTCATTGGAAAAGACTCTGATGCTGGGAGGGATTGGGGGCAGGAGGAGAAGGGGACGACAGAGGATGAGATGGCTGGATGGCATCACTGACTCGATGGACGTGAGTCTCAGTGAACTCCGGGAGTTGGTGATGGACAGGGAGGCCTGGCATGCTGCGATTCATGGGGTCGCGAAGAGTTGGACACGACTGAGCGACTGAACTGAACTGAAGTATGTATTACTTTTGTAATTAAAGAATATTAAATTAGTTAAAAATAAAAGTTGTACCTCTGGGAACATGTACACCTGCCTGGAAGGAGGAGGGTGTAGGGGAACAAAGACACTTGGGTGTAACAGAGAGAAACTGCCCCTTAGTTTTTAGACTAATGGTTAACTACAGAGTCTTTCTCATCTCTATCAAATATTTACTGGAAAGAGGACTGTACTTCCCCAGTAGAGGGGGCTTCTTGGGGGCAGGGGTTAGAGATGGCCTTCCTGTTTCCTCTGGGCCTGAGGTCCTGGGGATGATACAAGGGTCTGGGAGATGAAAGAGACTGGTCCCTTTTAGGATGGCCTCAGTCGGAACTGGTACCCAGACAAGGCTGCTGAGTCCCGGGAGGTCCTTAACCCCTTTATCGCCACCAGAGACTGGGAGTCCCCTCACTCCTGCTCCACGATCACCACCACACTGAAAAACAGAGACTCCTACAGGTTCCACAGCAACAAATAAGTCTAAGACTCAGCCCTTCACCCATCCACAGGCTGCAGGGAGTGTGTACGTGTGTGTGTGTGCATACATATGCATTCGTGTAAGGATACTGGGAATTATCACGTTGTGGAAGAAATCAAGAAGGGGATAGGGAACAGTAAACAAAGATGGGTCAGAAGTGAGCAGGAGAGAAGCCAAACTGTCCAGAGCTCTCACCAAGCAGAACTGTGCGTAAAGGATACCATTTCACCCAACGGTCTCACCACGGGGCATATACCCTGAGAAAACCACAACTTAAAAAGACACATGTACCCCAACCTTCACTGCAACACCATTTGCAATAGCTAGGACATGGAAGCAATCTAGATGTCCATTGACAGATGAATGGATAAAGAACTGTGTTACATATACAAAATGGAATATTACTCAGCTGTAAAGAGGAATACATTTGAGTCAGTTCTAATGAGGTGGATGAACCTAGAGCCTATTATACACAGTGAAGTAAGTCAGAAAGAGAAAAACAAATGTTACATATTAACGTGTGTGTATATGGAATCTAGAAAGATGGTACTGATAAACTTATTTGCAGGGTAGCAATGGAAACGCAGATGTAGAGAACAGACTTGTTGACACAGGCAGGGAAGGAGAGAGAGGGACGAGTGGAGAGAGTAGCCTGGAAACGTACTCACTACCGCATGTCAAATAGAAGCCAGTGGGAATTTGCTGGGTGACTCAGGGAGCTCAAACCAGTGCTCTATGACAGACTAGAGGGGTAGGCTGGGCTGAGAAGTGGGAGAGAGGCTCATGAGGGAGGGACATACGTTTACCTACGGCTGACTCGTGTTGGTGCGCCAGAGAGACAGACACAACATTGCAAAGCAATTGCCCTTCAGTTACAAACAAATGCATTAAAAAAAGAAACCAAAAAATAAAGGACACCTACTGTGTGCCAGGCGCTGCACTAGCTACTTTATCTCTTATCAGCAGATGCTGCAAGAGTCTTCCACCTATGGTTGGCTCCCAGTAAATATCTGTTGGTGACTCTTAGTCCAGTCGTCTGACAAGCTAGTCTCTCCTTTGCAGAGATGAAAAGGTGGGACTCAGAGAGGTTAGGCAACGTCTGTCTGACTCCAAAGTCAGTGTCTTCTAACCACATCGAATGGTTCTTGGCTAAGCACAGAGAAGCACCTTCAGGGACAAGGTGGCAGTGTTTCCATCGCTGGGGAGTGCAGAGAGCTTATGTATATGTGCAGATAGGGGAGGATGGGGTTATTGGGGGGAATGGGAGGATGAAAGGCTACTTTTATGGAACCACAGACTCACAATGACAATGCTATGCAAAGCCCATTTGTAAGAAAATGGGCTGAGGCATACAGATCATAGCAAACATCCATCCGGGTTACCACGGTGTTTCTCAAACCCGGTGATTTTGCTGCCCTGCCCTGGGGACAGTTGGCAGTGTCTGCAGACATGTTTGGTTGTCCCAACCGGGGATGGTAGTGTTACTGGCAACCAGTGGATAGATGCCAAGGAAGCTGCCCAACATTCTACAGTACATAGGACAGCCCCACAACCAAGAGTTACTGCTTCAATAGTGTGGGGGCTGAGGAACCCTAGTCGAGCTGGACACTGGATAATTGGTCCTGCTGTGCCTCTGACTCTGAGATGATCTCTGCCCCAGATGAATGTACAACCCTTGAGGTTTGCAGAGGGTGCAGAAAGGGATGAAGAGGGGAAAGCAAGGGCTTTGCAGGCAAAAGGTCCTGGGTTGCAATCCCCTGACTGGCTGAGTGACCCTAGGTAAGTCACTTTACCTCTGTGACCCTCACTTTCCACACCTGTACAGAGTGGGGGTGGCTAGCTCCTACATTCCCTCCTTTCCAAGGGGTACTGTAAAATCAAATGAGAGTGCAAATGCGGTGCTGTTTGACAACTGGGAAGTTCTATGAGAAGAGAATATGTGATGTCGTTGACCGGTGAGTACCATTATTAGGAAGGTGTCAATTGGAGGTCAGGTAGGTAAAGATTTGGAAACAGGAGGAAGTGACTCATGTTGGTGTAAATTGCAGTCAAGCTCCATCCTTCTGACTGAAGCAGGAGACACAGCTCCTCCCATCTATGGCGAGCCCTAACTCCAAAATTCCCTGCTAGGGTACCTGCAAATCAATCTGCCACCAAGGAGCATCCAGGCTGGTCTGGTTGGTGAGGTCCTGCAGCTTGGTTTTCCGCAGCGGGTATCTCCTGGTAGCCGTTGTGGGGTCACTGGCTATGAGGGTCCTTGGGGTGGGCTTATGGTTGGTGATCTGGTTGGTGCTATATGCCCGCCGTCGCTGGGAGAGGTCTAGACCTGGGCAGGAGTGGTGACAGAGAAGCAAGCTATCAGGGTGGAGAAAAAGAGAGTGGCTTATAGACCCCTTGCCTGCTTGGATGCTTCTTGAGGTTTCTACTGCTTACCTAATGGGTTGGGAAGATCCCCTGGAGAAGGGAAATGCTACCCCTCCTGTATTCTGGCCTAGAGAATTCCATGGACTGTATAGTCAATGGGGTTGCAAAGAGTTGGACACGTCTGAGTGACTTTCATGTTCACTTACCTACTGAAACATAGGCGGGTGTCTCACCTCACCTGGCATCCAAAGCCTTGCCTAACCCAGCTCTAAACTATCTGCCCAGCCACTCTTTCTACTCCTTTTCCAGGCATCTGTGCTCCAAACATACTGGCCGTGTGTGTGTTCTCTAGCCACAACACCTCGACGTCTTAGCTCAGGCAGTCCCTGCTGCCTGGAATCTCCTCTCCCCACTTCTAAGAACTGGTGCCCTCTTTATGTCTTTGCTAATATCCTCTGCCAGATGTCCTTTTCCCTGGGATTCCTACAGTTTGTTAAGCTTTCCTATGGTCCTTGTCACTCTGCTTTCTAACAGAATTAAGGACAATTGTGTCTTTCTCAAAGTCGGAAGGCTTCTGAGGGACAGGTGCCACGTTTGAGCCATCTTTGCTTCCCATTCTGTGCTCAGGACCTAGCCTTAGTAGGTGACCAGTAAATACCCTATGGATGGAAACTAATGCCATAAAGAAGTTTTGGAGGAAGATGGATACAGACTCTTTATCTGTACTGTACCTCTTTCAGGTTCCATGAGCTTAGTTAGCTGAGTTGCTAAAATTCTCCAAGTTTCGGTTTCCTCATTTGTAAAGTGGATGTAATAGCAACCCGCCTCTGCAGCTGCTAACCATTCACTGAGATTGTTAATAAGTACTTAGCACATAGTAGGTACTCAGTAAAAATGTAGCAGTCATGGCTTCCCTGAAGCTGAAGTACAAACAGCAGCCAACTAACCGGGATTGGGGGTGGCGTCTCCGCTGGACGGCTGGGCGTCTTTGGCCTGTCTCGGGTTGAACGGTGCCCCCACGCTCCTGACACAGTCCCCGCTGTCTGGGTTGGGCTCCTCATCCTGTGAGTGGTAGAAGACAGAGCTGCCGGACTCCTGAGAGTGCAGCATGCTGTATCGTCTTCTCTTGTCCTGGAGGGAGGGAGAGAAAAGAGGACTTAGAGTGAAGCTAGGTGTCAAGAAGGACATCCAAAGGGCAGCAAGGGGTGTGAGAGGAGATGGTGGAGGCTCCACCTTTGAAGAACCAGAATAATAGGCAACGGTTTTGCTTGCTCGGGGAATTTAGGCAGACTGCTGTTTAAGGGCGGAGAAGGCAATGGCACCCCACTCCAGTACTCTTGCCTGGAAAATCCCATGGATGGAGGAGCCTGGTAGGCTGCAGTCCACGGGGTCGCTAAGAGTAGGACATCACTGAGCGACTTCCCTTTCACTTTTCACTTTCATGCATTGGAGAAGGCAATGGCAACCCACTCCAGTGTTCTTGCCTGGAGAATCCCAGGGACAGGGGAGCCTGGTGGGCTTTTGTCTATGGGGTTGTACAGAGTCGGACATGACTGAAGCAACTTAGCAGCAGCAGCTGTTTAAGGGATGATGAATGGAAATGGCTTTTCATATCGCTTATGCTGTTAATTGGAGATCAGCCCTGGGATTTCTTTGGAAGGAATGATGCTAAAGCTGAAACTCCAGTACTTTGGCCACCTCATGCGAAGAGTTGTCTCATTGGAAAAGACTCTGATGCTGGGAGGGATTGGGGGCAGGAGGAGAAGGGGACGACAGAGGATGAGATGGCTGGATGGCATCACTGACTCGATGGACGTGAGTCTGAGTGAACTCTGGGAGTTGGTGATGGACAGGGAGGCCTGGTGTGCTGCGATTCATGGGGTCACAAAGAGTCAGACACGACTGAGCGACTGATCTGATCTAATCTGATGCTGTTAATATTTATAATTATATTCTTTGTTAAATTAAAAGTGTAATTCTAAATGTATTGCTGTCTCCAAATAGATGAACAAAAACAGCAGCGTGAACTATCTGCTGCCCTCATTCCATTCCCCACGTTATAAACTATAAAAAATATAAAGGTTTTTGTGGCCACCTTGTATTACAAAATCTGGACCATATTACTTACATTTTGTCAGTAGCTTGAATTTCACACTTAAAACATTTTGGAAATCTTTCATATCAACTACTCTTTTAAACATTTGACTGTACGATACTGTACCACCCCTTATTATAAAGCATTTGCTTTGTGGCCATTTATGTTTTTGCCACCATAAAAAATACTACAATAAATTCTTGGCCATAAATCTATTATATCACTTTTGTTTCTATGTATTTGACTCTTAGGAGGTTTTGCTGGGTTGAATAGTTATATATGTCTAATTTTATTAGTTATTTCTAGAAGGCAATGGCACCCCACTCCAGTATTCTTGCCTGGAAAATCCCATGGATGGAGGAGCCTGGTAGGCTGCAGTCCATGGGGTCGCTAAGAGTCAGACACGACTGAGCGACTTCACTTTCACTTTTCACTTTCATGCATTGGAGAAGGAAATGGCAACCCACTCCAGTGTTTTTGCCTGGAGAATCCCAGGGACGGGGGAGCCTGGTGGGCTGCCATCTCTGGGGTCGCACAGAGTTGGACATGACTGAAGCGACTTAGCAGCAGATTGCCTTTCAGGAGGGTAAGTCATAATCACACTCTTGACCCAACAACTGTTCTAGTAGGAGGAGAAAGCATTGCTCGTCTCATGCGTTAGGACAAAAGAATGGACTTGATAATCCCTGCTAGTAGTAGTAGTCTGGGGATGACCTACTACCTCCCAGGCCTCCAAGAAGGGTCTAGTCTGTGCAAAGTCTTGACCAGCGTTTGGTTTAGCATGTTTTCTCTGCAGTTGAACACCCTACTCTCCAGAATACACTTAATATTACTGACCATGGTTCTTAAGAGATTCCATATCTTTATAACATCTGAAAATTTCAAATGAAATCCTAACTTTTCTTGAAAGATTGGAAATACATTTAACACAAGGTCTACATTCTTCCATGGCAATGCTTTGTTAGACCTGAGTAGGGGCTGACAATTTAGACAGGATGTGTGAATTGATGCTTTTGAGCTGTGGTGTTGGAGAAGACTCTTGAGAGTCTCCTTGGACGGCAAGGAGATCCAACCAGTCCATCCTAAAGGAGATCAGTTCTGAGTGTTCATTGGCAGGACTGATTTTGAAGCTTCGATTTCAATACTTTGTCCACCTGATGTGAAGAGCTCACTCATTTGAAAAGACCCTGATGCTGGGGAAGATTGAAGGCAGGAGGAGAAGGGGACAACAGAGGATGAGATGGTTGGATGGCATCACCGACTCAATGGACATGAGTTTGGGTGAACTCCAGGAGTTGGTGATAGACAGGGAGGCCTGGCGTGCTGTGGTTCTCGGTGTCACAGAGAGTCAGACATGACTGAGCGACTGAACTGAACGGAACTGTGTGATCCAGTTTGCTATATTCCTCACCACCACTCATTTCCTCTCTGTCAGGAATGTCTGCCATCCTTCATGATATTTTCCCCTTCAATTTTTATAACAAGTTCATTTCATTCATTTTATACCTGCCCAGTCCCTCTGGGCATTGAGTTTGTGACTCTGGTTTAAAAAGAAAATAAGATGACAAATCCTTTAAAGGGGAGTTGAGAGACTTACTAAAGAGTAAAGAGGGAAGCTAAGTGAGAAAATAGCTTTTGGGCAATCTTCTACATTTTAGCATTTAGGGTTTCACCTCCTTTGAGAAGCTCCTCGCTTTTATCCCACTTATGCCACCACATACAACAGAATTATCCATGTTAAGAAATAAAACACAAATTCTTCTAAGGATATATGGCTGGATTAGAGTGTTTGGGGGAAGGAAACATAAGTGCTGTTCTGAACTGAATTGTTCATCAAATATACCCATAACCTACTTTGGGTCAATTATGTAAAATGTATGTTCTTGGGCCTTAGCCACTAAGTTTTATTCAGTAGACCTGGGTTGGAGCAAGGGCTCTACATTTTAAACATGTTCCCCAAGTTCTTCAGCTGCAGGGGGCCTAGAGAACCGCAGACTGAGATAGTAGCATTTATCCAAGCAGTGTCACCACTTGACTGAATGCCTATGGCCTAACAACTATACCCCACAGCAGTAAACCCAAATTCAATTGGCTCCTGGCTGCCACAAATAAACAGTCTTTCCAGCCAAGGATGGCCTTGTGGGCAGGGTTCTGGACCCCCACCGACTCCTGGAATTTCTAAAATACTTACAGTTCTAGGATTGGAGATGTATAAAGAGGCATCACAGACAATGCCATACCCCACCAGCCGTTCTCCAGGGAAGAGGGAGCTGGTGCTGACAGGTGAGATCAGGACCTCGGTGGTCTCAGGAAAGACCCACTCCACAGTCACATCACTCAGGACTGGGGCCATAGCCTTCTTCAGGGATTTGACCATCTGTTGGGCAAGGTCAGAACACAGGTTGCAGGGGATGTGTGCGTGGGGATATGCACACGTGAGGAGCATGAAGACCATGTGAGCGTGAGCATGAGGAGGAGTAGCAGACAGGAAGTGACGAGAGACCTTGGGGCGGCCTGTTCAGCGGTGAACATGCATCTGAGCATCTCAGACTCCTAGAATGTCAGAGCTGGAGCAGATCTTTGCTGTCACCTCTAAGCTTAGCATTTTATAAATGAGAAAAACCCAAGACTCAAAGTAGGATTATGATGAGTCAGGGGCATACAGCAAGTTGTGTCAAAACATGGCCCGAATAGTGATTTTGAGCAAGTCAATTTGTCTTCCTGGGCCACAGACCTTCCTGGGCCCCTTTCTGTTAAAGGGAGTTGGTAATTCTCCACTCTCAGTGTAGTTGAGAGGACTACTTGGGATACTGCATTTCAAGTATCTGCCACAAGACAGGTGTTCAATAAATGACAGCTAGTTTAGCACTTAGTGGCTTAGCATCCCCTAGAGTGATTTCCTCAAATGTACTACAAAGGTGGAGAAAAAATAATCTGGGGAGTATGGCAGCTGTAGAGATGCACTTTCAATCTTTCCTTTGAGACAGACTGTGCTCTTTTGCTGTAAGGAATGCAGTTAGATGGCAGTCTCCACAT
This sequence comes from Bos indicus x Bos taurus, assembly GCF_003369695.1. Lineage (NCBI taxonomy): Eukaryota > Metazoa > Chordata > Mammalia > Artiodactyla > Bovidae > Bos > Bos indicus x Bos taurus. Next base: position 131,928,483 of record NC_040077.1, read on the forward strand.
GCAATGCCTCATCTTTCAAACCAAGACCGCACAGCTCCCTGGAAGCCCCGAGGCAACAGATGAGCAGTGCCTGGCCTTTCCACCCAACACAGATGACCTAATGGGCAACTCTTGCTCCAGAGATCCCTGGTGGGTTGGTTAAGACCTTGCCAGACCCGCACTGACGTCTGAGGCTCTCCCTGCTCAATTCTGTTTCCCTCCTTCCCTTTCACAAGTGCTGCATCTGCACATGGACTCAAGAGTTTTCCTTCCTGTTTCCTCTTCCCTTCCACAGATTTTAATCCCTCAAGAAACCTCTTGCTCTTCAGCTTTCTTGTTTCTTGTCCCTGGAGGATATGGACCAACACAGAGACTCTCTAAGGGCTGGATTACTTGTGCCAATTATACAGGACATGGAGAGAAGACTAATGGCCTTGATTTCTTCTGGGCCCTTTAGATTCTTCTGAGCCATCATTTATCATCATCAGGAACACGTCCAGAAAGGACCCCAGACACAACTCATATCCAAGAGGCAGTGATTCCTTTGGCAGCCCCAATCCAACCCACCCAGGATGAATGGAACATATGACCCAGAGGATGGAGACAAGGGCATATAGTGTCCTGCACTAACTCCAGAAATTGCCCACTCTGTGCCTCCACCTGTGATTCTCCCTGAGGTGCAATGTGGCCTAGTGGAGAGCTCAGATTTGGGGTGAAATCCCAGTTCCACCACTGAGTTGCTGTGTGGCCAGTCTGGGCTTCTGAGGTTCCAGCACCAGAAAAGACTGAGGTCCTTCTGCCTACCTTGGGTTGCAGCCGCTCCCCCTCCTCCAGGAACTCAGCACTGCCCTTGGACACAGTTGCCAACCCTTTCACCAGTCTGTGGCAGACGTTGGGTCCAATTCCAAAGCTATAGCACCTGGGAGAGGAGGAGAAAAGAGACTGGTACTTCCCACCCTCTCTGCTATTTTGTCCCCTGATAGGAAAGGGGCAGATCATGAGCTATCTCAGAGCTGGCCCTGGCTTCAGGCAGAGGGTGAGGGAGAAGGAAGAAGGGCATCCATGGACACTCATTCACACATGGACAGCCCATCACCTCCCACCCCAGTGCAGAGCCAAAGCAGGAAGGGCTTCCTCTGTTGAGGCTACTCTTTGGGACCTGGATGCAAGGTCGTGAGCATCTTATCCTTCCTGAACTGTTGTGGGGAAAAGGCAAACTTTGAAGTCAGCCACACCACCAAAAAAGGTCCATCTAGTCCAGGCTATGGTTTTTCCTGTGGTCATATATGGATGTGAGAGCTGGACCATAAAGAAAGCTGAGTGCTGAAGAATTGATGCTTTTGAACTGTGGTGTTGGAGAAGACTCTTGAGAGTCCCTTGGACTGCAAGGAGATCCAACCAGTCCATCCTAAAGGAAATCAGTCCTGAATAATCATTGGAAGGACTGATGTTGAAGCTGAAACTCCAGTACTTTGGTCACCTGATGCGAAGAACTGACTCATTTGAAAAGACCCTGATGCTGAGAAAGATTGAAGGCAGGAGGAAAAGGGGATGACAGAGGATTAGATGGTTGGATGGCAACACAGACTCAGTGGACATGAGTTTGAATAAAGTCTGGGAGATGGTGATGGACAGGGTGGCCTGGCCTGCTGCAGTCCATGGGGTCACAAAGAGTTGGACACGACTGAGCAACTGAACTGAACTGAACTGGACACCACCCTGGAAGCAAAGCACTGGAGGAATGTGGGTCCTTGCTTTTCCTTCTGGCATTTTCCACGTTACCCCAGGTCTGGCATCCCCAGCCCAGGGCAGCCCAGAAAAGCCGAGCCCTAGACCTTCAGCCTGTGCCCACCTGGTGGAGAAGGCGTGGTTTCGCACCAGCTCCAGCACCTTCCCGGTGTTGTTGATGGCGCCGTCTGTGATCAGGAAGAGAAGCCTCGGGCAGCCTCGGAGCACTGGCTGCCGGATGACCCACTTGAGCGGGGAGAGGATGTTGGTGCCACCCATGTCAGCTCGCATTTTCTGGATGCTATCGCAGGCCATGGCCAAGTTCTCCTACAGAGGAAGGTGGAGGGCAGGGAGGTGGTCCCCAGGGCTGTCATGTGGCATGGAGACGCCCAGAACCCGGAGGATGAGTGCTTTGTTGCCCTGAATTTTAGTTCAGCCTCACTAGACTTGACTCCTCTTCCCGGTTTCATCTCTGCCTCACGTGCAGGAGGAACAGGTGGTCATTTTCTGGTGTGAGGTGCCTAATAACACCATCTACCAATGCCCCAGATGCCACCACTCACGATGTATTAACTCGCTGTTGCCCTTTCTTTGTTCCTCTTTAAAAATGTAAACATCCCTGGAAAAGGTAGCACATTAGATCCTGATTGCTCAGCACAGAGGAGGTTTCCTTTTCTGATGAGTGAGGCAGGAGGTGTGGGGGAAAGACCAGTAGTCTAGAAATCTTAAGACTCAAGTCCTGGCTTGACTGTGGCACCAAATTCCTAGGATCCTTTGAGGAAACCATTTCCCTCATCTGGGCTTCAGATCTCCACCCTTGTGGACCAGTACTGCGAGGCACAGTTGGCCAAGGGTTCTGGCACTGGATGGATGCCACTGGGCACGGACAGATTCCTGCTGGATGTTGCATCCTCCTGATCCTGACTCAGGAAGAAGCTCTTCCAACATGCACACTCGGAGCGATGGAATATATCAAAAGTCCTCAAATGCATATGTACCCTTTGAACTAGCAAGACTAGAAATTTATTCCAAGGGAATCATTAAGGATGGATGCAAGGCCTTTGCTGCAAAGATGACTAAATCGAAAAAAATGGGGACGACTTAAATGCTCAACTGGAGGGGCTTAGTTAAATAAGTCACAGTCTGTCTGTGTAGCGAGATACTAGGCAACTATTGAAATTATGTTGCCGATTAATACTCACTGGCATGGACATACGCTCAGGATAGGCTGTTCTGTTAGAGAAATAGGTTATACAGACAGTATGGGAGGTCTAATCCTATCTTTATTGAAAATGTGTGCAAATGCTTAGAACAAGAAGGGATTTATACTAAGCTGTTAATAGCGTTTTTTTTTTTTTCTCTTTTTTTCTGACTAATGATGGGTGATTTTCAAATTTTTCTTTTCAACCATCTCTAGATTTAAAAATCATGGGACAATCAATATATATTGTTTCTGTATTGAAGAAACCCATAAAGAAGTTATTTTTAATTGAAAAGGGGTTCCTATGTCCCTCTTTTCTCATTTCCTACACCTTTTCTCCCCCTTTCTCTCTCCTTCCCTCCCTTCATTTCTTCCTTCCTTTTCCCCTTCTTCCATCCATCCCTTCATCCCTCTGTTCCTTCTTCCCTGTGTCTAGACCTGTATAGGGACACACCCTCCTCCCCCTTCTTTTTGGCCTTGCTGGACAGCTTGTGGGATCTCAGTTCTCCAACCAGGGATGGGACCTGGGCCACAGCACTGAAAACCCAGAATCCTAACCACTAGGTCACCATGGAATCCCCTAGGATACTCCTGTTCTGAACATCCTGCTGGGGCCAAGGTCTTCTTGTTCCAAATTGTGCCTTGTGGTTTGGAAATCTTCAGAAATCTTAAGATTTCTAGACTAGTGGTCTTTCTGCCACACCTCCTGCCTCACTCATCAGAAAAGGAAACCTCCTCTGTGCTGAGCAATCAGGATCTGATGTGCTACCTTTTCCAGGGATGTTTACATTTTTAAAGAGGAACAAAGAAAGGGCAACAGCAAGTTGGCACGTCATGAGTGGTGGCTGTGGAGCTGTGTGGAGCACCACGCTCAGCCCCCTTGCCCACCTATTCACTCCTCTGCCCCTTGCCATTCACGCCTTCACTCAACCTTGCGTGAGTCCATCATTCTTATGAGAGGGAGGCTTCAGCGGGTGGGAGGCCTAAGGTACCCTCTTCCCTGTGCTCCCTCACTGAGCACACCCATACTTTGCCCCACATGTTCCTTATTTTGGGGAGGGGGAGGTCAGCGGATGGCCTGCAAGGGGAGAAACTCCCCTATGGTTCTCTGCTCCTGGCCTCACCAGCTAGGTTCTACACGGGGTTAGGGTCCTCTGAGGGCAGGCCTTGAGGTTACCTCCTTTTTCCTTTTCTTCCCTTGCCTCTGCTCCTCACCACCCAACGCCTCTTCGTCCCAACCATGTCCCCTCCTTACCTCATTGTAGGTCTGACTGGAAGGGAAGAGGGTTTTAAACGTGGATCCAAACCCAATGACATTGAAGAGGCAGGTTGGCACGAGGCTCTTAAGAGCCACCAGCATGGCATCCTAATGGGGAAGGAAGGGACTTTTAGGATTCCAGAAGGGGTTCTTCCTTTGGTCATTACACAGCAGTGTTCTCATACCAGCAGAGAGGCAGCCTCCAAGGGAACCTTTCGCCCTCTGCCTGCACCCGATCACGCTTCCTCCCCCAGAGCAAGAAATTCACTGATGCTGACCAGAGGCTGGGCCAAAGCCATCATCATAAAACTCCTCATCCATGTAGCAAGTCTGATTTCTCAAAGCCATTCTATTATAGTTTGCCAGTTCCATTTCACCTCCTACTGACCCTGAGCGGTAAGGAGAGCCGGAAGTATGCATTCCTTTCCGCCAAAACAAAATTGACATCTAAGGGAGACACATGGCCTGGTCTCGCTGGCCATGGAACAGGCTTCTGTCTGGCTGTCATCCAGGGCCTCATCAGAAACTGCCCCCCACCACTGTCATGAGCTAGGGATACATTTCTTAGGGAGAGTCTCTTTAGCTCATCTGTTGAATGCCCAGAATGTACTTTACATGCATTATCTCACATAATCTTCACAATAATGCTTTGAGGCAGGCACAACATCATCCTCATTTTATTCAAGAGAAAACTGAGGCACAGAGAGGTGGAGTGACTTGTTTGCGAGCATCTGGATTGTAAATTAGTGGAGCCAGGACTCAAATGTGTCACTCTGACTCCAAGCCTGTGAACATTAAAGGGTCTGACCCTATTTGACTAGGCAACACCAGGAGACCTTCATCAAGGTATATTCTAAAAATAATGACGCAGAGAGAAGGTGGTGATGACAAGTGGGAAAATGATGGTATTGATGATGAGGAGGATGTAATGCAATGATCAATGTCAAGCAATCACTATGTGCTAAGCACTTTACATTATCTCTTTTCATCTCTATAATATATATTACAGCATAGTGGTTAAGAGGATACACTTGGAAGTTAAACATATCTGGGTTTCAATCTCACCTTTACTAACCTGACCTTGGGTTAGTTATGTTATTTTTCTGAACTTCAGCATGCCACACAGTAGAATATTCAGTAAATGGTTATTATTACTTACCCTATCAAATACATATTAATAAAAACACCTCTATTTTACAGATAAGGAAACTGAGGAATTGCACTGGGTCATAAAACCTAAGAACAGGGCTGAGGCTTTCAAAGCACAGCACTGAGATCTTCAGTCATGTTGGTTCTGGCTTGGCACAGAACTCGGGAATGAGGGGCTTTTCCCCACCCTCACAGAGTTTATTGATGGCATCCCAGGGATCTCGGCATAGCTTCACAGAAACAAACTGTTATACTCCAAAATCTAGAAGCAAACAGTTGCAAGTAGATCCTGGCAACTTTCACACCATATGGTCTTTCAGGCTCCACAGCCCTGCAGCCCCTCCCCCACCCCGCTTTGTAAATATTAACATCACTGTTCTGTCCCTCTCCTTTTATTACTTGTGTCAATACATCTTGTTTTTCTGCAAAAGAAGTCAATATCTGTTTATTTTTTCATTGGCTGCTAATGGGTATTGCTGCTAGCAGGAGATTCTGCTGATCCATATAGACTGTCTCTGCTCACACCTATTACAATTTTTAAAGCCATGTTTTTGGCAGCAATTGGTAGCTGAAGAAGGAGACCAGCTGCAGGAAATTAAATTGGCTGAACTTTGCCTTTTGGCGTGACTGTTTAGATTTCTATTCTCCCTTATATCCCAAAGCCTAGCTTTTCCTAAAACTTCAACCTAATGGGCCACCTAAAGACTTCAGCAACCCCCAAATGGCCTCATTGTCAATGGGGAAAGGGACATGTGGCTTGAGTAATTTCTGTGACTTTTTCTAACTGGGGCACATTTAGCAGAATGGGTTGTGCCAACACAAAGCCATTTGTGAAAGGATGACCTTGAGCTCCCTGAGCTGAACTGGAAAAGAAAGCATGAGCGACTCCAAGGGGAAAGGGACTGAGACACAAATCAGAGCTAGAGAAAGCTATTGTCAGGGAATTCTGACAATAGGTCTTTAATTCAGGAACTGGATTTCCACTCATCAATAAACTCCATCGAACTGGTAGTAACTGCCTGGAACACCAAGCTAAGAAGGACATACAGATTGAGACCAGGCTCAGCATTGAAAAAAATGTCATGGTCAATTATATTTTTATTTTTAAATGAAACAGAGATTAATATTCTTTAATGATAAAAGGTATAATTCACAAAGAAGATGGACATCATAAACCGTTAGACATCATGGTCAATTATTGATGTCTGTCTGGACTTGGGAGAGGGGAATGGAATGATGTGTGACATATGCTTGCCCTCCCTGAATGAATCCTCCCTTCTCATCGAGAATAAATAAAGCCCAGAGTTGAGAATCAACTTGTCCAAAACCACATAGCAAGTCTGTGGCAGAAGTGACCCTGCAACCCAGGCATTGCTTTTCCCACAGAGCTATGAAGCAAGAATAATAATCAGAGAAGAGAGGTTTTCTTAGTGGAAGAGTCTGTATAATCCCCTGCCAGCAAGGTAAGGAAAATGAGCACCAAGTCAAGATCCAGAAGGCTTAGGTTCTTGAACCAGCTCTGTGATGTTGGGAAGAACACTTAGCCTTCTGTGAACTCAATTTCTTTACTTGGAAAATGGTGGGGAAAGGGGATTAAATGCTCTCTAAGTGATGTTTTAGGTATGTGATCCCATGATACTCTAGAGTAACTGAAGAGATGTCTTACAAATTGGTACAGCTGTGGAATGGAATACACATGGCCACACAGGCCTGCCGTGTGCTTCAGCACTCTAGCACTGTGGACAGCTCCCCACCTTGCTGCTTGCCTTTGATGGTGGGCAGGGGTAGTCCTGCACCTGAGTGTCAAGAGGCCTCAAACAGGAACTTGGATCTGATGTATGACTGCTCTGTCATACTTCAAGAGCAAACCCAGTCATGGCAAGGCCGAGGAGACAGCTGCCATCATGGATCCCACTTAACCCCATCCCTCCCTGCTGGTCCTGTTGCCCTGGAAACAAGAGGTTGCTCCAAGGACAAGCTAGGGGGAGGGATAAACTTTCAGGCAACAGCAGAGCCCTCTCCTTGGTCACTCACCCCTTGCTCTCTTGAACTGTAATCCTTTACCCAGTTCAGTAAACAGTGACCAAGGGCTCTTTATGCACAAACACAGAGCTAGACCCTATGGGGAGAGAGAGACGAGGAAGATCTGCTCTTTCCCCTCAATAAGGGAATAATTCCAGAGAAGGAGGCAGACATCTGCACAACTGAAAACACACAGAAGAGTTGGGTAATGCCATAATTGAGGTGAATGATCTTCTGAAGGAGCCGGGCTGCTTCTGGATGTGTGTGTGTGGGGTTATTCTTCTTTCACCTGCTCTCCTTCGGAACTCCCAAGGCATCAAGACCACACTCCCAGGAGCGCTGGGTTAACAGGGCTATGCACCTCACTGGACTGTGAGCTTCTGGGTTTTTTGTTTGGTTTGGCCATGCCACATGCTGTGTAGGGTCTTTGTTCTCCAACCAGGGATTGAAACCCAAATCCTCGGCACTGAAAGCATGAAGTCCTGACCACTGGACCACCAGGGAGTTCCCCACTGTGAGCTCCTTGAGGGCAGAACTGTATTTACAACCTGCCCTCTTTCCAGACAGTAAAGAATCTTCCTGCAGTGCAGGAGACCTGGGTTCCATCCCTGGGTCAGGAAGATCCCCTGGAGAAGGGAATGGCTACCCACTCTGGTATTCTTGCCTGGAGAATTCCATGGACAGAGGAGCCTGGTGAGCTACAGTCTGTGAGGTTGCCTGGACATGACAGAGCAATTAACACTTTCACTCTTTCTGGATTTCCAAGCATCGGGGCTTTGCACATATTAGGCATTTGAAAAAAAGAGAAAAGATGAATCAAATCATTTCACTGGATTTGACACATTCCTTGATGGCAGGGGCCATATCTAATGAATCTCTGATGTCACATGGTAGAAACAGACAGACAGGGGTTTAATTTTAGACCACAACCTTGGGTACATTACCGAAACCCTCAGGATGGGTTTTCCCATTTGGAAAACGGGGACAACTGGACCAGCCTCACAGGATTACTGTCCGGATTAAACACCAAGCTGTGCACTAAGTGGCTGCACAGAGCCTGACTCATAGCAGGTCCTCAGCCAATGCTAATTTCCTTCCTCTCTGCTCTACATCCCTCTCCACTGAGTACTTAGTGAAGCGTTTTAGCCAGAGCAGGCACACAACAGAGCTGTGGAGAATTCCAAGGGGAGTTGCTGATGACTTCATTCCTTGAAAATGGACAGCAGTTAACCTCCGCTCATATCACTGAGCAGAGAGATCTCTGTCTAAACTGATACAAAAGAAATTGCTCGTCATGTCTCTTAGCCAGAGATAGTCACTTAAGGAAGTGGCTCAGGTGTGGAAGGAGAAAGTGCTGAGAAGCTGGTTACCCTGGAACCCTAGATCCTGGGGGTGGGGTCCTCGTAAATGTACCTTGACACATTGGATGTTGGTCCCATTCATACTGCCACTCCTGTCGACAAGGAAGATAAACTCTCCACGGGTCTTCCTCAGGTTCGGCTGGACTGATTGGAGGTCGGGGCAGAAATTGAGCATGATGACAGAATGGTGGGGGATGTCCTTGTGAAGGCGTTTCCGGATGATTTCTGTCTGGAGGAGAAAGGAAAACTCTCACTTGAGCATTCAAGGGGCCCAGAGCTGGGGGCTCACCCTGGTGGCCCCCATCACTCTCCAAGTTTGATCAGAATCCCACTCATCCTCTGCGTATAAGACTTCCAGGTTGACCCTACCTGGCTCTTCTGCTAGATGTTCACAGGTTGCAATAGCAACAGGGACTTTGGAGGCGGGAAGACCCGGGTTTGAATCTCAGCTATCACTGTCCAGTCGTGTGATGTTGGGTCAGTCCCTCCTCAGGGTCTGTTGCTTCTTTGGAAAATGGGACAGATAAAGTCCATTTCTCAGGGTGGTTCTGAGGATGAACTGGGCTGGCCTGCAGATGGGAAGGCCCCGACACGCGTGCAGGCCCTCAGCTGAGTAGCCGTTTCTTTCCCTTTCACATCCAGGGATAAGCCACTCTCGGGCTCACCTTGGCTTCTCTGGTTTACCGATTCTCTCCCTCTGATAAACTTCCTACTCACGCTTCAAGTTTTACCTCTTTGGAAATCCTGCCCCCATCTTACATGAACTTAATTACCTAGTTTTCTTGCCCATGAAATGAGGACAAGAGTACATACATACTTCACTGAGTTGTATGGCCTAAATGCAACACTTGTAGGGCACTGCTCAGCAGAGTAATTGTTGCTGAACAGCAACCATCGCTGCTCTTGCTATTTGCCGCAGGGACCCAGGCATTTCTCACACTGTGAGTTTTTTGCTCATCTCTCTGTCTCCCCTCTAATTTGGGGGCTACTTGAAGGCAGACCATGCTTGAGTCTCTTGCATCTCCAGGGCTCCACATAAAGCTTGGTATAAAGATGGGCTCAGGAAACATTAAAGGAAGGATACCACCACAATTCTGTATCTTTTCATGGATCCTCTTAGCTGGCCTTGTCATGCTGCTACTGAACTGTCTTTGACTCTTGCAGTCATCTCTGCACCAAATCTCATTTTCTCCATCCTCACCGCCACCCTCCCTCACCACCCCATCTTTCTCTGTCTCTGACTGTCTCTGTGTGTACACGTCTTTCTTTGTCTATTTCTCAGTCTGTCTGGGTCCCTTCCTCAGTTCAATAGATGACATCATCACCTGCCCATCGGGTTAAAGCAAAGATCCAGGAGTCGTCCTTGACCCCTCCCTCTTCCTCATTCTGTGTATCTACTCCCTCAATAGAGAACCGCCAGTTCTGTAGCTCAAATACCTTCTGAACGTGTCCTCTTCCCTGTCCCCACTGTAAACACCCAACTTGGGCTTCCCTGGTGGCTCAGATGGTAAAGAATCCACCTGCAATGCAGGAGACTTGGGTCTGATTCCTGAGTTGGGAAGATCCCCTGGAGAAGGGAATGGTAACCCACTCCAGTATTCTTGCCTGGAAAATCCCATGGAGAGAGGAGCCTGGTGGGCTGCAGTTCATGGAGTTGCATAGAGTCAGACATGACTGAGGGACTAATACTTTCACGTCACTTTCTTTTTTTCAGGACCTTTGCCTGGACCTGTGCAGTAGCCCCTTCCTGGCCTCTTTCCTTTTCTCTCCCTGTGATCTGTTCCATACAGAGCAGGCAGTGTGATCATTCCTGTTACTCTCATGCTTAAGCAACAGCGTCCTCTCATTCCCGCACCAGGGCTCATGAAGCCCCTTATGGATTGACCCCTGCCTGCCTGTCCACCTCGTGTTTGCCCCACATTTCAGGCCACAGGGGGCACATTTCTGTCTTCCAAGCACATCACCATTGTTCTGCCTCCAGTTCTTTGTACCTCCTCCCAGGGTTTCACAACCCACCAGGTCTCGTTTTGAGATAAGCTTCCTCCAATATTTGGCTTCAGCACCCAGGCCTCATCACTCATCCTGTCACTCTGTTTCAGGTCTTTCACAGACCCTGGTCCTTGCGTAACTGATCTTGCTCGTATGTTTGCTTCTTGTCTGTTTCCCTGGGCTAGAATGTAAGCACCAGGAGGAAAGGATGTGACATTTTCAGTCCTCCCAGTGCCTAGAACAGAGCCTGATGCCTAACAGGGCACTTACTGTTTGCTGAATGAATAAATGAGAAGATGAGTCTCGTGGGTTTTTCTGTCTGCAACTGACCTATGTACATCATTTAAAAAAAATTTTCAGTCTGTCTCTCTTTCGTCTCTGCTTCTCTCTGCATCTCCATCTGTGTCTCCCTCTGTGTCATTTGCCCCCACTTTGTTAAATCACAGTTTTTGACAGCTCAGCCCACCCAGCTCTCCCTGGCTGATGCTTCTGGGTGCTCACCTCCCTCCCTGGTGAGGGATCAGGTCCTCCCTCCCACAGCGAGGTCCTTAGCCAAAAGCTACTGCCCAACAGAGCTCTCTAGATGACAGAGCCCAAGGCAGCAATGGCCACGTCAGTGACAGGAGCCTGATTTTCGCCTCTCGGAGGGTTGGGGTGGGGGCCTCGGGCTCAGGATTCTCTGATGTCTCCTTGAGCTGCCATTATCCAATTACAATAAACTCATCACTTCTTAGCAGCTTCGGGTTGATGGCTGTCATCCCTGAAGCTCATGAGAATACAGGGTATTTTCATAACCAACCCAAGGTGGCAAATTAATTCTCATTTGCTCCGGCGGTCCCAGAGCTAATTGATTTAAGGCTTGGCAGGCGGGCAGGCAGGGAGGCTCACTGCTGATCCCCCCTGCCTGCACGCTGCAGTTCTCGGAGCCCAGTGGCACCCCGGCATTGCCACCCCTACTCTGAGAACCTGGCTCCAGCCTCTTCTCCCAACTGACTCATCTGGGGGCACCTCTGGGAGGGCAGATGTTTCCAGCAGGGTCTCCAAGGTGGGGGTGGGCACTGAGCCATCTGTACCTTCCCTGAGCCATCCCCTACCTCCCTCCAAGTAGGGGCCTTCGGTGGGATCTCTACCAAAGGGAAGGATATCAGCTGTAGGTTTTCTCTGCATTCCTGTCTGTTCCTCTCCACTGTCCTCTGTCCGTCAGACCAGCAGGGGCCAGAGAGGCCCTTAAATTCAGCACAACCTCCCCACATGAGCGGGGTGATGTCCTTAGCCTCAGTGTCACGAAAGCCAACTCCCTTTTCCCAGCTCACCAGTTATTGTGGGTGCTAAGCTGCAGTTTTATCACCTAAAAAGGGAGATGATAGAAAGCAGTGTGCCCTGATTCTTGAGCCTACCTTGGCACTCAGGACCCAGGGCGGTGTGCGGTGACACCAGCAGGAGGGAGACTGTGGGGGTGGCTTGTGGCTGAGGCTCAGCATCCTCTTACCCCCCCCTTCCCCACCCCCAGCCCCTGCTGAGGACCCCCTTATCCTTGAACTTCATGGGGGAGGGGCAGGCTGAGGGAGAGGGTTTCTCTGGCTTCCCTGGCTCTGCCTTTATTCTTTACCTAATAGCAAGCAATGACCCAAAAGGAAGGCAAATCAAGAGACCCATTCAGCAGGTGGGTAAAGGGAGACCCAGAAGTACAGATGGAGCCTGGAGGGCACCCAGCCGTAGGGCCGTTGGTGCCTTTTGGGGGAAGACTATCCTGAAGAAGACCAAGGTCATTTCTGCCACCAGCCTAAAATTTTTCTAGCTTAGGCACCTTGAAGGGCTTCCCTGATAGCTCATCGGTAAAGAATCTGCCTGCAATGCAGGAGACCCCGGTTCAATTCCTGGGTCAGGAAGATCCTCTGGAGAAGGGATAGACTACCCACTCCAGTATTCTTGGGCTTCCCTGGTGGCTCAGCTGGTAAAGAATCCACCTGCCATGCGGGAGACCTGGGTTCCACCCTTGGGTTGGGAAGATCCCCTGGGGAAGGGAAAGGCTACCCATTCCAGTATTCTGGCTTGGAGAATCCCATGGACTGTACAATCCAAGGGGTCGCAAAGAGTTGAACACGACTGAGCGACTTACATGCTTTCAGGCACCTGGATGGCACTGGGAGCAGGTGACCTGGCAGGAGGTGGGATTGTCAGCTTGCTGTGTGACCTCAGGCGAGTCACCTCCACCTCTGCCCTGAGGCTCAGGCTTCTCCCTGGCCCGGCGCAGACCCGGTGCCCAGAGCCACCCCAGTTCTGCCACTGCTGACGCTGCTCAGCCACCCTCACCTTTCGCTCTGCCCTGCTGTCCTTCTTCATCCCTTTGATGAAATCTGCTCTTCCCTTCAGGTGCTGGTCAAACTCCCCCAGGGTCATGTCCCCTTTCTCCATCAGGACATGTGGCAGGTGGGGCTCTGTAGAGATGAGACAGTACTGTCCGAGCGTGAAGGCAACGTAGGGGACCTTGGTTGAGGGGTGGATCTTCGCTGTGGGGGGACTCCCAGTTGGAAGAGGGGGATGGGAACCCTGGACGCTTGAGGCATGTGGGGCCATGAAGACTCCTTAGCTGGGAGTCAGGAGAGTGCATGACTCGACTTTACCCATCTGTAAAACGGGAGTGATCCTGGGCTCCAATCTTTTTGCATCTTGACATTCTAACAATTCTTAAAGAGATAAAAGAGTTGCTCCCTGGGGGTAAAGAACTGTTGGGGTCTCACCAAGCAAGCTTAGGTGTTCAGCTGGCCTGAGAGCAAAGTGCAGCAATGGGTGGATGAGACAGTGGGGCCTCAGGAGCTGAAATGGGGCAGGAGACACTCAACTCTGCTAATCAGAGCCACGTTTACACGGAAGCCAGTAGTTGGTCTCCTCTCCTCTGCCACATAGCCTACCCTCTCCCTGGCTATGGGGTGGGCAAGGGGCAGTCTGTGTGCCCTGGGATCAGCACCTCCTCCCTCCCACCAGCAGCCCCGGGGGCCCCCGCTGGTGCACAGTACCGCTGGGGTGGATGAGGATCTCCACGGGCCGGTCGAAGGTGTGCCTGTTGGCCAGGGTGACGATGATGCTCTCGGCCGAGCTTGCGGAAGGGGCGGCATCAGCTCGGATCTCATGGGTGGGACTCTCTACCCCTGAGTGGCGCAGAAAGATGGGATAGGTTCAGGGGTCCCCAGAGAGAGAGGGCCTTGGTGGGGGGACCCGGAGACCCAGGCCGGAGGTGACTGCCACTCCAGCCCCATCAGGGGCTCCTGGCCTGCCGGGGTGCAAAACTGTGGACAGCCCTTCTCAGTCTTCCCATCTGTAAAATGGGAGCTTAGCTAGACAGGGTCGGATAACCTCTCCTGCCCTGACCCCGGGACCCAGTGGGGGTTAAAGGGGTGGCTTCCTCTCAGGCCACAGAGACAAAAGGAGCTTCACGCTCCATCGGAGGGCACTCCATAAACGCCTCTCGTGCTGAATGTCGGCTTGCTCTGGGAGAACTTACTCATGGACCGAAACCACATTCTTTTAAAACCTTGACTGGGAGGGGGAGGGGAACCATCAGAACAGTGGTGCCTGACTCTGGCTCCCAGTTAGAATCACCTGGGAGCTTTTCAATGTTTCTGGTGTCCAGGGCTCTCACCCCCAGACCAGTGTCATCATCAGAAGCTCTAGGGTGGGATCTAGGTGGCTGGATTTGGAAAGGTACCCCACTGAGAGGACCCCCACCTCCACCCCAGGGGAGGACCCGAGAAGCATCTCTGTGGCTGTGGCCTCCTGGAGAGGACCTTGGACCTCCGACCTCGGACTTTGGACTGCTAGGCCCATGTGGACATTTCCCCAGGGAAGCCATGGCGGGGAGGGGAGCGGACAGTCTTGAAATCTGTCCTTGGGAAAGAGTCCTGTTGGGTGGCAGGTTGGCTGCAGGCTGTCATCCACCTGGGCCGGCCAGCTTTCCCTCCTTCCCTTCCTCTCCCCACCCCGGGACCTGGAATCTTCGTTCCAGCCCCATCAGGGTCTAGGCAGCTCCGCTCACCTGCGAGCAGGCAGGGCCCACGAATCTCCAGCTGGAAGTTGAACTCGTATTCCATGGGGTTGGACACGTCGGTGTCCAGTAGAGTCGACAGGCACAGTCTGTTCCAGGAGTCCAGGCTGCCAAAGCAGTGCTTGTCTCTGCTGGGAAAGGGGCCGGGAGGAGGGGAGGGGGGAGGAGACTCAGCAAGATGGGAGCACTGGCCTCAGTTCCCACACTCGCACTGGGCAGAGCGTACATCCTCACCTGGGTCTCTCGGACTCAGCCATGGGACAGTTTACATAGCATCACATCACATCTGGAATCCCTGCTCTGTCTCTGTGAGCTGGGGACCCCTGCCTGAGCCACTCCTCCTCTGAGTCTCGGTTTTCTCGTTGAATAGGGATCATGGCAACACAGCTGTCTCTCGTGAGTGCTTAGCAGAGTCATCTGCTGCTCAATCGTCTCTGGCCCTCTGTCTGTTGTCCCCACCTGGGCTCTCATCCCGCTCTATTTCCCTCCCCTCCACAGCCTTGGCCTCTGAGGTTTTTGTTCTGAATATGCACAGAGCGTTGTAAGGCACCATGACATTTGGTTGAAAAGATGGCACTGTGTTAGGAATCTCATTCAGCAGCTTCCCTTTTTTTTCACCCAATGCTGCATTTTAAAGGTCTGAAAACCAAAGTCTTTGCTGCTGCTGTGATTCAGCTTGTTTCCATGATGGCTCATCGGTAAAGAATTTGACTGCCAATTCAGGAGACTCGGTTTGATCCCTGGGTGGGGAAGATCCCCTGGAGGAGGAAACGGCAACCCACTCTAGTATTCTTGCCTGGGAAATCCCATGGACACAGGAGTCTGGCAGGCTACACTTCACAGGGTCGCAAAAAGTCGGATGTGACTTAGCGACTAAATAACAGCAACAATGGTCCGACTTGAGGGCCTGTGACATTGTCCTGGTTTCTTCCTGCCTCCACCTCCCGGCGTCCACAGGCCACCCCCATGAAGACCCTCATCTGTGTTCCCTTTTTGAACGTATGAAAGGATTTCTCTGGGATCCCTGGGTCAAAGGGCACACATCAAATTCCGCCAGACTGCACTGCAAGGTGTCTGGGCCAGTGTTCACTTCCACCGGCAGTGAACCAGAGTTTCCCTCCTCACCCTCACTAACATTTGGTATGGTCTGTTTTTCTTACTTTTTCTCATGTCACTCTATCTAAGCCACTTTTTCATCGGAATTTGATGCAGGCAGGTGTCTGCATCCCCTGCAGTCCCAAGGGTGCCTCTGTTAACTCTTTCCAGCTGGAATGGGCAGGAATCAAAAATTTATCAGGGCCACCTCAGGGGAGCTGTGTACTCCCAAGCCTCTTGTTCCTTGATCCACCGAGGTCTGAATGTCCTCAGCTCTGCTAGTCCTGCCTCTCAAATGTACCAGGCTTGCATTTACCAAGTGTTTTGCATTTACAAATGCACGATGGCAGCATTTACACAGCTGACACACGAGCTGGTGCTCCCTGGCCTGACCCTGGATGGTGCCAGCAGCTTCTCTGTTGTGCCAGCAAGTGTCCTCACTCTAGATTTCGAGGCCCTCCATGATCTGACTCCAGCACTCCTCTCCTGTTTGCTATGTTCATACGAGCCTTCCTGCTGCTCTTCAAACACACCAAGCCTGGCACTGCCTCAGGGCCTTTGCACTTCCTGCCTGCTCTACTCCCGGCTCAGGATGTTCTTCCTCCAGATGATTTCCATGGCTTGCTCCCTTCATTCAGATCAGGCCTCAGATGTTGCCTCAGTTCAGCTCAGTTGCTCAGTTGTGTCCGACTCTTTGTGACCCCATGGACTGCAGCACGCCAGGCCTCCCTGTCCATCACTAACTCCTGGAGCTTACTCAAACTCATGTCCATCAAATCAGTGATGCCATCCAACCATGTCATCTTCAGTCGCCCCCTTCTCCTCCTGCCCTCCATCTTTCCCAGCATCAGTCTTTTCAATGAGTCAACTCTTCGCATGAGGTGGCCAAAGTACTGGAGTTTCAGCTTTAGCATCATTCCCTCCAGAGAACACCCAGGACTGATCTTTAGAATGGACTGGTTGGATCTCCTTGCAGTCCAAGGGACTCTCAGGAGTCTTTAACACCACAGCTCAGAAGCATCAGTTCTTTGGCGCTCAGTGTTGGGGGCCAGAGTGAGGTACTCCACCCGTGGCAAAGGTCATGAGGAAGGAGGCTCGACATACGCAAAGGCGGGATCGAGCCTCAGGAGTCCCCCTGGAAATCCTCGAGCATCTACCCTCATAACCAGAGCCTGCCTACTTTACTACTTTGTGCTCTCACCTACATCTCTGACTTTATGAGTGGCTGTCCCCCACCACCTCTTTCAGAGAAGGAGTTAACCTAGAGCTCCAGTTAATAAAAACTCCTGGGCGTGACAAGAGTGTTTTAACCTACAAACTCCTCTGAAGGTTCTCTGGCCTGCCTGACAGGCTTGTCCGGCCACATGTGATTGCTCACAGCCTCCCAACCATGAGAGGCACGAGATGCTTTAAACGTTCTAAAAACAGGTTCCTTAGAAAAGTTAGAAAACTATTAGTATAAGTATAATGGGCTGATTAGAAATTGTATTGGTGAAGGGTTTTTCATTTGTTGAGCCAATGTTTGTTGCTAAGTCTCCATATCCCCTGCCCTTACACACATTAATGAATATATAGAAGAAATAAGTATTAACCTTTGATATTAATCATGTTAGACCTTAGGCTAAGTAAACTCTTTCCTTAACTAAACCCCACTACACCCTCACCCTATAGGAATGTAACTTTATTTGGGTGGCGTCTGTTTTAAGAATAATCACCCCTGGAGAAATAAGTGTCCTGGTTGACTAACCGCTGTCACAAGGAGAGGGTCATAAATTGTCAGCAGGCCCCCCTGGCCAGAAGATGATGTAACACCCCTAAGACCTCTGTATACATTTGTATGAAGCACCTGACTTTGATAAAAGTCAGGACTGCTGACCCCATGTGACTTTTGCATAACATCTCAGTGTATAAAAGTAGACCATGGAAAATAAAGAATTGGGGTCAGTTCCTTGAAAGACTGGTCTCCCCATGTCGCTCTCTCTCTCACTCTGGCTGAGTCTCCATCTGGAGCGCGGAACCTGCCATGCTTACTAATTATGCCTGGGCTTCTAAGATCCGACCGGGGAGGCCTCAGTGTCTCCTCTCCTTCGGGAGAACGGAAGGACGCCTGCGGCCTCCGTAAGTGGTGCAAACTTCTTGTCTTCAAGTTTTATTGGTCTCCCGCGTAAACCAAGCTACTCAGCCTCTTTTCTCCACTGAATTTTCCTACTGAGCTATCCTCATTCTATTACTCGTTACATCTCTAATTAATGTCTAATTGAAGCTATTGTATCCTGATCCTCGCCGACGCCATCCCCGCTTTGAATACCCTGGATCAGCTGGGGCTGGACCCCGGCAGCTCAGCTTTCATTGTGGTCCGAGTCTCAGATGGTGCCTAAGCCTCGTCTCTTCTAATGAGCACCTGCCGCATCCTGTCCCTCTCCAGCCTCAGTAGTGTTTATCTCCATAGACCTCATCACCTAATGTCTGACATATCTATGAGCCTGTTTCTTTATTGTCTGCCGTCTTCATTAGCATGCTAGCTCCTTAAAGGCAGGGACCTTGCCGCTCTGGTTTACTGCTGTATTCCCAGCACCCAAAACAGTGCCCGGCCCATGTGTGTGCTTGGTCCTGGCCCACAGTAAGTGTTTAATCTGTGGAATGACTGAGGAGTGCCCTCCAGGCTGGCCCCTTATGGGAGGCTGCAGTAACCCCTCCTCGCCAGCCTGGCCATCAGTTCAGTTCAGTCACTCCATCGTATCCGACTCTTTGCGACCCCATGGACTGTAGCACGCCAGGCCTCCCTGTCCATCACTAACTCTTGGAGCTTACCCAAACTCATGTCCATTGAGTCAGTGATGCCATCCAACCATCTCATCCTCTGTCATCCCCTTCTCCTTCTCCCCTTTCCCAGCCTAGTCACAGATCATCCCTTTAACCTGCAGTGTCCAGGAGACTATTGACATGGCCCTCTGTGATCCAGTGGGCACGTGCCTCCAGCTGTCCCCAGAGCCCTACAGAGTATGTGTATGAAGCTCCTGGATATGGACAGTGTTTATATCTTCCCGTATTTCAACTTGACTCAAAGATTCAGAACGAGAGTAGGGGAGGGGGAGTTAAGGAGTTTGTTGTTTAGTCACTAAATCATGTCTGATTCTTTGCGACCCCAGGGACTGTAACCCACCAGGCTCCTCTGTCCATGGGATTTCCCAGGCAAGAATACTGGAGTGGGTTGCCATTTCCTTCTTCAGGGGATCTTCTGACCCAAGGATTGAACCCGCATCTCCTGCATTGGCAGGCGGGTTCTTTACTGCTGAGCCACCAGGGGAGACCAAATGATAAGATGCATCAAAAGGTACCTCCCATATGCAGCAGGCTTCTTAAACCGGGCTTCCTCTCTCCCTGTGGAGGAGACGCTAGTCCCCTGGGTCCACGGTGGGGAAATAGGAGGATCCCTGATCTCAGCTGCAGGTGCCTCAGGCTGTGACCCCCTTTGCCCTCCTCCCTACCCCTGGGGAGAGTATAGAGAAACTGTGCTGCAATGTCCTACCCGACCCTGTTGAAAACCCTTGTTAATGGCTCCTTATTGCTCTGGGGAGCAATCCAGAGTTGGCCAGGGCCGCAGGGTGTCCTGTATGTCTGCAGCCTCATCTCATGTCACCTGTGCTTCCGGTCCTCTGGGGCCCCGTCCTTGCTGCCTCAGGGCCTTTGCCCCTGCCGTTCCCACCTATAGGAACGTTTCTCCCTGTGCCTTATCTGTCTGCCTCCTGGCTCAGCCCTCAGCTGAAATATCACTCCTCAGAGAAGACTGACCTGGCCCCTGGACCTCCCAGGGGTTGGGTCCCTCTTTTATATTCTTAGCCAATGAACGTCTCTTCCATTGCACTTTCACGTAATTAATTATGCATGCAAGTTCACAAACAGTTCACCTTAGCCGTGTTATTGGCTGGATAATGATCTCTTCCACCAAGTTCCGGAAAGTTCCGGAACCGTGTGCGTTTGTTCCCTCTGTGTTCCTGACACCCACCCCAGTGACTAGACACAGTGTGTGCTAAGCCGTGTCAGTCGTGTCTGACGCTCTGTGACCCCATGGACTGTAGCCCGCCAGTCTCCTCTGTCAGTGGGACTCTCCAAGCGAGAATACTGGAATGGGTTGCCATTTCCTTCTCCACTAGCACATAGTAGGTGCTCCAAAAATGCCTCTTGGGTGCATTAAAGTATCAAGCCTGGATATTCTGATCCCAACTCCAATACTTCTGATCAGTACCAACATCAGCCATTTCAGGGAGATTCTTTGACAGTCTTCAAGAGGTGGCAGCTACAGAGCTTAGCATCACCGCCTATCCTTCATCTTCCCCCACACCCTGACCCCCCACTCCATGACCCTGGCCTTGTCTGGCAGGGGCTCCTCACCTGTGGACCTGCTGGCTGGGGGCGCCGGTGCTCTCCGTGCAGAACTGGGGCACGGTCGGGGCGCAGACAGCGGGCAGCTGGACCTGCACAGCCCCACTGGGCAGCGTCGGGAGCTCCGAGGAGGTGCTGATGAACACGAAGACATTCTCCATTGGGGCGATGGTCCCCAGGTTGACCACAAAGAGGATCCGCTCCAAATCCTCGTCCAGAGCCACCTTTCCTGGTTGGCAGGAAGGAGGGATAATGGAACGTTTGCAGAATGGTTCCTACATGCCAGGCCTGGAGTCAGGGGCCGTGAGCTGCTTCTCTCTCATCCCCTCTAAGCTTGCTGTGTGTTGGGTTAGAGGAGCTTGTGCGCTGATGGGAAAACTGAGGCTTAGCGTGGGGGCGCAATGAGTTCAAGTTATTCAACAAATAACTAATTTCTTGAACCAGGACCTGAACCTATGTGGGTCTGACGCCAGGCCTGTGTACTTTACACTGTGCCCTGCCAGGAGTGGGAGGCTGGGACCCATTCACCCCTGATGGAGGGTCACATCTCCATCTTCAGACTCTATGTCCCCCTAGGATTTACACTGGAGCGTCTCACCTCTCTCAGAATCTGTGCTGTTTCTTTTCATCAGAAAGGCCCATCCCTCATTATTTCTTAGCCCATCTTATCCACCCACCCAGCCCCTCCACGAAAACCTCCCTGGTCCCAATGTGGCCCCTTCTTTTCCCCCTCTGATATGATCTGGACCGTTTTTGGCATGGCCACGTTCAACTTCCTATCGTAGTCACTCCCTGGCATGCCCTAGCTGTTCTTCCAGGCTGGGATAAATCCTAAACTCTTGGGGGGCAACTTTGCATCTTACATAGCATGGGTGTTCAAAGATTCTTGAACATCAATGATCAGGTGAACAAACTTCATTTCCATCACAGATCCAATGGTGAGAATCTTTTATATCATATGATCCTTGGTCTGGACTCAAGCCTTGGCTCTGCCACTAATATGCTCTGTGGCCTTGGGCTGGGCACTCCCGCTCTGAGCCTCAGTATCGTCCATAGCAGGAACCCACAGCCGTTGTGTGAGTAGTGACTCTGCACCAGTGACAGGGATGAGCGTTCTGCACGCTCTTTGTGAGATTTCGATGGATTATTAGTTACATTTTACAAAGCAAGTCTTCATTTCTTATCTAAGCTTGCAAGCGACAGGACTGGAAGTCAAATCCTGGTATGACTCATTCTACAACCTCTGAGCTTAAATGATAATATGCTTTTCTGGTGTTTAGAGATGTCTTAAATACCCTTCAGTTGCCTCCTTTGACCCTTACCACTCTTCCCAAGTGAGAGGAGAAACAATTGCCTGTTTTACAGACAGTAAGGTGAAGTTCAGAGAGGTTAATTATTGGGCCACGGTCGCACAGGATTCCCGACTCTTAGTACAGTGCTCTCTCTACCTGATCCCACTGCTCCCCTTTCGGTCTGCATGAGACGTCAGCCTCGCCCAGGTCCCGCCACAGCCCCTCCAGCCCTCTTACCTGTGACAGTCGCAGCTCGAATGCCGGTGGCCTCAAAGTGGCCACCCTCTATTTTGGCTTTGTCCTTGATCTGTACCGTCACGACACGGTCCCCAATGACCGCCTCAAAGCCGATCACCGTGGTGTGCTCGTCCAGGGGGTACACGAAGAGACCTGGCGGAGCAGGGCCCGGGGTCACGGGGTGACCCAGCGCCGCTCGGCGTGCCCGCCCCCCGGATGGAACTAGAGCCCCTGGTCTGCCGTTTGAGCACACCATGGCGCTCACTGCCACTTAGAGGGCTCCCGAGGGGACTCGGGCTGGCTGCCCCCCGATAGGATGCGTAGAGTGGCAGGCTCCGCGTCAGCGGCGGGTTAGTAAAGGGACCGCTGCTCCCCTGTCCCAGCCATCTCTTACTCTATGCCATGCTGCAAGCTCACCACGACCACCCAGCACTCTGCCCACCTCCCCACCCTCGCGGCCCCAGGGAGTAGAAAAGAGAATGAAGAGACCGAACCTCTAAAACAGGCAGCCTCATCCACCCGCTTCAGGGAGGAACTGCACTCACCGCGGGGCAGGTGCCAAGATTCGCCCCCCGGTGGCCCTGGCCTGGGGCTGGTCTCGGCTGAGTCTTTGGGAGAAGGGGGCGTTCATGCCTATGTGGACCCTGAGCCTCTGAGAAACGTCCTGACCACCTTCTCCCCAGAGCATCTGCCTCCTCCTTCCTCCCAGGTTTTAGATTCCCCCATCCTCCTGGCTCCACTGGTGTGGCCAGGGTTTCTGATTTTTCAAGAGAGAGCGGCAATCTGGATTTCTATGTGAGCTGTTGTGTGGGTCTAACGAGACACTCCTGTGCGGTGGATTATCACCCGTGGTGCCCAGGAGCTGGTCTTTGGAGGAAGAGGACTAGGGTTCTAATCTGAGCCCTGCCCTCTGCCCCAGTCTGGTGACATTCAGCATCTCGAAACCTCAGAGCCCTGTCTGAAAACGGGGATGATAGAGTCAAACTCAGGGTCATTGTGAAAATGGGAGGAAGAGCCACCATTCACTAAGCTCCACCCCCCATAGTGTGCGTCCTACATTTTTATGTCTCAGGGCAGCGCTTCTCAGACTTTAAGAAAACACGAGTCACCTGGGGGAGGGGGGCGGGTCTGGTTAAAATGCAGATTCTGATTTAGTAGTTCTGGGGCAGGCCGAGATTCTGCGTTCCTAACCAGCCCTGGGTGATGCCGATGGCTGGGGGAGCACACTCGGAGGACCGAGGTCCTATCTCATTTAATCAGCCCACTAACCCAGGGGCAGCACAGTGGCAGGACCATGGCGAGCTCTCCATAAATCCCAGTTTCCCATCCCTCTGAGCCTCAGTCTCCTCATCTATAAAATGGGGGCACTGGTTTTTCCACACATGGAAAGCTAAAGGACTGTCTTAAAGCTGTTCAAGTAATACAGTCTCTTTGGTTCCCCGTCAGTCTCACATTAAGCTGTCCTCTGTAGGCTTCCTGAAACAGAGGGACAGGATCTTTGTTCTGCCTGCAAGATTTCTGTGGGGAGGAAAGTTTCCCTTGTAGGTTTCTTTTGGGAACTCAAAGGATTTCAGACACTCAGGTCAGGTTGGAGGGTGGGTGCCCCAAGAGGTGAAGTTTGGGAGTTAGGAGGCCCCCATCACTGTGAATGAGAAGGGATGCAAAGCATAACTATCCTTTATACAGGACCTTCCTGGCCAGGCTTCTGGTAACTCCCTTCCTTACATGCAAAGACTAGAGCACAATTTACAAACAGCCCTTGCAGGGGAACGTCGGTGCACACTCCTGACTTCCGAACACTGATGATTCACATTCGCAGACTGTTTTCCATTCCACGCTGCCCTTCCTCACGCATTACCTCATCTGCTTTTCCCTCAAACCCTGGCATCCAGAGAGACACAGGAGCATCCTGACATCGAGGAGGACTGCGGCTTCCCCAAGGTCACGGGGACGAGAGCTATGCTTAGCACTGGGAGCTCCGGGCCTCCAGTGAGTCCACACACCTCTCCTCCTGTGAGACTCCCTGGGGGATGTGGAGGACTGACTATCTGACTGGTGGGCATGATCTGTGGACATCAATAGGGCTGGGACAGGGCTGGGGCAGAGCCCAAAGCTGGCTTCAAATCCTGACATGACTTGCCCCCAGCTTTAAGACCTGTTGGGCAGAAATGGTATTCCTACTTTGCAGGTGGGTAAACCGAGGCTCAGAAAGGTGACGTGACTTGTCTGATGTCAGCTGGCTGATGCATGTCAGGACGGGGGATTAAGCATGCCCGTGGCCCTGGGGAAGCCCCCGCAGGGACCCTTACCCTGGAAGGGCTGGGCTTCCAGGTTTCCATAGGTGAGGGAGGCGGTGAGCCCCAGAGCGTAGCCGCTGACGAAGGAGGTGACGTCGGACGCGGTGAGGGGCAGGGCCGCCCCTGTGATCTGGTTCAGCAGACCCGGCATCTCGCGGGCTACTCGGCCTTCAGGACCTGCAAGAGGTGGCAAGGCAAGAAGTGGGGAGAGGCCCCCCGCGCCACCATGCCGCCCTGCTCAGTTATCCCCCTTCAGCCTCCACAGGCAAGCAGAGCCTCATTCTCTCCATTTCCCCCCAACCACTTCCCACAGTGATGCTGGACCACCCCTTGGAAGAAAAGGCGTGATTATGCCCTCTGTTTTCACCTCCCAGTAGAGGAAATGAGGCCTGCAGTCACGAGGCCTTGCTGGATTCACGTTGTGGGTCTCCCACTTCCACCTCATCCCTCAGATATGACCTGTGTGCTCTCAAACCTTTGTCCTTGCCACACTCTACCTGGAAGGCTCAGTCCATGAGCCAAAATAAACGAGCCACGTCCCACTGCCCTTAGGTGTCAACTCAGGGCTCCCTTTGCAGGGAAGCCAGTCCACCGTGCCAGGCTTCTCACAGAGCATAGCTTCTCTCCTTCCAGCAGTCTGTCAGGATTCATCCTGTCTCCATGAGATTACGTTATTCACGTCTATCCTCCCCTTTAGGAGAAGGAAATGGCAACCCACTCCAGGATTCTTGCCTGGAAAATCCTGTGGACAGAGGAGCCTGGGGGCCACAGTCCACAGGGCCGCAAAGAGTCGGCCACACTGAGGGACCAAGCAGCAGAAGCATCATCCCCTTTGGAGAGTGCGCTCCTGGTCTCTTGGTGCTTTGCATGGCATCCTAAGTGCTGACTGAATAAGTAAAAGCGTGGTTGGGAACTTCCCTGGCGGTCCAGGGGTTAAGAATCTGCCTGCCAATACCGGGGACACAGGTTCGATCTCTGGGCCAGGAAGATCCCACGTGCTGGGGAACAACCAGGCCCACGGGCCACAGCTACTGATGCCCACCTGCTCAACAGCTTGTGCTCCACCACTAGAGAAGCCGCCGCAGTGAGAAGCCCCTGCAAACTGCACCAAAGAGGAACCCCGCCCTCGCTGCAGCTGGAGAAAGCCCGTGTGCAGCAAAGAAGACCCAGCACAGCCAGAAACAACAAAAAGATGACTGTGATCACGCCAACACCAGTGACTGCCGAGCGCATTTCAGGGCAGGTGCCGATTCTCTGAGGTTCCTGAGACCCTCCCAAGCAATCACCTGCCTTCGAGAGGTGGGGGAAGGAATGGGAAGAGAAGCCGACCAAAGGTTGCGGATACAAACTTGAGGCCCTTTTTGGGTCTTCTTCTGGGTGATGGCTGCGGAAGCCGCAGTGGGCTGGTAGCCTGTTGCCGTTTATTTGCAAGGCTGTTCTGTGACTGCTGATGACCCTGTCTTTTCTCTGAGAAGGGAACTCTGTGCTTTTCCATCCTCCTTGTGTTCCCAAGCAAGGATCCTCAGGTGCTCCCACCCTCTCTGCCGGCCCAGGAGTATTGATTTAATTATGTGGCTCCAGCCCAGACAGCTCTCAGCCCCCCGGCATATCTGCAGCATGCTGACTGACAGCAGGAGGCAGATAAGGAGCCAGGAGAGAGGGCTGGATTCCCAGCCGCCTTCTCCCGGGAGTTCTGTCTCAAAGCCCAGGGCAAAGCCAGGGGCAGAACCAGATGGTGGGGCTCCTTTCCTGAGAGAATCACCTCCCTGGCCCTCCACACTCCTTCCCTCCACCTCCTCTTCCTGGTTCCCTCCTGTCCAGAAGGTTGGCAAGCCAGCCCCCAGATGTGTGGGGAACTTGAACTTCAGCTTGGGTTCATCCTGGGGTTGGGGGTGGGCTTCCCCGATGGCTCCGTGAGTAAAGAATCAGCCTGCAATGCAGGAGACACAGGAGACTTGGGTTCAGTCCCTGGGTCGGGAAGATCCCCTGGAGGAGGAAAAGGCAACCCACTCCAGTATTCTTGCCTGGAGAATCCCATCAGAGGAGCTGGCGGCCTACAGTCCATGGGGTCACAAAGCATTGGACTCGACTGGGAGACAAAGCACGCATGCATGGGGTGGAGTTTTGCCAAGGGTGCCCCAACCAGCCCAGTCATGCCACACCGCCCTGTGCCCACCCAGTTTCCTGGGGCCACTCTCCCCCAGGGAGTGGGGCTTGGGTGACGGATGTCGCTAATGCAGGCAGACTCACTGAGCGCTGATTGTTTCCCGTTTGCCCTCTTGGAAAGAATGCACTTGAAATTCTGCGGGGTCTACTTCATGCGTCATCTTTATCAATTCCTCCAGCACTGATAGGAATCTACTGTATTCTGGGTCCTGAATTAGCCACTGGGGATGCAAAGATAAGACATGGCTCCATCCTTAAGGAACTTACAATCCTCAGTTAGAGGGGACGAGGAGTGGGGGAAGTAATAGTAATAGTATCAGTGGCTGGAATTTGTTGAAAATTGAAACTGTGCCAGGCACACCTATTATCTCATCTAATTCTCACAACCTTATAAAGTGCATTGCTTTGCAAGTGAGGACATCAAGGTCCCAAAGAGGTGTGTTTGTTTTTTGCACAAGAGTTTGGGGCCCCCCAAGGACATATGGGTGCCAGGGATGCGTGGGTGGGACTTTCTCCTGGAGGACCCCAGGGGCATCCCTGCAAGAGATGCGGACCAGCGCCAGGAACGCTGAGCATCATCCCTCCAACCATCCCAGCCTGGGGCTCCGGTGGGCATCACCCAGGAGACACCTCATGGGGAGGAAGGCACCAGCGTCCCCTGGACAGTGTGAGAAGCCAGGCTCGACTTCAGGAGCAGAGCGGTGTGAATTGGTCCAGAGAGTGACAGGGGCTGATCTCAGTGGGTCAGCGTGTAGCCAGGCCTTTACCCTCCTCGTCTTCTTCCTGATTGGCCAGAGCACCTGTCTTTCCCCAAACTGCTGGGATGCAGGATCTGGAAAATGGGCTGGTGAGGTGAGAGGGAAGGGAAAAGGGGATGAATGGACTGGCAGAAGGAATGGGAGGGGCTCCTGGACCTTAGAGGAGCCATGAAGAGAGCAGCGGGTGCAGAGAGGGTAACAAAGAGGATTTCTAAGCGAGGAGCCACTTTAATCCCTGGCTATTCATTCCCTCTTTTATAAAACCAGGTGAGGACTTCCCTGGTGAACCTGTGGTTAAGACTCCGTGTTTCCAATGCAGGGGGTGTGGGTTTGATTCCTGGTTGGGGAAGTTCCCTGTGCTGTGCAGCACAGCCACACACACACAAAGGAAAAACAACAACAACAAATCCCAGGTGAGTGGAAGGGCCAATAGGTCCTATTTCCCTGGCACTGAAGGTTAAACCGAGTAAGCATAAAGTACCCAGCACAGTGCCTGGCACGTAGCAGGGACTCAATAAATACTTGTAAAGTGAAATGAACGAATGAATGCGGGCAGTCTCCCAGGGACGCTAACCTTTAGTGCTCATCTGCGTGCTGGGCAGACGGTGGAGAACAAGGCAGGTGAGGGATATGAACTAACAGAGGCTACAGATCCCAAATACAGCTGCAAGCCAACAGATTCAAAACCCAACTCCTTGTCTCTGTCACAGCTGCCTCCGGCTTGTCCCGCAGTGATGTCCACTCCCAGTAAAGCCGCCAGAGCAGTCCTTAGAAGCCATGGATCCAGTCATGTGGTCCCAGAGTTCGCCGCCCTGCCAGCTCTCCACGCCCCTGGAGACCCCCGATCCAGGCCCCGCACCGGTTTCCTCTCTGGTTTCCCCACTGGTGACTCTGCTTGGCTCTTCCCCCACTGGAGAGCTTTCCAGCTGGGTGTTTCCACTTCTAGGGATGCTTTTCCCCTAGCTCCCTCCCTCCTTCAAGTCTTTGCTCAAAGGACGGCTTCTTCTTAATCCTGGGTTTAAACTTGTAACCTGTTCCCCTAGCTTCACTTCCAAACCCTCATCCTGCTGTCTTATTTTCCCCAAAGCACATATTACTAACATACTCCATGTAAAGCATTTATTATGTTTATTGCTTATCGTCCGTCTCCCCGCACGAGGGCGAATCCTGGGGCCTGTGTTTCTCACCGATACTTCCCGAGCGCCTTGAGGAGTGCTTGTGCTGTTAGTAGGTGGTGAATAAATAGTGTCGAATGAATCAATCGATACGTATGGTCACAGGGCAAAGCCGGCCATTTCCGAGTTTCCCATTTTTCCAGGGGACGGAGAGATATCCCCTGACCACCAGGTCCAGGGCAGCTCTTCAGGGAAAATGTTGGAATTAAATCCATCGTTTAGGCTTCCCTCCCAGAGCTTATCAGTCAGGGGCCCAGATACACCCTCCCAGCCAGCACGGCGGTCCCGCCCGTCTTTGAACAGACCATCCACCCAACTGCAGAGGGTGCTCTGTTGTCCTGCCCTTGAACCAACCCCCGGCCAGCTTCTCCCTCTTCTAACCGCCCACCACTTGGCGGCCGGCAGGCTCCTTGACAGGCTGTCTGTGTCCTTGTCCGAGGACCTGCTTCCCTCCTTCCAGCAGGGGCTGCTTATTTCTTGCACCCCCCAGGTTGGGAGGCTGACATCTCTCGGCTACATCCCACCCGCTCTGTGTTGCTTGCCATCCTCAAGGCTCCAACCACGCCCTCCTTTTAGCAAACACTTGGCCCCAGGCTCCTGGCTTCCCTGCTCCCCAACCCCTGCCATCACCCAAGGGGACTTCAGCTGCTGTGGGAACTGTGCATGCAGCGTCTTGGGGTTTTATCCTCCAAATCCCACATCTCAGGAGCCTCTGCTGCCACTCCAGCTCAGCCTCCCATTGCCATGCAGTCCTTGAACTTGAGGCACAGCCCGTGGTCACTCCATCTCCAGAACCTGAGTCACTTGGCACTTTTAAGAGCAGCTTCTCAACACGTCCCAGCTCTCTCTTATTTGTTTTTTTCCTTTGCAGTCATCACCCTCGGATAGACTGTATCTTCTGCTTCTGTATTTGTTTAATGCGTCTCCCCAACTCTCTAGATGATGTATAACCTCCAGTGAGGGCAAGAATTTTTAGCTTGTTTCTTGGCTCTGTCTGCCACCCAAAGAATATTATGGGGTATAGTAGATATTCAATAAATATTTGTCAAGTAGCTGAAGTATCATTGCGAGTGCTTTATGTATACTGCTTGGCAAAAAAATTCATTCGAGTTTTTCTGTATGAAAACTTGAATGAACTTTCTGGTCAACCCAATACAATGAGGGCAGCACCCCACAGAGAGCGGGCTATAGTCCATCAGATCAGTTGCTCAGTCGTGTCCGACTCTTTGCGACCCCATGAATCGCAGCACGCCAGGCCTCCCTGTCCATCACCAACTCCCGGAGTTCACTCAGACTCACATCCATTGAGTCGGTGATGCCATCCAGCCATCTCATCCTCTGTCATCCCCTCTCCTCCTGCCCCTAATCCCTCCCAGCATCAGAGTCTTTTCCAATGAGTCAACTCTTTGCATGAGGTGGCCAGTGTACTGGAGTTTCAGCTTCAGCATCATTTCTTCCAAAGAACACAGTCACCAAGAGTTGGTTGGACATGACTGGGAGGCTAAAACACCACCACCAGTTCAGAAGCAGGTACTCTTACCATCCATGTGCTACAGATCGAAAACACCGAAGCTCAGAGAGGTGAGGCAACTTCCTTAAGCCCACCCAACCTTGGGCTGGGCGTTAACCAAAGCAGAAGGACCAGAGCCCAGGTCCTTAACTGTGAGGCTACCCTGCCTCCTGCAGGAAGCGTCTCCCTGAGTCTTGGCACTTCTGCCCACATCCTCCTGACATCCTCTGCTCTCTACCCCCATGGGGGCAGCAGCTTCAGTGTTCTCTCCTGGAGCATCTCTACCAGCTCCTACCTGCTCCTTCAACCTCCAGGCTGATTTCCTCCTAGTCCCCTCTGCCATCTCATAGGTACACATGCAAGTGTGAACACACACACACACACAGGCACACACGCGCCTTCCCTTTCCCTTGAGCTTCGCGGCTCCCCGTTGTGTCTGTCCTGCAGGTTAAACTCCCTGAGCAGCACTCAAGGCTCCTCCCCACCAGCTCCCTGCCGCCACCCGAGTCAGCTCCTGTTACGTCCTGCGTGTTCCCTTTGCTCCAAACACACTGACCTTCTCACCGTGCCCTTCCTGCACTGGAGCCTTTTCCGGCAATGATCGTGACCTTCCTCTCTGCCTTTCAGAGTCCTCTTCACCACTCAAGACCCACTTCCCCTGTCACCTCCTCCCCAAAGCCTTCCCTGACAACCCAGCCCATCAGACATGCCCTCCTCGGGGTCTCCACAGTCTCTGGGCATTGTCTGCCACCTCACACATCGTGGAGCTCTGTAAGTACCCATCTGCAATGGCTTGTCTCCTCCTGAGGGTCGTGGGCACAGGAAGAACAGGGGTGCCCCTCCCCTTTCCTGCGCCCCAGCTCCCTGCAGAGGAAGGGTCTGAAATGGAATCATCTCCTAGGGTCATCAAGTGCTTTGCGATCATCGCTAATGCTCACACACACCCTCACATTACAGGTAGGGAAGCTGAGGGTTAGGGATCTGGAAGCCAGGACCACATGGCTGGTGAGGGGTCAGGATGGCTGAGATAGGAAGCAGCCTTCCTTGAAAGCCTGTACTTCAGGATTTCCCTGGTGGTCCAGTGGCTGAAACACCATGCTCCCAATGCAGGCGCCTGGGTGCGATCCTGGTCAGGGAACTAGATTCCACGTGCCTCAACCAAGAGTTCAAAAGCGAAAGTCAATATATTAGTTGCTCAGTCGTGTCCAAATCGTTGTGACCCTGTGGACTGTGGCCCTCCTCTGTCCACATGATTCTCCCGGCAAGAACACTGGAGTGGGTAGCCATTCTCTTCTCCAGGGGATCTTCCTCATCCAGGGATCAAACCCAGGGCTCCTGTCTTGCAGGCAGATTCTTTAATCTGAGCCACCTGGGAAGCCCTGAGTTTGCACACTGCAACAAAAGGTCCTGAATGCCGCAATGAAGATTAAAAATCCTGCCTGCCGCAAGTAAGACCCATCACAGCTAAATAATTCAGTAAATATTAAAAAAAAGTGCACCTGTGCTTTCCCTTCCCCAGCTGCTTCACGGTCTATGCTGAGCACAAGGAAGGGGAAAGGAAGGAGGGAGGGAGGGGGAGAAGGAGTGAAGTCCAGGACTCCGGTGAGCTAGGGTTGTGAGTGCCAGGGACCCTGGGCTTCCTCTGCTCTGATGCCTCTCAAGATGCAGCCGGGACCCCAATTGGATCGTGAGCCCCACTAGCAGCCCCCCCCACCTCCAGGTTGTCCTGGAACAGCCTGGGGTGCAGGGTTCTAGGCAGAGCGCAGAGGCTGGCTGACAGATGACTGCAGCGGTGTGACTTGATTCAGATGCGATGTGAGAAGGCTGCGTGGGGAAGGAGCTGGGAAAAGATGCTGGGCCCCGCCTGGCCTCAGTCGTGATGATGGCCTGCACTGGGTTCCTGGGTCAAGAAGTGGCTGCATGCCTTCCCTGCCAGGGGGCATTGACTTTCTTCAGTTTCAGAAAGAAATTGGAAAGCAAGACGCTTGTGGGGCCGCAGCGAGGTCCCAGGAGCTAACTTACTGCCTGGGGATAGAGTCCCTGGACAGCTACTTCTGGGCAACCTTGGACCAGTTACTCAACTGTGCCCTGCCAAGGACCTCCTGTGTAACCTCAAGCAAGTGACTTAACAGTTTGGTGCCTTAGTGTCTACATCTGTAAAACGGGCCCATGCCGGTTCCCCTGCCCCACTCCTAGGAGACTGGGATGATAAAGGAGAGAATGCCTATCAAGTGAATGGGTGCGAGCAGGCAGGTCCTGGTGGGGCTGGGGGCTTCTCCTGTCTCCCCTCCTCCATCAGCCCTCCCCGAGGGGCCACTTCCTGACCCCTGGGCAGACCGCTCCCCTGGAAATGTCCTTCCGTCTCTGCCCGAGTGCTCATCTCAGTAACTCCTCTGCTTCTGCCCTTGGAGCTGTTCAGTTCAGTTCAGTCGCTCAGTCGTGTCCGACTCCTTGTGACCCCATGGACCGCAGCACTCCAGGCCTCCCTGTCCATCACCAACTCCCGGAGTTACTCAAACTCATGTCCATTGAGTTGGTGATAGCATCCAACCATCTCATCCTCTATTGTCCCCTTCTCCTCCCACCTTCAATCTTTCCCAGCATCACAGTCTTTTCAAATGAGTCAGCTCTTCCCATCAAGTGGC
This sequence comes from Bos indicus x Bos taurus, assembly GCF_003369695.1. Taxonomy (NCBI): domain Eukaryota; kingdom Metazoa; phylum Chordata; class Mammalia; order Artiodactyla; family Bovidae; genus Bos; species Bos indicus x Bos taurus. Next base: position 131,960,770 of record NC_040077.1, read on the forward strand.
CAAAGTATTGGAGTTTCAGCTTCAGCATCAGTCCTTAAAGGGAGGCCTCCTCCCTCCACCTGGAAAGTCATTCTGGAGGCCTCTCACCCCTCACCCCAGTCAGATCGCCTCCAGATTATGTCCACAGAGTTGGAGGCCCCCAGCCGAGGGGCCTCAGCCAGACCTAGGAGAGGTGCAGATGGTGAGCTGGCCCACTCACCTTGGGCTCGGGGGTACGCCTCCTCTGCCCTGCGGTCGACACCTCTTGGAAGTCCATGCCATAATGCCCTCACTCAGGGTCTGTCCCCCAAGGACCCCCACACCCACTGACCAACACTGACACTCCCATCAAAGTGGGGGCAGAATTGATGGGTTCCTAGGATCCGATCTGATTGTTCTAAGCTTCTAGAATTCTGGGGCTCTCAAATTCTGGTCCCACTTCATCTAAACCTCCCACCATGGGTTCATATCCCCCCAGTGTGGGTAAACAAATTGGTGCTTCTGGCATCCCCTCTCCCCACCTTATTCACCCCACGCTCCAACCAGTTAAGACCCCTTGAATTCGTCCAAATGAGCCAGACTTTTCCAGCTTCCATATCTCTTCTGAGGCTGCCAGTTTCTGCCAGGAATGCCATCCCCACGCCAACCGCCTCCTCTAGAGGAGATCTGACTCATCCTTTAAGACCCAGCTCAAATACCACCACCTCCATGAAGCCTTCTCGGGGGTCCTGTGCTGAACAGAACTACCCCACTCCCACCCCCAGCGCAGTCAGCCCCTGTCGCATCAGCCATCTCATTATCCGTGTGCTGCGTGTCCTTTCAGCCAATGCGTGTGGGACACGGTGTGGGCCTGGGCAGGCAAGGGCTGCACCCCCAGGCAGAGACGCCACCCTCCTGAGCAGGGAGGTGGTCAGCTCCTAGAACTCAGGGCAGGCACTCTCTCTCCCCATCGTGCATCTGGCACATAAACTGCTCGACAAGGAACTCAGGGAAGCGAACAGCAAGCGCTCCGTTTGTGGACTCAGTGCATGAGTGGGTGAGTGAATGGCTAGGGGCGATGAGCGAGGGGTGGGAAGAGGCCTTGGCGATGGGAGGAATCCCTCTATCTCAGCCCAGCGCCGGGAGGATTCCATCCCAAACACAGCTGCAGTCCCATTGTGGGAGAGGGCCCGGGGGACGGTCGGGTCACTTGGGTCAGAGCGGCGCTCGGTGTGCCTGTGCGGCCCGAGGGACCTGGAGTGCTGCCAGGACGGGCATCCAGGGCGGCCAGCCGTGCATGTGGCCGAGGCCTGAGCCGCCCACACCTTGGGAGACTTCCAGCTAAGAGGCTGCGTCCAGACCTGCTGGAGGAGGGAGAAAGGGGCATATTCGGATCTTAAACCTCCAGGTTCGTGAGTGCCAGTGGGTAGAGTTACTGATGAGAATACTGATGAGAATCTTTGCCGTGTGACATTCAGGAGAAGTAAAAGTGGAGGTATGAGTCACTCGGTCCTGTCTGACGCTCTGTGACCCCGTGGACTGCAGCCCACCAGGCTCCTCTGTCCATGGGATTTTGCAGACAAGGATACCCTAGTGGGTTGCCATTTCCTTCTCCAGAGGATCTTCCCAACCCAGGAATCGAACCCAGATCTCCTGCATTGCAGGCAGACGCTTTACCTTCTGAGCCACCAGGGAAGCCCACAAGGATACCCGAGCAGGTTGCTATTTTCTCATCCATGGGATCATCCTGACTTAGGGATCAAACCCGCATCTCCTGTGTCTCCTGCATTGGCAGGTGGGTTCCTTACCACTGAGCCACCAGCCAGGGATGCCCACTGTGAGGGTTACAAGCAAGTTCTTGCTCACCCCAGTGTCTTGTTCTCCATGAATGCTGATGACCGCTTTCATGTCCTTCTTCCATTGGGATTTCCTCCTAGTCTTACTTTTCCCCCAAACTCAGACTGCTTCTGGGCACCTATGTTTTTTGGCATTTCCCATTTAAAGGAGTACGTCAAGGCTGTATATTGTCACCCTGCTTATTTAACTTCTATGCAGAGTACATCATGAGAAATGCTGGTCTGGAGGAAGCACAAGCTGGAATCAAGATTGCCAGGAGAAATATCCATAACCTCAGATATGCAGATGACACCACCCTTATGGCAGAAAGTAAAGAAGAGCCTCTTGATGAAAGTGGAAGAGGAGAGTGGAAAAGTTGGCTTAAAGCTCAACATTCAGAAAACGAAGATCATGCCATCCAGTCCCATCACTTCATGGCAAATAGATGGGGAAACAGTGGCTGACTTTACTTTTCTGGGCTCCAAAATCACTGCAGATGGTGATTGCAACCATGAAATTAAAAGACGCTTACTCCTTGGAAGGAAAGTTATGACCAACCTAGACAGCATATTAAAAAGCAGAGACATTACTTTGTCAACAAAGGTGCTTCTAGTCAAGGCTATGGTTTTTCCAGTGGTCATGTATGGATGTGACAGTTAGACTATGAAGAAAGCTGAGCGCTGAAGAATTGATGCTTTTGAACTGTGGTGTTGGAGAAGACCCTTGAGAGTCCCTTGGACTGCACGGAGATCCAACCAGTCCATCCTAAAGGAGATCAGTCCTGGGTGTTCATTGGTAGGACTGATGCTGAAGCTGAAACTCCAACCCTTTGTCCACCTGATGGGAAAAGCTGACTCATTTGAAAAGACCCTGATGCTGGGAAAGATTGAGGGCAGGAAGAGAAGGGGACGACAGAGGATGAGATGGTTGGATGGCATCACAGACTCAGTTGACATGGGTTTGGGTGGACTCCAGGAGTTTGACAGGTAGGCCTGGTGTGCTGTGGTTCATGGGGTCAAAAAGAGTTGGACAAGACTGAGTGACTGAACTGAACAGTTGTGGCCATGGCCACCCCTAGCCCCCATCCCTGCCATTCAGCCACCAGACCCCCTTTCCCAAGGCACCCAGTCAAGGTGTGGACTGAAGAATATATTCATTGCCTCAGTTTCCCTTTGAGGTCCAAGGCCGGTTGATGCCAAGCTGTGAGGCTGCAACTTCACACATGAGAGAGGCTGTGTAGACTGAGGCCACTGGACAGGTCAAGGCTCCCAGGCCTGAGTGCCAGCTCTGCCAACCGCTCCACATGGGCCCTGGACTGGGACCCTGCTGTCACACATACAGCCTGTGCCCACGTCTCAGCTCTGGCACCACAGGTGGCTGCTGGCTTAGTGTCTGTCTTTGTCCAGCACCCCTGAGGGTGGACGCCTTGAGGGTAGGGACCAAAGTTGTCTGGTTCCTTGTTCTATCCCCTAGCATGCACAGCAGTGGCTGCAACAGTTATTCAAAAAAGAATAAAGATACTAAAGATACTGAGCAATGAAGACCTACCAGGCATCGTTCTAAATACTTCTCATGAATTAGCTTAGGTAACCCTCCGGACAACTCTGTAAAGTAAGGCACGGATATTATCCCCATTTTGCAGATGAGAAAACTGAGGCCCAGAGTGGTTAGATCCCTTGTCCAAGGTGATATATTTATAAGTGGAGCTGGAATTAGGACTCTAGCTTCAGAGATCGATGTCTTAACCATAAGGCTGCATCATTCCCTCGATATTTTGCAGAAGGAAATAAGAAGTCACTTTCCAACTCCACCCAAGTCTTGGCATCTTCATTTAACATCACAAAGAGATGGGCCTGGCGAATGAATCCCGTACCCCTTTCCCAAATTGACAGTCCATGGTTCTCTCTAGAAAGAAGAGAGTTCTCTGCTTTTTTAAGGCAGCTGAAGCCTGGGCATTGGTCCCTCACTTGAAGATTCCTTTTTTAAGGGGGCCATACGTCTAACTTCCCTGGTGGCTCAGATGGTAAAGCATCTGCCTACAATGCAGGAGACCCAGGTTCAATCCCTAGGTCAGGAAGATCTCCTGGAGAAGGAAATGGCAACCCGCTCCAGTATCCTTGCCTGGAAAATCCTGTGGATGGAGGAGCCTTGTAGGCTACAGTCCATGGGGTCTCAGAGTCGGACACGAGTGAGCGACTTCACTTTCACTTTCATGTCTGACTGTTGAGTACCTGCCCAGAGGCAGTCCTGAGTGTTTCTGCCCAACCTGGGGGCATATCTCATTTAATCCCCATAAAGACCCTATGGGGACTTCCCAGTGGTCCAGTGGTTAAGAATTGGCCTTCCAGTGCAGGGGACACAGAATTGATCCCTTGTCAGGAAACTGAGATCCCACGTGTGGCAGAGCTACTAAGCCCGGGCATTGCAAATAGAGAAAGCTCCCACACCGCCGCAACAAGCACCCAACACAGCCAAAACAATAATAATTAAAAAAGACCCTATGAGGAAGATCAGCTTCACTTCACAGCAGAGGAAACCAAAACACAGAGAGGTGAAGTAAGTCTCAAGGCCACACAGCAAGTCATGGTAGAGTCAGGATTTGAATCCAAGCAGTCTGGTTCCAAAACCTGGGTTGCCCATGGAGTCTCCCTGCGGTCTGCTGGTCAGGTCCACGTGCCAAGGCCCAGTCAGTGCCCCCCAGGGACCCTGCTTGCTCTGACTCGGTGCCTGCGATCCTTTGGCTCAGATTGGGGCAAAACCCATAGGTCCCACGTCCCACTGGCTCCTGCCCCTCTGACGTTCCTTCCAGCAGTAGGGGGCAGAGATGGGAGTGGGGATGGGCACATCTTTCCCCACGCTTCAGGCACAGATGCTGGATCCGCCCCTCGGCTCTCTTCCTGCAGCATCAGCACCATTGAAGTGACTCCCACAGGAAGTCATCTGAACCAAGAGGTGAATGGACCATAGAGGATGCAGGCAGCAGCCTCGAAATGGATCTCAAGGGGCAGCTTACTTGCAGGAGAACCTTGGAAGAGGTCTGCGGTGTCTTTTTTTTGTTAGGACTCCATGTGGTAAAGTGCCAGCTGACAGTTGGCAGGGAGTGGGGAGCCAGTTGAATGATCTGGATATTCCCGACCCTTGTAGCAAGCTGTCCCTGGGTCAAGCACTATGCTAAGTAATTCATGTCGATTACCACACTGATTCCTCCTAACCCTATATTATTATTATTTTTTTTTAAACAGATGATCCGAGTGAAGCTGAAACTCCAATACTTTGGCCACCTGATGCAAAGAACTGACTCATTGGAAAAGACCCTGATGCTGAGAAAGATTGAAGGCTAGAGGAGAAGGGGATGACAGAGGATGAGATGGTCGGATGGCATCACCGAGTCAACGGACATGAGTTTGAGTAGACTCCGGGAGTTGGTGATGGACAGGGAGGCCTAGCATGCCACAGTCCATGGAGTCACAAAGAGTTGGATACGACTGAGCGACTGAACTGAACTGAACTGAGTGAACCTAAGAGAGGTTAAAAAACTTGCCCAAAGTCACAGAGCTAGTAAGTGGTACGTCTGGGACTTGAACTGGCAGTCTCACTCCAGTGCCTCGGCATTTACTATACTGTTGGAGCTAAATCCACAGAAGCAAGAGAAAAGCCTTCCTGATGTAGAGTGGGGCTGTCAGCAACAGAGATGAAACCAACCAGAGGCAAGTGAGTAGGAGACCCCAGCCTGAGGGTCAAGAGCTCAGGCTCTGCAGTCCCAACAGAGTTGGGTTGGAAGCCTGCCTCTGACTTATATCTCTGAGTCACATGGACAAGTGACTTCACCTCTCTGAGCCTCAGGTTTCTGATCTGTAAAACGGGTACATTAGAGGCCTACCTCCTGGCATCGTTATGACAAAACGAAGTGATGTGCCAAGCACAGTACCTGGCCAGGAGTAAGGGGTCCTCAAGTCTGGACAGTGTGTCTGATTCAGCAAGAGGGTGTCAGGGGCCAAGCTAAAGGTGTGTGAACAAAACAGGGCTGAGTGTTAAAGGTGAGTGGGCAGCTTTGGCCTGTGTTGGGGAAGATGGGATGAGGAACAAAGTAGGTCAAGGCCAGACCTCCCAATAGGCTTGTGAGGAATCTCTTAGAAAGGGGATGTATTAGGAAAGGCTTCAAGGTCCAAAGAATTGAAAGGACAGAAGTAAACGTAGTGAGGGTTTCCCATCCCTGACCAGCTCATCCTCTCAACTCCACCAGTGAGCCTTAGAAGAATGATTAAGAGTATCCACACCTCATAGGAAGCAATGTATAATCAAAGCGTGTTCACGTCCATAAATTAATTGGAGCTTTCTAAATAGGGGCAAAATAAATTCTTATCCCCATTTAAAGGATCAGGAGCCTGATGCTAGGAAAGATTGAGGGCAGGAGGAGAAGGGGATGACAGGATGAGATGGTTGGATGGCATCACTGACTCGATGAACATAAGTTTGAGCAAGCTCCGGGAGTTGGTGGTGGACAGGGAGGCCTGGCGTGCTGCAGTCCATGGGATTGCAAAGAGTCAGACACGACTGAGCGACTGAGCTGAACTGAACTGAAGGATCAGGAGACTGAGGCTCAAAGGGAAAGTAACACAACAGAATTGGAGTTCCTGTAGCACAGCCTCCTCTATGCTGTGGACTGAATGTGTCCCCTTTAAGTTCATATTTTGAAGCCTTGATGCCCAGTGGGATTGTGTTTGGAGGTGGGGCCTCCCAGGGATAACTAGATTTTGATGAGGTCATGATTATGGAGCCCCATGATGGGTTCTGTGGGGTGCAGGAGGGCCGAGAGGAACTACTCCACGTTCAAGGTCAGGAGGGGTGGTCGTGAGGAGATACCCCTCGTCCAAGGTAAGCACCAGCGGCTGCGCTTTGCTGGAGCAGCAATGAAGAGATATCCCATGACCAAGGTAAGAGAAACCCAAGTAAGACGGTAGGTGTTGCAAGAGGCATCAGGGGGCAGACACACAAACCATAATCACAGAAAACTAGTCAATCTAATCACACTAGGACCACAGCCTTGTCTAACTCAATGAAACTAAGCCATGCCCGTGGGGCCACCCAAGACGGGCAGGTCATGGTGGAGAGGTCTGACAGAATGTGGTCCACTGGAGAAGAGAATGGCAAACCACTTCAGTATTCTTGCCTTGAGAACCCCATGAACAGTATGAAAAGGCAAAATGATAGGATACTGAAAGAGGAACTCCCCAGGTCCGTAGGTGCCCATTATGCTACTGGAGATCAGTGGAGAAATAACTCCAGAAAGAATGAAGGGATGGAGCCAAAGCAAAAACAATACCCAGTTGTGGATGGGACTGGTGATAGAAGCAAGGTCTGATGCTGTAAAGAGCAATATTGCATAGGAACCTGGAATGTTAGTTCATGAATCAAGGCAAATTGGAAGTGGTCAAACAGGAGATGGCAAGAGTGAACGTTGACATTCTAGGAATCAGCAAACTAAAATGGGCTGAAATGGGTGAATTTAACTCAGATGACCATTAAACCTACTACTGTGGGCAGGAATCCCTTAGAAGAAATGGAGTAGCCATCATGGTCAACAAAAGAGTCTGAAATGCAGCACTTGGATGCAATCTCAAAAATGACAGAATGATCTCTGTTCATTTCCAAGGCAAACCATTCAATATCACAGTAATCCAAGTCTATGCCCCAACCAGTAATGCTGAGGAAGCTGAAGTTGAATGGTTTTATGAAGACCTACAAGACCTTTTAGAACTAACACCCAAAAAAGATGTCCTTTTCATTATAGGGAACTGGAATGCAAAAGTAGGAAGTCAAGAAACACCTAGGGTAACAGGCAAATTTGGCCTTGGAATACGAAATGAAGCAGGGCAAAGGCTAATAGAGTTTTGCCAAGAGAATGCACTGGTCATAGCAAACACCCTCTTCCAACAACACAAGAGAAGACTCTACACATGGACATCACCAGATGATCAACACTGAAATCAGATTAATTATATTCTTTGCAGCCAAATATGGAGGAGCTCTATAGAGTCAGCAAAAACAAGACTGGGAGCTGACTGTGGCTCAGATCATGAACTCCTTATTGCCAAATTCAGACTTAAATTGAAGACAGTAGGGAAAACCACTAGACCATTCAGGTATGACCTAAATAAAATTCCTTATGATTATAAAGTGGAAGTGAGAAATAGATTTAAGGGACTAGATCTGATAGACAGAGTGCCTGATGAACTATGGACGGAGGTTTGTGACATTGTACAGGAGACAGGGATCAAGACCATCCCCATGGAAAAGAAATGCAAAAAAGCAAAATGGCTGTCTGGGGAGGGCTTACAAATAGCTGTGAAAAGAAGAGAAGCGAAAAGCAAAGGAGAAAAGGAAAGATATAAGCATCTGAATGCAGAGTTCCAAAGAATAACAAGGAGTGATAAGAAAGCCTTCAGCGATCAATGCAAAGAAATAGAGGAAAACAACAGAATGGGAAAGACTAGAGATCTCTTCAAGAAAATTAGAGATACCAAGGAAACATTTCATGCAAAGATGGCTCAATAAAGGACAGAAATGGTAGAGACCTAACAGAAGCAGAAGATATTAAGAAGAGGTGGCAAGACTACACAGAAGAACTGTATAAAAAAGATCTTCACGACCAAGATAATCATGATGGTGTGATCACTCACCTAGAGCCAGATATCTTGGAATATGAAGTCAAGTGGGCCTTAGAAAGCATCACTACGAACAAAGCTAGTGGAGGTGATGGAATTCCAATTGAGCTATTTCAAATCCTTAAAAATGATGCTGTGAAAGTGTTGCACTCAATATGCCAGCAAATTTGGAAAACTCAGCAGTGGCCACAGGACTGGAAAAGGTCAGTTTTCATTCCAATCCCAAAGAAAGGCAATGCCAAATGAATGCTCAAACTACTGCACAATTGCACTCATCTCACACGCCAGTAAAGTAAGTCTCAAAATTCTCCAAGCCAGGCTTCAGCAATATGTGAACTGTGAACTTCCAGGTGTTCAAGCTGGTTTTAGAAAAAGCAGAGGAACCAGAGATCAAATTGCCAACATCTGCTGGATCATGGAAAAAGCAAGAGAGTTCCAGAAAAAACATCTATTTCTGCTTTATTGACTATGCCAAAGCCTTTGATTGTGTGGATCACAACAAACTGTGGAAAGTTCTGAAAGAGATGGAATACCAGAGCACCTGACCTGCCTCTTGAGAAACCTATATGCAGTCAGGAGGCAACAGTTAGAACTGGACATGGAACAACAGACTGGTTCCAAATAGGAAAAGGAGTACGTCAAGGCTGTATATTGTCACCCTGCTTATTTAACTTCTATACAGAGTACATCATGAGAAACGCTGGGCTGGAAGAAGCACAAGCTGGAATCAAGATTGCCTGGAGAAATATCAATAAACTCAGATATTCAGATGACACCACCCTTATGGCAGAGAGTGAAGAGGAACTAAAGAGCCTCTTGATGAAAGTGAAAGGGGAGAGTGAAAAAGTTGGCTTAAAGCTCAACATTCAGAAAACGAAGATCATGACATCTGGTCCCATCACTTCATGGGAAATAGATGGGGAAACAGTGGAAACAGTGTCAGACTTTAATTTTAGGGGCTCCAAAATCACTGCAGATGGTGATTGCAACCAGGAAATTAAAAGATGCTTACTCCTTGGAAGGAAAGTTATGACCAACCTAGATAACATATTAAAAAGCAGAGACATTAGTTTGCCAACAAAGGTCCATCTAGTCAAGGCTATGGTTTTTCCAGCGGTCATGTATGGATGTGAGAGTTGGACTGTGAAGAAAGCTGAGCACCGAAGAATTGATGCTTTTGAACTGTGGTGTTGGAGAAGACTCTTGAGAGTTCCTTGGACTGCAGGAGATTCAACCAGTCCATTCTGAAGGAGATCAGTCCTGGGTGTTCTTTGGAAGAAATGATGTTAAATTGAAACTCCAATCATTTGGCCACCTCATGTGAAGAGTTGACTCACTGGAAAAGACTTTGATGCTGGGAGGGATTGGGGGCAGGAGGAGAAGGGGACAACAGAGGATGAGATGGCTGGATGGCATCACCAACTCGATCGACATGAGTTTGGGTGAACTCCGGGAGTTGGTGACAGACAGGGAGGCCTGGTGTGCCGCAATTCGTGGGGTTGCAAAGAGTCAGGCACAACTGAGCGACTAAACTGACTGATGATGTGTTTATACAAGAAGAGGAAGAAACCAGAGCTGTCTTTCTCCACCTTGCGAGGAAACAGCAAGAAGGCACCCAGCTGTCTGTAAAGCAGTAAGTATTTCTCCCTCAAGAACTTGACCTTGCTGGCCCCCTGATCTCAGACTTCTGGCCTCCAAAACTATGTGAAGTAAATTGTTTAAGTCACTCAGTTGACAGTATTTTTGTTACAGCGGCACAGGCTAAGACGGTGTTAAAACCAACCTACTGCTTCACTCAGCTGGGGCTTGAGAGTTGCAGAAGCCAGCTCCACTGGCCACAGGTATTCAGATCTGCTGATCAGAGTTAGTGACCAGGGCTGGGGGTGAAGATGCTCAAAGGGATCCAGCCCAAGATCACCTTTTCTCTTCCCCCAATTTGCTGTTAACATCCTCCCAAAGGCTCTGCTGCCCCCCCCTCGGGGAAACCAGAGCGTGTCCTTCGTGTTGTTGGGCAGGTCTTTCTCATCCCCCTCCTCTGGACACAAGGCACATTACACTTCTCCGCCCCTCTCAAGGTGTGGTTGTGTGTCTTGTGTGGCCAATGAACAGAGTGGAGGTGAAGTGGGTCACTTCCAGGTGGAAGCTGTAATAGCCAGTGTGCAATTGGCCAGATCTTATTCCCTGCTATGGTGATCACAGAGACACGTGTCCGCAAGGAGCCTCTGTTATCCTGGACCTAAAAGTGAGAGCGTGCACGACCCCCAGATGTGTGGCTCAAGCCAGAATGAAAACACTGCTGCTTGTTACTGCACCATCACCTCATCTACTAGCGAGTCAGTCCATGGATGGGTCTCTGAGTAATTATGGTCCCAAGGACAGAAGCCACACTACTGAGCAGAGAGTAAGAGGTGGGGAAAGGGGAGATTGGCCGGTGAGTCCGCTAGAATACAAGCTCCAGGAAGGCAGAGTCTTGCATATTTTGTAGACGGTTGTGTGCCCAGTACCTGGCAATCAACAGATACTCATTATATGTTAAATAAATGAAAGAATACCCTAAGGCGAGGCAGGCAACGCAGAAGCAAAAGACTTGAGCAAAGTGCATGGCCCTTGCAGGGATAGTCATTCACTCATTCATTGGTAAACTTTACAAATACTAAACACTGACCACAAAAGATCTCTAAATCTCCCCAAGAATTTGACCAGAAAGAGGCCAAGTTAATCCACTTAAGACACGGTAGAAAATGTCATAGGAAATGGTGGAAAAAAGTTTTCAACATGGATTTCATTTTAAGAAATGAAACTAAAAATATAAAAATAAAATCTTGAATTAGTAAAATAAGATTGCAAGTGTAACCGCATGCTAAAATTTTCAATGATCATGGGAATTTCCTGGTGGTCCAGTTCTTAAGACTCTGCCCTTACACTGCAGGGACACAAGTTTGAGCCCTAGTCAGGGAACTAAGATTTCACAAACCATGTGGCCAAAAAAAAAAAAAAAAAAATTTACAAAGAATAAAACAAGTGTGGTTGGGGCAGTAACATTTTTGAACGTTATATGCTAGAATGATGTGACTTTTTTTCATTTCATATTTCACTGTCTCAGCAGAGTGCTTGACGTTGCCTATCATAAACTCAGTGTGACCAATTTTCTCTTGTGTTATTAACTGGCCTACCCCTGTCAACTTCTCATTTGTCTATGAATTTGGGTGGGATTAAAAGACTCCTACAAGGGGCTTCCCTTGTAGCTCAGTCAGTAAAGACTCTGCCTGCAGTGCAGGAGACCTGGGTTTGATTCTGGGGTCAGGAAGATCCCCTGGAGAAGGAAACGGCAACCCGCTCCAGTATCCTTGTCTGGAGAATCTCGTGGACAGAGGAGCCTGGTGGGCTGCAGTCCATGGGGTCACAAAGAGTTGGGCACGACTGAGCGACTAACACTTACTTAAAAGAGTCCTCCATCTTCCGCTTTGATTGGAGTCATTAAAACCCACAACTTTCACAGGACGGCAGTTTCACCATGCAATGTGTGGCATTGTATGGTCAGCTGCTGACCCCACCCACCAACCAAAGAGGGTCTGGCGGACATAGATGTTACGTGATGGGCAGGGACAATGCTGGCGAGGAGAGACCGTCACACAGGGACTACAACGCAAGTGGCTGTTACATTAACGTTCTTCTGTTATGACTTTTTGGGTAACTTACAGCCTCACATTTGTGGGGTCTCAGATGGTGACTACTCAGATCCCTGCAAAGGGTCTACACACGCATCAGGAAGACCCCTCCTCCAGGCTTCTTTTGTGTCTGTGCTGGAGAATCCCCTGCAGCTGCCATCCCGACTCTGCACCTCACTGTCTCCAGAGGGGCACCCATGGAAGGAACCACTCGGCCGATGCCCTGCGTCCTGGAGTTTGACCCCTAGTATGGTTAGAGGAGAGGGGAGAAGAATCCAGCGAAGGGTTTTCAAACTGGGGACTGGAATCCCCCTCCCCTCCCCACCCAGATCTTGGTGAGGATTAGAGCTGTGAAATTTCAACTCCTCGGAGCAAAGAAATGGAGGCAACTGAGCACCTGAGCCTGAACTCACTCCCCGAGGTCCAGACCTGATCACCATGCTCTCTGCTCCTTCAACAGTCTGAACTGCATGTCGGATCCAGCCTCCCTGATGGTCACCCCCAGCTGCCTCTGAAGCCTGGTCTGGTGTCATTCCTCCACTCTTGCCCTCTGTCCCTGACAAGATAGAATATATGCCCCCCACAACCTCATGTCCTTGCCATGTTCTTCCCTCAACTCAGAGCACGCTTGAGCTGTCTACATGTTTCTAAACCTGCTGATCCTTCTGACCCTTTCAAGTCCCACCTCCTCCCTGAAGCCTCCCCCGATGCTGTATCTGGGGGTGATTGCTCCCCGCTCTGAGCCCCTGGGACGCAGGTTGGCTCAGCCACATCCTGCTGTGATCATCGCCATCGGCAGAGTGGTCCTAACATCTCTTCTGAAGAAGCAAGAGGGCCTGTGCCTGTTGCTTCCTCTCTGGGCACCCAGCACCTACTCAGGAGCTGTCTGCGGGATGTGCCCACCTCCTCACTTCATTCCTGCTGAAATGTCTCTGCCGTCTGCTATGTGACCTCCAACCAAGCTCTTGGACGTCTCCAAGGCTCAGTTTCATCATCTGTAAAATGAGAATGAAATAAAACCCCACAGGGAAGATGCCCGGTACGGAGACATCACAGACGGGGAGGACCCTCTGTACTGGCCCTCTTCCTCCAGCTGCTTCTCTGTTTCTCTGGGAGGTCATCGCTCAGGGCCAGGACTAAAGTGAGGCAAGGGACTGGTCAGTGGAGGCAAAAATTCCTCAGGGTCCAGCCTCTGGCCTTCTCCTTTCTTCTCTCTCAAAGTGGCTGACTCCTGCCCTGCTCCAAGCTGTGAGCAGATGGCTCCCACCTGCCTGTCTCCACTCGGCCTTAAGCTCTGGGCTTCAGGTTCTTACAAGCCTCCTCGGGGTCTCCTCATGGCTAGCTCGAAGAGACCTCAAACTGAAGAAGTCATGTCATGGGCACTGCTTTGTCTCATCCCGGATAACGGATGCATCTTGCTCTCCACAATTGAGACTGCAGTGCCCAGCAAAGAGCCTGGTGTAAAGCGGGCCCCCAGTGATGAAGGGTTTTCATTCCTTTCCCTCTTTGCACCCTAGGTGGTTCTCTTCATGCCGACTGATTTACTTAAAATGAGCCGACCAAGACTCCTGCTCCTCCCAGCTCTGCCTGTCCTCACACCTCCCGCCACGTGTGAATGCTCCCCTGCCTCTCTTCATTCACCCATGTATCCACATCCCCCCACCATTTCCTTCAGGTCCCCACCTGAATGTCACCTCCTCCAGGAAGCCTTCTCAGCTCCACACGGAACACCCCGAGTCCCAGCCCCCTTTCTTAGAGGGTCTCATGGGCCAGCCATTCTGCTGGCTAAGTAACCCCAGAGAACACAGGTTAGGGAAAGGATCCAGCTGGATTTTCATCAGGCAGTGCCCCATGGACACATGCTTTTCAAGAAGTTTGAAAGTGAAAGTCGCTCAGTCGTGTCCGACTCTTTGCGACCCCATGGACTGTCCACGGAATTCTCCAGGCCAGAATACTGGAGTGGGTAGCCTTTCCCTTCTCCAGGATATCTTCCCAACCCAGGAATAGATCTGGGGTCTCCTGCCTTGCAGGCAGATTGTTTACCAATTGAGCTACCAGGGAAGCCCTTAAGGAGTTTAACATGGGGTGAAAAGATTTGCGCATCTCTGGTGACTTGGAGCCGTATTTTGTCTGCTGATCCCACTGGACTGTTCCCCAGGCCCTGAGGGAAGTCTGTGGACTTCTCATGTCTGGTGACCCTCTGCTTGGCCTGGCCCAAGCCACCTTCCCAGTGTCGCTGAACTGGGAACGTCCATGAGACCACAAACAACCTAAGTCAGCTTGGCCACGGGTTACTCGGGTCATGTAGTTGGAGGGGTTTGGCCAGGGCGTGCTAAGAGAGACCTGCTCACCCAGGAGAGAGGACAATTTGAACCTGAGCAGGAACCCGAGGCCAGGATCCTGGAGGGGCAGGGTGCCTCCCCCGGGTGCCTCTTTCGCTGTCCCCATTCCCTTAGAGGTGCCCTTTCCCCCAGAAAAGCATCAGCATCTTCTATCAGGTGAGGGGAGGCCAGCGAGCAAGCGAGTCCCGCTCAGGGAGGGAAATGCTGCTCTTGCCTCCAGGCCAGGACCACCAGCAGCACCCACCCTCCAGGCAACAAACCCATGGCCAATGGCTGGAGTCCCTTAGGCAGCTATCTGGCTGGGATTTGGGGCTGGTTTCCTAGACCTGGAGTTGCCTAAGGCTGGGGAGGGAGCATCCCTGTCCCCCTAAGCCCAGGACCCTTGGCCTGTCTCACGTCAAAAGAGCAGTGGGGTGTGCAGGCCAGCCATCAGGGCACAGTGCCGCCTCCCCAGTGCCCGGGATCACCACCTGTGGGGGCGGTGGGGAGGCTTTGGTTGGAATCAGGGGAAGCTCTGTCCCTGCGAAGGGATACTGACTGAGACTGGGTGACAAGTACTGCCTGCAGCCAACCTGTCAGGTCTTGGGAATCCTGGAAGACAGCCTCTGGGTCAAGTTCAGTCCACAGCTGCCTGCACGTGTGCATGTGCGGGCACGCGCACATACACACACACACACACAGATACACCCCACACTGTCCCTGCACACCAGCAGACACAGGGATCCCACACACGTGCCCCTCAACACACGCACCATGCCCCCACCTTACCAACCCCTGAGGCTCCCTCCCTACCCTTCACACCTTCTAGGGACGCACAGCCCCCCCACAGGTGTCTAGAGCAGACATTCTGCGGGCACCACGCCCCCCCCCCCCCCCCGCGCCCCACTCCCGCCCCCGTCCCTCTACACCCCCCCCCCACCCGCCCCCCCGCGCTCAGGTCCCCTCCCCTACAGCCAGGCCCCCTCCCCCAATTCCAGCTAAGCGAGGGAGCCTCGGGTGGCTTCTGCCCTCCACCCTCGGGCAGGACGTCAGGATTCATCCAGCGCCCCTGAGCCTCTGCCCAGATCCCAGCGGCCGGGGAATCCAGGGAAGAGGAGAGGAGGAAGGACGCTTAACCCGCTCTTAAATCTTCAAAAAAAAAAAAAAAGGAAAAGACAGGAAGGAAGGGGAGCAGGAAGAGAGACAGGAAGGTGCCTGCGGCTCTGGGAGGAGAGGTGGGGAGGGTCTAGCATCCCCCCTCCCCCGCCCCCACTCCGGGGCCCACCGAGCCTGGGTCTGAGCCGCGGGGCGGGCGGGGCCAAGGGAGCCTCGGGCTCGGGCTGTTGGCAACGCTGCTGGAGATGCGGGAGATGTTATGACGGGACTTCCAGCCCCGGCTTGACGTGTTGGCAGACGCCACTGCTGCGCGAGGGTGCCAGGCTCCCCTCCCCTCCCCCAGCCTGCCGCGGACCCCTGCTCCCTCCCAGAACCCCACTTACCTGGCAGGAGCCTGGGGTTTCCGGGCTCTGAGAAGGGCTCTCGGATCAGCTAGCGGCTGGCTTTGGGGACAGTCACACGCCCGGTACCCGGAGGGCAGCGGGCACAAGCCCAGCAGCCAGGGGAGGACAGCCCGCAGAGCTCCTGATGGCCCCAGGGCCCTGGAGACTGGGGGCGGGGGTGGGGGGGCGGGCAGGAGACGGTGGAACAGGTGTCAGGGCGGGTGGGCGGGGGAAGAGGGCGAAGAAACACATAGGGGGTGGGAGAAGGTGAGATTCATCCACAGGATAAGAAAAAGAGAACTAATCACACACACACACACCCGGAGCGCTCCAGAAAGAGAGGGGGAGTGGAGGAGGGGGGGAGGAAAGGGGAGGGGACCTGGCAGCAACATGTGGTCCGGTAAGCTCTCACTTCTATCGCTGGAGCATCCTGAGCCCTGTGTCCGGCGGGTCCATCCCACTAGTGCCCGCACACAATGTACACACGCTGATGTAGGCACACGCTCACACACACGCACACACTGGGGACAGCCCAGCGGCCCCGTCCTCGTCCTCACACAAACAGGGCCAGCCCTTACCTCACCCCCGAAGCAACAGGTGGCTGGGTAAACGCTCCCTGTTGTCCGCAGCCCCAGCCGCTGCCTCTCGGAGCCCAGAGCTGCTGGAGGGGCACCCAGGGCAGGGCTCCGGTGCCGAGCCCAGTGCCCGTGGCCCTGGCAGCGGCTTGATTGATGCCCACATGCAGTGGCTGTTTGGTGGCCTGCAGGAAGCAGGGCTGTTTGTTTTGTCAGAGCGTAACCATGACAATCACCCCATGCGCACCGCTGGTGCGGCTCCCCCTCGCCCTCTCCCTCCCCCCTTCTCGGGAGCACAGGAGAAGGCCGAGGCCACTTAGCAGCCTCTGCTAATTCCTGCTGGGACTGATGGAAAGGGCCTGGCCAGCAGTCACAGGCCTGCGGGCAGCCCCTCCCTGGGGAACAGGGCTGCCTCGGGTCAGCACTTGACGGGGCCTGTCTGGGCCCTGGGGGGCCCTCTGCCCGAGATCAGAGCCAGGCTGGCCTCATCTGTATCTCCTTGACCCCCAGCAAGTGTCCCCCAGCATTCTAGGACCGAGTGATAGACCCTGACCATTTGTTTCCATGCTCTGCCCCTGCCCTGCTGTGGCCACGATCAGCCAAGCAGATGGCTCTGGTCATCTTGCTGACCACAGGCACGTTATTGCCGAGACCTTTGGCCGTGCCCATCCAGCCTTAGAGTCCTGAGATGTTACCTCCTACCTCTGGTCATGCCAAAGCCACAAAGGAAGCATCTAGGCTTTCAGGTAAATTCTAGGAGGCATCAGACTGAAGACCTGAGCTCTGAGTACAAAGTTGGGTGGCCCAGTGAGTCAGAGGCTTATGATCAACGACAGCAGATCTGGAAGCCAAGAGGTCTGCTAGCTGGGGTTGTGAAGCCTAGCTTTGGAGTCTGGAGTTAGGTACAGGATGACACTAAACAATCAAAAACCTATGTTGTTGTTGTTCAGTCGCTCGGTCATGTCTGACTCTTTGTGACCCCATGGACTGCAGCACGCCAGGCTTCCTGTCCTTCACCCTCTGCTGGAGTTGGCTCACACTTATGAACATTGAGTCGATGATGCCGTGCAAACCGTCTCATCCTCTGTCGTCCCCTTCTCCTTCTGTTCTCATAGAGAAACAGCAGATCAGAGAGGTCTGGAGTGATTTAACCCAAGGCTGCACAGCTAGGAGGTGGCGGAATAGGAATTCAAATTTCTGCCTGTCAGATGCCAACGCCTGGGAACCCCCCCATCACACCCCAAAGGCCTTTTATAGCTCTCACTGTGTGCCAGGCCCTGGCAAGCAAGGCCTGAAAGAGGTGCATGCTGCTGTTCTGCACGAAACCCTGGGAGAAAGATGCTGTGATCTTCATTTCAGAATGATTGACATAATCACATTACTATATTTAAAATAGATAACCAACAAGAGCCTATTGCATAGCCACAGAACTCTGCTCAATATCCTGTAATCATCTACATGGAAAAAGAATTTTTAAAAAGAATAGATGTATGTATGTGTATAACAATCACTTTTCTGTACATCTGAAACTAACACAACATTGTGTATCAACCACAGTCCAATATAAAACAAAGATTTTTAAAAATGAGCTCGGAGAGGCGAAGCAGTTTGCCCAAGGCCACAGAACAAGTAAAAGAGATGAAATTCAAGGCCAGGTCTGTCTGATTCCATCTTTCCACCCTGTCTCCTTCACTACACATCCAGGGCAGAGGACCCATCCCTTTTCTGAACTCTGCCTAAGGAGAGAGACATCTGAGGATGGAATGGGGCCAGTGGTGGGCGCAGTGGGGTAGAAAGGTCTGAAGGGAGCAGAGACACAGAGTTGGATGCAGGAGCTCCCTGCTAGTGTGACACGCGATCTTAGCCAGGAGTCTGATAGTCAGTGATTCCACCACTAAGAAGTCATGTCTTAGGATCCTCAAGTGCTCTGAGTCCCATCAGACGTTCACTGAATGTCTGCCTGAAACCCTGGTAGACATCTGTGTAGGTGTCAGCCAGCTGAGAGCGTAGCCCCAGCAAGAGAATTCTGGAGAAGAGTTTGGAGGGAGCAATTCTGTGTGTGTGGTGTGTTGGGGGGTAGGTATTGCTGGGCAGAGGGCATGGAGAAGGGGCAGAGAGGACAGGAAGCTAGCTTGTAGGCAAACAAACTTCTCCAAGTTGGTTGTTTTGCCTGGGTCACCTCTGAATGCCTGCTGGGGTGTAAGATCGGTCCTGAGTAGAAAATGATGGTTTTGGGAATGGAATGCTGCCTTCGTCAAAATGGAGACTCACCATGATTCACTTCAGTTTGAAACTGAAATTTGAAACCCATGATGAGCTAGGCTTTGGGTTCAGGGCTTAAAGAACAGAGTGATGAGCAAGACTCAGATTGCAGCAGCTTGGTCAGGTGGGACGAGGCACAAGCAATCCCAACCAGCTTTTGTTCCACTCAACCGTCCCCTAAAGCCTTTCCACACACACCATCTGTTTCATCCCACCATCGCTGGTGCAGTAGGCAGGATCAGCCTTGCCCTAGACAGCCTGGGAGACTGAGGCGGAGAAGTGATAGCACTGGTACCTGCAGTGGCTTTGAGCCAATTTTCGGCTCAAAGAGTCCCAGTTTCCTGGAGGTTAGGTACTGGGCTCACAGAGCATCAGTTCAGTTCAGTCGCTCAGTCGTGTCCGACTCTCTGTGACCCCATGGACTGCGGCACACCAGGCCTCCCTGTCCATCACCAACTCCCAGAGCTTACTCAAACTCAGGTCCATTGACTTGGTGATGCCATCTGACCATCTCATCCTCTGTCATCCCCTTCTCCTCCCACTTTCACTCTTTGCCAGCATCAGGGTCTTTTCCAGTGAGTCAGTTCTTCACATCAGGTGACCAAAGGATTGGAGTTTCAGCTTCAGCATCAGTCCTTCCAATGAATATTCAGGACTGATTTCCTTTAGGATGGACTGGTGGGATCTCCTCGCAGTCCAGGGGACTCTCAAGAATCTTGTCCAACACCACAGTTCAAAAGCATCAATTCTTTGGCGCTCAGCTTTCCTTATACTCCAACTCTCACATCCATACATGACTACTGGAAAAAGAATTCCAAGCCTCCCTACTCCTGAGGTTCCCAAAGTCCAATTCTCAGCCCCTACATAGTTCAAAGTCTCTGTTCTCCTACCATTCAGGTTCCATATTCTCTGGCCATCCTTTCCCCTCAGCCTTCCCCAGCCTAGAGTTTGCATTTTGGGATTAAAGTTCTCTGGGAATCAAGGTCAGCCAGGTTGAGTGACTCCATGAGAGGTGGTGGGAGACAGAAGATCTTGGATGTGCCCTAGGAGGTAGAGAAGGAGGCCAGCTTGGAGTTACTCTCTGGAGCTGCCTCTGCTTGAAACCTTCAAGACTTTACCCATTGCATTGGTTTCCCAGCACCTGCTGACCCAGGGATTGAACCTGCATCTCTTGGGTTGACGAGTGGATTATTCACCACTGCACCACCTGGCTGAGTAATATGTGGTTAAATGTGGACTCTGGGGTTGGATTGCCTGGGCTGAAGCCCTGACTCTGTCATTCCCTGGCTCTCTGCCCCTCAGTTTCCCACTGTAAAATAGAGATGACTTGAAGTGTCATTATGATAATTAAATGAGCAAATATTTGCAAAGCACTTAAGATAGCGGGACACTTAGTAAGCATTGTATGAGTGTCTGTTAAACATTAAATGTCTGCTAAAAGACTCTGATGCTGGAGGGATTGCAGGAGAAAGGGACGACAGAGGATGAGATGGCTGGATGGCATCACCGACTCGATGGACGTGAGTCTGAGTGAACTCCAGGAGTTGGTGATAGACAGGGAGGCCTGGCGTGCTGCGATTCATGGGGTTGCAAAGAGTCAGACACGACTGAGCGACTGAACTGAACTGAACTAAACTGAAACCAATGTTACTGTTTTATAGGTGTGAAAACTAAGATCCTTGGGCTTTCCTGGTGGTTCAGCAGTAAAGAACCCGTCTGCCAATGCAGGAGACACAGGTTCGATCCCTGGGCTGGGAAGGTCCCCTGGAGAAGGAAATGGCAATGCAGTCCAGTACTCTTGCCTGGGAAATCTCGTGGACAGAGGAGGCTGCAGGCGGGCTGTCATTCATGGGGGTGCAGAGAGTCAGACATGACTTAGCAACTAAACAACGACAAACTAGGATCCAGAAGAGGGAAATGACACCCCTCAGGTTCCCCAGGGTACAGGCCACTTCTGCTTCTTTCCTGTAGAGTCACTCTCAGGGGAGAGTAACTCTTCCTCGCATTTGCTGTGCAATTGGAGGAAGCAGGTGGATGGCCTGGAGGGGCAGCCGGAGAGGAGGGCAAGAGTGCAAAGGGGAAGGGAGGATCCCAGTGAGATGGAGAGCAGCAGCAGCAGATTTCACCTGCCCCAAACACAGACCTCTTTTCCTACCCGCCCCTCTGTTTGCAGGATTGGAGTGGTTGTGCGACGATTTCTGCCCACACAGAGGAAAACAAGGCTCCAGAATGTGTAATCAACACAGTCTGAGTGAGAAGGGATGCCAGTCCTCCAGGAGGTAAGCAGTAGAGGAGTGCTCAGGGCAGGGCTGGCAGAAAGATCAGAGAAAGTCTGGATGGGTTATGAGGCTGAGGGTTGGTTCTTCCCCTGGAACATTCTGTGCAGGGTGGGCAGGCTGCAAAGACGTTGCATCTGATACAATCCCTGTCTCACACTTAATTCTTGATGCAGCTTTGAGGTCTAGAGGGCAACAAGTCCAAGCTTTGGAGACTGACATGGGTCCCATTCTTGGCAAAAGAATTTATGAATGTTCTTCCTCTCCTCCCAGGCTTTGTAGTGGACAGGAAACAGCTTGAATGACCCAGTTCCTCACCTTCCCTTGAATCCTTGCTTTGTGCCATGTGACTTGGCAATTCGTCCTCCAAAAAGATGGAATATAGCTCCCATCCCTTCATCTTGGGCTCAGCTCCTTGACTTACCCAATGGGATATTGGTGGATATAACATAACTAACGGCTTACAAAAGTCTTGCCTGGTTAGGCTTGTTCTTTTGTGCCTTGACCTCATTGCCATGTGATGAGCGTGCCCGTTGGTGCCAGGAGGGGGATGAGGAACCCACAGAGCAGGACCAAACTGCTCCGAGCAAGCCCAGCTGATATCACCCAACGGCAGATGCATGCACAAGTCCAGTCAAGCCTGATCAAGCCTGGGCAAGATCAGCCAGCTCTCAGTTGATCTGGGATCAATGGTTTTTTAAGTCACTGAGTTTGGAGTGGTTGGGTTTGCAGCATTTTCTGACAGGAGTTGATTGATAAGCCACCTCTTGTAGATTTCCTCTTCCTGATGTCTTTGGAACACACCCCTGCTCTCCATCCCACTTGCCTCAGTACCGGCCTCCTCACAGACTTGGGCTCCCTGTCTTGAGTGTCCTGTGCTCCCCTCCATCCCCTGGCTGCAGCCAGGTCTCTGTGATATCTGATGGGGGCTGTCCCTACCTGTTATCCCCTTTCTCCACCCAGCCTGAGACCCTTCAGTGACTCTGCCATGGCTTCTTAGTAAAAAGTTCCCCTTCTTGCCTTAGCATTCAAGGCTCTTTATGATCTTTCCCTTTTTCTGGCCCTGCTCCTGCCCAGTCCCCATGTGAACTTTTCCTCCAGCCACGTAGAACTGCTGTGGTTCCCTGAACCTCAAGTTGCTTCATACCTTTGGGGTTTTTAGCCAGTGTCGATCCCTCCATCTGGTGGATGAGTTTTCCCTTCATCTAGCTGTTTTCCACTTTTCCTGAAAAGGAGAGCTGAAGCACCCTTGGAAGGCACCTCCTTGAGAAAGTCTAACCATCCCAGTTAGATAATCTGCCTGAGGGGCCTCAGTTCCCATGCTGGGCACGGTTGGTGCTCAATTAATATCACATTGGAGGAATGCATGAATGGGGAAATGAATGAATAAGCCCTTCTCAGGGGCAGTATCATGTCTAACAGATACCTGTATTTCCAGCATCTAATGATCAACCTGACACATAGCAGGGCTTCATGAATATTTGTTGAATAAGTGAGTAAACAAGCACATGACCCTACATGTGTGTGTCCCAAAGAGTCACATATGCTTCTCCCCGCCTCCCCAGAGAAGATGGCAGTGGGTGAGGGGGCCTTGGCATCCGTCATTGTGGGGGCAAGTGTGGCGGGAATCATCTCCTCTGAGTCTGGCCAAGAAGAGTTACTTTGTGTGTAGAGAGTTTAAAAGCAATAAAGGTAAAATCAGTTTGCATTTAATTATCACTATGCATTGGAACGGAGAAGGCAATGGCACCCCACTCTAGTACTTTGGCCTGGAAGATCCCATGGACGGAGAAGCCTGGTAGGCTGCAGTCCATGGGGTACCTAGGAGTTGGACACGACTGAGCGACTTCACTTTCACTTTTCACTTTCATGCATTGGAGAAGGAAATGGCAACCCACTCCAGTGTTGTTGCCTGGAGAATCCCAGGGACGGGGAAGCCTAGTGGGCTGCCATCTATGGGGTCGCACAGAGTCGGACACGACTGAAGCAACTTAAGAGCATGCATTGGAAAGTTCAATGTCGTGATCAAAAGGTCCTCCCACACTGAGCAGACCCTTCCATCTGCCTCCGCCTTGATGTCCTGCCATGGGGAAGATACCCTCCCTTTATCCCTGGTGCTCTCATCCCCACGAGAGTCTGCCGCATCAGAGGATGTCCTTGGAGAGAGGGGGCAGTTGTGTCTCTGGTGAGCCCAGCCTGGGTTTTCACGAAGGCTGACAGTCTTGGTGCAATGCTCTCTAGTTCTGGTCAGATGCCAGGAAGCCACTGGCAGCATCAGGGGGCACATAGGTGGCAGGTGGCAAAAATAGGATTGGTACCCAGGTCTGCATGCCTCCAGAGCCTGTCATCTTCACCTCCCCGGGGTCCTGTCTCCAGCTGGCCCTCAGGCTTGCTCTCTTCCTACTGCTATGGCTGACACCCTTGGGTTTGGCTGAGGACCCAGCATTTGCTGAGGGTGGGACTGGGTCAGCCTGGACACTGCCCTCCTCACCTTTGGCAGCCAGAACTTTGAGGCAGAGGCCAGCCCTGGCCATGGGGACCAGTCTTTAGTCACTTGGCACTCGCCCAATCATGGTACCTGTTACTGGTCTCCTGGAAGACTGGCTGTGAGCTTGGTCCCATCACTTGCTATTTTGGGGGACCATTTCCCCTTTCTGAGGCTTGATTCTCCTATCTCTAAAGTAGAGATGGTAATTTTTGTTTCCCCCAGTGAATGGCAGCCCTCTCCATCCTCACCTTCCCGCACCCTTCCCACTCCACTCCTCCCCCCAGCGCCATGCAACCAGCTACCTGGACTTTTTTTCCAGCTCTGCAGCCACTGTCATTACTAAACCACCCTCGTCTTCCTCCAGGTTGCCTTCAACAGACTTCAGG
Organism: Bos indicus x Bos taurus; assembly: GCF_003369695.1. NCBI lineage: Eukaryota > Metazoa > Chordata > Mammalia > Artiodactyla > Bovidae > Bos > Bos indicus x Bos taurus. Next base: position 131,984,704 of record NC_040077.1, read on the forward strand.
CTCCTGCTTTCCCTCAGCATCCCCCTCATGCCAGTCTACTCTCCACTCAGCAGCCAGAGTGAACCTTGAAAGCACTAAACTTGATCTCAAGACACCCTGATGAAACCAGCAAATGTTTCCCATTGCTCTCAGAATGGAGACACAATTCCTCTTTACCTCTGACAACAAGGACCACCACGTCTGGTCCCTGGCGATTTTCCCACTTCATTTCCACTCTGCAGCCCCAGAAAGATCAGATTCCTTGCAAGTCCTCACAGTCTCTGAGCTACTCCTGACCCATGTTTTGTCCAAGCTGTTCCCCTTTCCCAGGCCATTCTTCCCTCCTTTCTTAGTTAACATCTCTACTTCTTCTGATGTCAGTTCAAGCATCACTTCCTCAGGGGACCCTCAAGATCAAATTTTCCAGTTACAGGCTCTCGTTGCCCCAAGTACCTGTCCATTGTAGACTTTTTAGAACCTGTCACAGCTGTAACTTAGCATTTAATTATGGGAGAACCGAGTGCATGTCTTTCTTCCCTGCAATACAAGCCCAGTGAAGGCCGATACCTTATCTCTTTGGGCAACCGTATCTTCCATGCCTAGTGTAGTGCCTGGCACAGAATAGGCACCTAGTAAATAAGCTTCGCTGAACAAGTGAAATAAAAACATTAGAAGGAAAGATTTTTGTCAAAAATGTAAATCCTAGGTACCAATTTGGGAGTATTCCTCTACCCACTGTACAGATAAGGAAACTGACAGAAAAGCGAAGGGACTTAATCCTGTCTCCTGGCTTAGCAGTAGAGCCAGGACTGGAACCCAGACATAGCTCCCAACACAGGGAGGGGTTTGACTCCTGCCTGCTGAGCTCAGGTGGCTTCTGCCTCCATCTCTGGTGCTTACTGCCTGCACCTTGCTGCCTCTCCAGGAGCTGGGCTGCCTGGAGTTTGCAGATGCTTCTGGGCGGGGGACAGTTAGTGCTGGCGGGAGATGTCTGCTCTGCCATCAGGGTCTTATTTCTTATTCATGATCTGTTACCGTACAAGGAGCTTAGCTGCAAACAAACAGGCAGACACAGCTCCTTGCTTCAAAGCCATCCTGGGGGCAGGAACAGAGCCTGGTCTGGCCAGGGTCCCCAGGGTGTAGTTGAGTGGGCCAGGAAGAGGCGCGGGCTGGGCTCGATGCGGATGGCACGGAACAGGTGGCTACTTGAGAGCCAGTGGAAGGCAACGAGGGAGGGCCACATCTCTGGAGCGATCGTCTTGCAGCGACCTTCCAGCTCTTTAAAAATAGACACACAGCAAAGAGGGGGAAGAGGCAAACAAAGAAAATAAATTCTTTCAAGTGTGGTCAGAAGCACTTTTTTATGTTGCTTGCCGTCTCATCTCTCATGCTTTCTTCCCCCTGGGAAATGAGGATAATGCATTTCTGGTGCCTGAAATCTACAGGCCAGCCTGGGACCCTGAGTGAGCCTGCGGAAGCCTGCAATGAACCTGGCCCTGTGGCAGGGGCTTTCAGTTTCACGTAATCCTCAGAATAGCCCTGGGAAGCTTTTTGTGGCTCTTCTGTTTGGATTCAACAAATATTTGAGCATCTTTTCGGGGCCCCAGGGCCTCCATAGTGAATCCCTGCTGTCATGAGTCCCACATTCTACGTCCCTGAAACCATGAGAGAGTTGATGCTATAAAGGGAAGAGTTTGAGTGATGGGACACAGAGTCATCAGGGTAGGGGGTGGTGTGTTGGATTGGGAAGTCAGGGGAGGCTTCTCGGAAGAGTTGATATCTGAGCTGAAGCCTGAAGGATGAGGAGGAATCCAGCTGTTGAAAGAACCGGGTTGCAGAGGAGCAGTCAGTGATAGAGCAGCAGGTGCAAAGGATGGGAAAGGTTATCAAGGACCCAAGGAAGAGAGGAGATGAGACAGGCTGGAGCAAAGTGAGAGGGACCCACGCAAAGGAGAGGGAAGCTGAGAGGTGACGAGGACCAGTGGGGTTGGAATTTTACTCTGAAAGCAACGGACCATCCCTGCAAGGCTACAAGAAGATATGCTTCTGTCTACTTTTATGAGATTGACCTAGGCACTGTGTAATGAATGGATTCAAAGCTGAGAGAGGGTCAGCGGGAAGCTATGGTGGTAACAGAAGTCCAAGATGGCAGCAGCCAGTGGTGGGGACAGAGGTGATGGGAAGCAGGGCATGGCTGGGTGTGGGAGTCCAGGGAGAGGGAAGAGTCAAGGGCGCTTCCTAGGTTATGGGTTTGTGCAATAGATGGTGATGGTGCCATTCACAGCGGTAGGAAAGGTGCAGGGAGAACCAGGCAGGAGTTGGCATCGGTGGGAATCTAGATTTTGTTTTGAATATAAAGGTTTCAGGGCAAATCATGTAACCAGGCAGAGTTTATGGTTGGATGTATGAGTTTGGAGCTCAGATAACACTCGGCGGAAGATAAGATTTAGGAGGCACAAAGTTGTAGATGGTACAACCCAGCAGGACCCTTCATGGACTGAGCTGGTTAATGGCCAGTTGCAAGTTCCGTGATGGCGGGGACCATGCCTGTCTTTGTCTCTGCTTTCTGCTCCCTCCCCACTACAAACTAGCATTACGGAAGACTGAAAGGTGAATACGCTGAAAAAGCAAAGGTGTGATCCTGTTTTATAAGAGACCGTTCAGAAGCAAACACAGCTTCAAAAGCACAGAACAGAAAAGCTGCAGGATCAGTTTGGAATCCAGGGCCATTCAGATGAGCCAGGGTCAGCAATTGCCTTAGCCTCACAGAGCCTGCCCTGCTGGGTGGTCCAAACTAAGAGGCTAAGTGCACTTGTGAGGCAAACATTTGAAGAACTCGAGAACAAGCAACTTCTAAGCCTTTTGGAAAGATCTGCTGTGTGCTCAGGGGGTTTGTGCACCGTTCGTTTTGCTTTCCTGAGCACGTCTGTGTCTTTGCTACTGCACTTGTCTTATTGCCCTGCAGGCCTTTACACCGGAGACACCCTTACATCCTCCGACCCAACACCCTCTCTGTCCGCAAAACCAAAAGCTTCACAAGGGTAGAGGGCTTTATCTGATTGATTTCATAACCTCAGAGGCTGGCTGGGTGCTGGGCACGTGACAGACGACAGATAACCAATACTCACAATAGCTCAGTGGGGTTATTGAATAAATGAATTCTTAGCTATTTATTGAAGCAAATTCCTTAAGGATCTCTCTTAGGTGATACTTTCTAAAATTACTATGTAGGATCCAATGGCAACAGAATATATTGAGGGTTTTAAAACGTATTATGTGGTAGCTGTGTGATCTGGAATAAGTCTCTGAGCCTCTCTGGGTTTTGGTTTCTTCTAAACAGCCTAGAAAGGGTTGGCAACATCTGTAGCATGCACGAGTTTATACGTGTTCATTAAAAAGCAGAGACATTACTTTGCCAACAAAGGTCCCTCTAGTCAAGGGTATGGTTTTTCCAGTAGTCATGTATGGATGTGAGAGTTGGACTGTAAAGAAAGCTGAGCACTGAAGAATTGATGCTTTTGAAGTGTGGTGTTGGAGAAGACTTGAGAGTCTCTTGGACTGCAAGGAGATCCAACCAGTCCATCCTAAAGGAAGTTAGTCCTGAGTATTCATTGGAAGGACCGATGTTGAAGCTGAAACTCCAATACTTTGGCCGCCTAATGCGAAAAACTGACTCATTTGAAAAGGCCCTGATGTTGGGAAAGATTGAAGGCAGGAGGAGAAGGGGACGACAGAGGATGAGATGGTTGGATGGCATCACCGACTCGATGGACATGAGTTTGAGTCAAGTCTGGGAGTTGGTGATGGACAGGGAGGCCTGATATGCTGCAGTCCATGGGGACGCAGAGTCAGACACGACTGAGTGACTGAACTGAATTGATTTGGGTGGCGAGGGGGGTCCTGGCTGAGTGAAGGCTAAGGCAGGGTACTTAGGGTACCTCTTCTTGGGGAAGGCAGACTGAGCTTTGAGTCAAGGCCCAAGGTTAGAAGTAGAAAGAGGTAGAAAGATCGGTAAAGTGCCTGGTGGAGAAAAATGCTGAGACAAAGACTATATGTTATTTTTACAGTAAAAATTAATCAAGGGACTTCCCTGGTGGTCCAATGGTTATAAATACTCCTTCCAAGGCAGGGGACGTGGATTTGATTTTCTGTTGCGGAAGTAAAGTTCCACATGCTGCAGGGCAACTAAGTCAGCTAGCAAACATGAGCCCCTGCTCTCCAGAGCCCACGCGTGCTGCACAGCCAAAATTAAAAAAAAATCAGGATATCCATGGACATCAGCAAGCATAGCTGATTCTCCCTCCAAAATATCCCTCAAGTCCACCCACCTCTCCCCCTCCCCCTCTGACCCTCCAGTCCTTCTCCCCCCCCAACCCCCTCCCCTGGCCATTCCCCCAGACTCTGCAGCAGTCTCCTCACTGCTCTCTGCCTCCTTTCTTGCTTTGCGAAACAGGATGACATTTTAAAAATATAAATTAACTCACATCCCTGCCTTGCTTAGAACCCTCTGGGGATTGCATCATGCTCAAAATAAAATCCAAACGCCTCACTTTGGTCTTGAATGACCTGGCCCAGCCTCCATCTCTAATCTCACCCCCACCTCTCTCTCTTCAGCGGGAGTCCCACCCGTTTCTCCTCTTCTCAACTCCTCAGGCCCAGCCTTCAGGCCTCACCCCACCGTGTTCCCTCTGCCTGGAATGCTCCATCCCTCACTTTGGGCAGGATGGCTCTCAGGTCTCAGCATAAATGTCACCTCCTCAGAGAGGTCCTCCGTGACTACCTGATCCCAAAATACAACCTCCAATGAGTTTATATCATTGAATGGCATCCTTTAGTAGCTCTCCTTGCAATTTTTTGTCTGTTCATGTGTTTATCATCAGCTGCTAGACCATGAACTACACAAAGAACAAATACCATGCCACATTTATTCCCCAGTGAATCTTCTGGCACATAGCAGATGCTCAGTAAATGGTCCTTACATGAATAAATCCTCCCCAGTTGGAACGGACCCCAGCATGGCTCCAACACAGTGAAGACAGAGGGAGGAGGAAGGCCATTTGGGTATCTTGAGGCGTCAGTGTGGGGCCCACAGGACCACAGTGCTCTCGAGGGCAGCGTTTCAAGCACGCACAGAAACTGCATCCAGCCCTCGGGCGACCACAAATGGTCTTGCATGGAGTGTGCTGGACTACGCCTTCCCCGAGACTTCCAGAAACACTTAAGGGAAGGCACTCTGTGGGGTTCTGAGGTCCCACCCAGTCGGTGGCGCTCCACGCCTGTGGGTTTTGTATATTTCTGTTGATGACACTTGTTAGTTGCTCCCCTTCTTGATGGCCCTTGGCTCTCCGTGGTAAATTCAGCGCCATCTGGATTTATTAATTGCATCTGTATTCCAACCCAAGGTGCATCCTCTAACAGGGAGTCAAGCTGAGCATGCCCTTTGAAAGTTGGCTCTTCCAGAGGCCAAGGGCCTTCACAAAACAAAATGACTTATTTCTGGGAAAAGGCATAAGCAGAATCGTCTCTCACAACTTGTGCATCGTTCCTGTCTTCTGCAGGTATTCACTGGCCAGTGTAACATAAGCAAAAAGCATGAATTTAAACTGGCTTCTGCAGGAAGTTTCTGGCCTATGCTGAACCTGCTATTTCAAGGTGAAAAAGGAGGGCGTGATGCTTAAGAACCAAAAGATACCCATTCACCTATTTAGCTCCTGGATGCCCCAGACATCCCCAAGGTGAGTGCCTGTCTGCTCCAGTTCCTGAATCCCTGCTATGGAATCAGATGGAACAGCTCACGTTGGCAAAGGTACCCAGGGTCCAGGTCCAGCTAGGAGCGTGGTCCAGATAAAACAATTTCTAGTCTTCCTCCTTATCAAGAAGCATTTCTCTTTTTTTTTAAGTTTATTTTATTGAAGTATAGTTCATTTACAATGTTGTGTTATTCTCCTGGATGGCAAAGTGATTCAGATATATATACCAGATACATAAATTCTTTTCCATACTCTTTTCCATTATGGTTTATTACAAGATGTGTGTGTGTGTATGTGTGTGTGTGTGTGTGTGTGTGTATGTGTGTGTGTGTGTATGTGTGTGTGTGTTAGTTGCTCAGTCGTGTCCAACTCTTTGCAACGCCGTAGACTGTAGCCCACCAGGCTCCTCTGTCCATGGGATTCTCTGGGCAAGAATACTGGAGCGGGTTGCCAGTTCCTCCTCCAGGGGATCTTCCCGATCCAGGGATCCAACCCGAGTCTCCCACAGCGCAGGCAGCTTCTTTATCATCTGAGCCACCAGGGACGCCCTATATTGAATTTATTTCTAGTCCCCTGTGCTATACAGCAAGACCTTATTTTTTAGCCACTTTATGTACAATAGTTTGCATCTGCCAATCTCAGACTTCCATCCATGCTTCTCCCACTCCTGCTCCCTGGCAAGCACGGGTCTATTCTCTATGTATAGGAATCATAGATAAGTTCATCCGTGTCATACTTTAGAGTCCACATATAAGTAGCATTTTGTCTTCCTCTTTCTGGCTTACTTCACTTAGTATGATAGTCTCTAGGTCCACGCACGTTGCTGAAACTGGCATGACTTTGTTCTTTTCTTGACTGACTAATATTCCCGTGTGTGTGTGTGTGTGTGTGTGTGTGAGAGAGAGAGAGAGAGAGAGAGACCTTCTTTACCCTTTCACCTGTCAATGGACGTTCAGGTTGCTTCCACGTCTTGGCTACAGTGAATGGTGATGCTATGAACATATGGGGCGCGTGCATCTTTTTGAATGGTACTTTTGTCTGGATATATGCCCAGGAGTGGGATTGCTGGATGATATGGCAACTCTATTTTTAGTTTTTTGAAGAATTTCCATACTGTTCTTCATAGTGGCTGCACCAACTTGCATCCCCACCAACAGTGTCAGAGCACTCCCTTTTCTCAAGGAGCACTTCTGTTTGGGGTGGGAAGGGGCTTGAGGCAGAGGCTAGAGGCGCCCCCAGGGGTCTTCTATGTCCCGCGGGGCTAGCGGCTACTACTGTTCCTTCTCAGCTTCATTTGTGAGAATTCACAAACTCATTCCATGATGGGACTTGGGCAAATTACGTGGCTCTCTGGACCTGGAAATCCCTTTCTGGAAGTAGGAGCAGTGATCCCTGCCCCACAGGTGGTGGTGAAGACAGGTGAGATCAGGTAGACCAAGGGCTCCCAGTCAAGGACTCCCCCTACCTTGGTCTCAACCCCTGTATCAGAATCAGGACCTTGGCAGGTCGCTCTAACAGGCTGCCAGCCCAGTTCACTGAGTAGCCACCTGAGAGCGCATCACACGTCTCGACAGCGTCCTGTTTACAGAGTCCAAGGTGACGCTAACGAAGACAGCTGTGATTTAGTGTGCGCTCTCTGTGTCCCAGGGAACTTCCGTCTCTCAGCAGACCTGGTCCTCACAATAGCCCTGCAAGGTAAGTCTTATTACCATCCCTGCTTTGTAAGTGAGGATGCAGGGACTCAGAGAAGTGGAGACATTTAGGAGGCAGAGCCAAGACTTGAAGCCAGGATGCTCACCTGTTTCCTCAGCGCCATGCTGGCTCTCTCTCCCCTGCACGAGAACTTTTCATGACCTTCTCCCTCATCTTGCCCCAATCTTATTTATTTTTAATTGAAAGGAAATTGCTTCACAATATTGTGTTGGCCTCTGCCATGCTTCAACACGAAGCAGCCACAGGTTTACACGTGTCCCCTCTGTCTTAAGCCTCCCTCCTGCCCACTCCTCCTTCCTGCCCCTCTGGGTTGTTGCAGAGCCCTGGTTTGAGCTCACTGGGTCGTACAGCAGATCCCCACTGGCTATCCATTTCACACGTGGTAGTGCATATGCTTCCACGTTTCTCTCTCCATTCGTCCTGCCCTCCCCTTCCTCCATCACCTGCTTTAATGGTGACTCCTCTTCCCCACCTAGGAGCCTTGTGCTCACCATGACAATCACACCACAGACATGTGGTCAGGCCTCTAGGTGGGACTGATTGATCCATGGCTCCCCTGAACTCTCAGAGACAACTGGTTGCCGTGATGCATCTCTGGCCAGCTTGAACGTGGCTTTTCTCCCTCAAAGACTTTGTCTCTTTCAGGCTGGACCCTGGGCTTAGTCCCCAGAGAACAGAGAAGCCTGATTTGGCATCCCCAAAGAGCAGTCCAGGGTCTCCTGGGAGCTAGGCGTTGCCATGGCATCTACCTTAGCTTCCCTGAGGCTGGGCTCAGCCGGCAAGGTCCAGCTAAAGCATCTCATCATGCCAGGCTGGTGGCCACGTTGCCAAGGGAATGTCAGCTTCTGAGCGGCTCCGGGGCTGTGGACCCTGGGGAGGAGGAGCAGGGAGCAGGGACAGGATTCAGGAGGACAGCTCCCTCCTCGGGCTGGCTCTCTGCTCCTGAATGGTCCCTGCCTGTGGATGTCTCCCTGAGAGCCCGGCATGGTGCTGGTGGACAGCGCACGCTCATTCCCTCACTCCTTGGCTCAGCCCATGTTCACTGAGCACGCTCTGTGCCGACTACTGGGGGTGCACAGAGGGAGTGAACACACACACAGGGCTGACCCTTGTGGAGCTTATATGTTAGTGGAAAAGGGAGCTACTCATGATTGTGAAAGAACAGCTGGGACAAAGGCCACCAAGACAGTGACGTGGTGCTTGCCCGACATAGGAGAATTTAACCGAACCCTGGAGGTCAGGAAGTCTACTTGAGTTGAGACCTGAATAGGTGTTAACCTGGAGGAGGAGGAAGATGGGGAGTGGAGGCAGAGAACAGGGAGGGCCTGCAGACCGGGCTGAAGACTCTGGCTTTAACCTCCAGGGCAATAAGACGCCGTCAAGAAGCCTTAAAGCAGGGGGTGGTGCAATCTGATCCACTATGAAATTATCACATAGCTGCCGATGAAGATTTGGAAGGATGGCTCCAAGCAGACATGGTGAGATCAGAGGTCATGAAAAAAGTGCTCAAGAAATATTTTGAACTTGTTTTCCAAATCTGTCACCTGTCTCCCTTCCCCACCACCACCACCTGGGTTCAAGCATCTTGATTGCGTTCATGCAGCTCTAACCAACCCCACCCGTGCCCTCCACTGTCTCCCACCTGTTACTCAACTTGCTGCAGGGAGTGCAAAATTTCCATTCAGATTTCTAAATCCAGCTGTGCCCTGTAGAGACTCCGTGGTGGCTCTCTGTGTCTTCCTTCCTTCAGCCTGATATATGTGGGGGATGTCTTTCGTTGTAGTAATATTCCCTACCCTCCCAAAGCTTCCCTCAGCTTCTGGAACATTGTTGTTTTTGTTCAGTAGCTGAGTCGTGTCCAACTCTTTGCAGCCCCATGGACTGCAGCACACCCAGCTTCCCTGTTCTTCACTATCTCCCGGAGTTTGCTCAAATTCATATCCATTGCATCTGGAACACAGGGTGACTTTTATCCCCAGGCAGACTCTCTGCCTGGAATGTCATTTCCTCCTTCCAGTCTGTAGCATCTCTGCCTCATCCTTCAAGAGAGTCCAAGAGGTCCCAGCCCACTATCTTTCCTGTACCTCTGTCCAGATTCTGATTTATTTCCATGCTGCTTCTTTAGGTTAATGGGAGAACAGATGTCTTGGAGCATCACCTAGATCAGGCTCTCAAAAGTATATACATTCATTTAATCCTGGAAACAATTGTTATGTAAAGAAACCATTGTTATTTACACTTTTAAAGATGAGAAAACCAAGCCTCAAAGAAGGGAAAGAAATCACCCAAGGATATACTGCAAGTAAGGAGAAGAATTGGGGGTCTGTCTGCAGTCTGGGATGAAGGTGGGGAAGGCATCATTTGGCCTCCTGGTGTTCACTGCAGTAGGGAAGGGAAGGAATTGGGAAATGATGCAACTAAATGAAGATAAATCTTGTCTCCCTCTGTATCTGTTCCCTGCTTGAGGTCCCTCTGTCTCAGACATTATTAATACTGGTGTCTTATGTTATAAACATTTGCCTTGGAAACAAACAGAGATCATTCTGTCATTTTTGAGATTGTATCCAAGTACTGCATTTCAGACCCTCTTGTTGACTATGATGGCTACTCCATTTCTTCTAAGGGATTCTGGCCTGCAGTAGTAGATATACTCTTGAGAGTCCCTTGGACTGCAAGGGGATCCAACCAGTCCATTCTGAAGGAGATCAGCCCTGGGATCTCTTTGGAAGGAATGATGCTGAAGCTGAAACTCCAGTACTTTGGCCACCTCATGTGAAGAGTTGACTCATTGGAAAAGACTCTGATGCTGGGAGGGATTGGGGGCAGGAGGAGGAGGGGACAACAGAGGATGAGATGGCTGGATGGTATCATTGACTCAATAGACGTTGAGTCTCAGTGAACTCCAGGAGTTGGTGATGGACAGGGAGGCCTGGTGTGCTGCAATTCATGGGATCGCAAAGAGTCGGACACAACTGAGCGACTGATCTGATCTGATCTAATCTGATTTGACCACTCCCAATTTTCCTTGATTCATGGAGCTAACATTCCAGGTACCTATGCAATATTGCTCTTTACAACATTGGATTTTACTTCCATCACCAGCCATCCACAACTGGATGTTGTTTTTGCTTTGGCTCCATCCCTTCATTCTTTCTGGAGTTATTTCTCCACTGATCTCCAGTAGCATATTGGGCACCTACCGACCTGGGGAGTTCCTCTTTCAGTGTCCTACCTTTTTGCCTTTTCATACTGTTCATGGGGTTCTCAAGGCAAGAACACTGAAGTGGTTTGCCATTCCCTTCTCCAGTGGACCACGTTTTGTCAGAACTCTCCACCATGACCTGTCCATCTGGGGTGGCCCTACACGGCATGGCTCATAGTTTCACTTAGACAAGGCTGTGGTCCATGTGATCAGTTTGGTTAGTTTTCTGTGGTTGTGGTTTTCAGTCTGTCTGTCCTCTGATGGAGAAGGATAAGAAGCTTATGGAAGCTTCCTGATGGGAGAGACTGACTGAGGGGGGAACTGGGTCTTGTTCTCATGGGCATAAAAACATGCACACACACACAAAATAACGTGAACAAGTGTACTGCACATGCGTATGTGTCTGGTTCTATGTAGACTACTTGGTCAGCATTATCTCAGTGAAAACTTTCCAAGAACCGGAAAAGGAGGTGCCATCATTATGCCCTCCCCTGGAGGGGAAACTGAGGCCCATGCCCTCATCCACAGGAAGAGAGTCTGGACTGGGCTGGCCCCCAAGCCCACAGTCCCTCCCTCTATGAAATACACTTTGCACATCCACAAGGAATGATTTACCCTGGGTCTCAAGGTCATTAGGAGCTTAACCACTTCTGTGGTCCTCCTAGCTTTTCCCAGAGCCTGAACCCCACTGCTTTTTCAGCCTCAGATCTTCTTGAGCTTCTGGAATTCTGCAGCCAGAAAGACGCGATCTTGATTTCAGTTGACAGCACTCCATATATGCCTCCATGCATCTATCCAGCCAGTTTCATTAGCATCTGCCATTGCCATGCCCTCACATGTGCAGGAACTCTGCAGATTGGAGAGCCTGGCCCTGAAGGAACTCATGGGCCAGTGCTGTGCCCTGCCCACCGAAGCTGTCAGTGGCATTGCAGAGGCCAGTTGGAAAATCTAATTTCTGAAAGGACCCGGTGATTATCGAAGGTTGGCAGCCTGAAGGCTTGCCCAGAAAATCCTTACTTTTCCCACCGCCACTGAAGTCTGGGGCAGATGCTGCAAATCAATGGGAAAGGAATGAGCTCAGCTGTGGCTTCTCCCTCAGGAGCATCAATGATGAAGAAGCATCTTGCGGAGTCTCGGCAATGTTGTCATGGTTGGATTTCCCCTGCCTGGGCCGCTTGCGGAGGTTTTTCTTCGGGCAGATTGTCACTGCTTCTCCATCCGCACCAGCTCAGGAGGCATCTCTCAACATCTTGCTCTCTCTGTTGACGTTCCTGCCAGTGGGGTGCTGTACGGCAAGCTCTGCCCTCCTAAAGAAGCTGCTGTAACAGCTCGCATTTTTTCCATGTGTTCTATATGCCAGACTCTTTGCAGGTGACGCTACAGCTACAGTGTGTACCCCCTCCACGATCCTGTAACGTAGCAGGTGTTGTCCCCATTCTACCGATGAAAACACTGAGGCTCATCGAGGGAGGGCGCCTGGGTCAAGACCAGACGGCCAGGCAGTGGAGGGCTGGGCCAGGAGCCCTCGTCCCTCTGATGCATGCCTATGTTGAGTGTATTGGTTCATGGCCAGGTAGCCCTGCCCGCAGGGTAAGCACTAGACAAAACCGTGAGGTTTTCTAAATTTTTGATCCCTTTGCTTTGGGGGATTAAGGAGGTCTGAGTACCTCAGAGAAGCCCAGGGAGGGGAAATGAGTGTCCACTAGATACAGTTCTCAGCTTCCATGAAGATAGTATCTAAAAGCTGGGGATGTGGAATCCATTTGTGTAGGTAAGATGGGGGTTGGATTTCCAGATGGACCCACAAAATCCCATTTGACCCTTAACTATTTGGAGGATTACTAGTCGTATTTCAGCTTCACCCAAATGACACTTAATCAACCCTGTTGCTGCAAGAAGGCACGTCCCAATATCTCACTCATGATACCAGCAACGTGTTTCAATGTCCATCCCCGAGCGACAGCCTCAGAGCTCCACCAAAAGGGCAAGTATGTGTGCTAAGTCACTTCAGTTGTGTCCGACTCTGCGGCTGTATGGACTGTAGCCTGCCAGGTTCCTCTGTCCATGGGATTCTCCAGGTAAGAATACTGGAGTGGGTTGCCATTTCCTTCTCTAGGGGATCTTCCCGACCCAGGGATGGAACCTATGTCTCTTATGTCTCCTGCATTGGCAGGCGGGTTCTTTACCACTAGTGCCACCACAAGGATGGGGCTTAATTCCTTTATCTATAAAGGAAAGACCCCTCTGGGCACTGGTGAACATGCCACATCTGTTTAAGATATGGACTAACACACAGCAGGTTCTTAGTACAAGCTGACTGAAAAAAAAAAAAAAAAGGCAGAAAGTGGGGCGGGGGCAGTGGGGAAGGTGGGCGGGAGGGGCTGTAAGAAATCAGGAAGGGAAAGACAATGGGCAGACGGGAAAACAATTGCTTTGGTCATTGTGCAGGTGTTTGGGGATGAAGGGCAGATGCTGCAGGTAAGTCAGCCAGACACGCCTGAGCTAAACTTGGCCTCCACCTACACAATGTTGCTTCTGGCTGGCTGGCCTGTCTCAAAGACAGAGCTCTTCAGTGGCAGGGAAGATGGTCCTGGCTGCCCTCCGTAGGGACACTGCCCTGTTAGACACAGCTCCCACAGGTCCTGGCTGCCAGTGCAGGGCTGTGAGGCTGGCTCTCGTACCTTGCAAATGACTCCTTCCCATCCTGGTGCCCATTTGCCCTTTCCTGACGGAAGAGACTTTGTCTGGCAGAGAAGCATCACTGGGTGTTGCCATGGTGATGACTGTGATATCACTCGGGAGTAAATCAGATTGCAAGTCTCACAGTGGAACCGTTCTACATCGGGAGGGTTGTAAGAAACGAGGAAGGGGTTGATATGTCAAGGGGTCTGCACTAGAAACGGGATTGCTGGATCACATGGCGACTCTACTTTTAGTTTTATAGATAACTTCTAGACTGTTCTCCATGGTGGCTGCTCCAGTTTACATTCCCACCAACGGTTCAGAAGGGTTCCCTCTCTCCCTTCGGAGAGTCTTCCAACGCTCTCCCTGCTTTGTCACCTGAGATGAGGCTCATCGGTTCGTTCATTCATGCAAGTCATTTCTTGAGCACCTACACTGTATCAAGCACCAAGCTAGCTTCTGGGGATGGAACCGCAGATACGAGAACGTGGTCCCTGTGTGGCTGCACAGTTTAAAGTCTAGTGGGAGGCGCAGGCACATAAGAAATTGTACCATAATGTTTAGAGGAGGCAGCCCTTCTGAACCGTTGGTGGGAATGTAAATTGGTGCAGCCACTATGGAGAACAGTATGAAAGCTCTTATAAAACTAAAAATAGACTTGCCATATGATCCAGCAATCCCATTGCTAGGCATATATCCAGACAAAACTAATTCAAAAAGGTGCACACATCCTTATCTTCATAGCAACACTGTTTACAATAACCAAGACATGGAGACAACCTAATGTCCGTTGACAGATGAATGGATAAAGAAAATGTGGTACATACACACATTGGAACATTACTCAACCATAAAAAGTGAAATAATGCCTTTTGCAGCCACATGGATGCAGGCGGTGCTAGTGGTAAAGAATCTGCCTGTCAATGCAGGAGATGCAAGAGACATCGCTCTTGGGTGTTCGCTCCCTGGGTGGGGAAGATGCCTTGGAGTAGGAAGTAGCAACCCCTCCGGTATTCTTGCCTGGAAAATCCCATGGACAGATGAACCTGGTAGGCTACAGTCCATAGGGTTGCACAGAGTAGGACACGACTGAGCACACACACACACACACACACTCACACTTCCCAGCCACAAGGATAGAACTCAAGAGAACTTACTAAGAGAAGTGAGAAGGAGAAAGAGACACCGTATGATATCTCTTAAATGTGGAATCTCAAATATGGCAGAAACGAACCTGTCTACAAAAACAGCAACAGACTCACAGGCATAGAGAACAGCTTTGTGATTGCTGAAGAGGGGGATGGTGGGTAAGGAGGGTTGGATTGGAAGTTTGGGACTAGCAGATGAAAACTACTATATATCGAATGGATAAACAGCAAGGTCTTACCGTATAGCACAGGGACCTATATTCAATATCCTGTAATGAACCCTAAAGGAAAAGAAAGAGAAATCACACCATAATTATCGCTACCATTGTGATTCATGCTGTGAAGGAACATACCGGGAACGTACTAGTTTGCTTAGGCTCCCATAACAAAGTATGGCACATACCAGCCATACCATCACAGGTTAGGGTGGCTTAAACAACAGGAATTTATTTTCTCAATTCTGGAGGCTAGAAGTCCCAGATCAAGGTGTTGGACAGGGGTTGGTTTCGTCTTTGGTCCCTCCTTGGCTTGTAGTTGGCTGTATTCTCTCTGTGTCTTAAATAGCTTTCCTTCTACACTTTTCTTATAAGGACACCAATCATGTTGGATTAGGGCTCAGCCTTCCCATCTCCTGTGAGCAATAAGAAGCCACCAGTGGGCTGTAAACAGAAGAGCACCTTAATCAGCAAGTTCTTGTGAAAGATGGTTCTTCCAACGATTTGGGAAGGATGCCCATTACAGAGGCTATAAGAGTAGCTTAGGTGGACTGTTATTTGCCTCCAAATCTTTCTCCCTTCCTGGCCCTTGTCATGGTTTCCTTTCTATGGAAGGAACACACATTTCTCCCCTATCGTCTTGGGCCTTAACTATATAATTTGCTTTAACTAATAGAGTGTTCGCAGATGTAATGCAAACAAGGGCTTTACAAGCAGCTGCACGGTTTGGCTTCTACTCTTATTCATCACCTGCCTTGAGAAGAGAATGCCCTGGGTAGCTACCGGTCCATGAAGAATAACGAAACCTAGAGAGGAAACCAGAACTGACCTGTCGCCTAAAGAAGTGGTCTCCCAAACGACCCATACACCTATCCTCAAGAAATGTAGTGGAAAGTCATCGGGATTTGGAGGGGGTTGTTTGTTATGTGGCATTATCATACCAACATCTAACAAATAGACTAAGCAGGAGATGGGGTTGACTTGAATTAAGGTGATGGCAATAGGTCTGGCAGAAGTGGGCAGGTTCTAGATGTATTTTGTAGTTGACAACATATCAGTGGCATTTACAGGGCTGGACAATGGGAGTTAGATTTCAACATGTGAATTTTGAGGGGATGCTATTCAATCCATAAGATGTAGCAGGTACTGGGAACAAAAAGTTGTATTGCCTCTTAAGATTTAGATGGAGAAGTCATAGAGCCTCATACCCACTGCATTTGATTTATTAGTGACATCAAGTCACATGGCCAGCTCAGATTCAAGGCGACGGGAGAAGCAGATTCCACATCTTGGTGGGAGGAGTTGCAGAGCCACACCTACAAAAGGGCACGCAGATAGGAGGGACCATGTGTCTATTGTTGGAAGCAAGCATCCCAGAGGCTTTGAGGATGAGTGAGTAGGAAACTTTAGAATTCTTCCTGGTCCCCACCAAACGACTTGGCAGTTATCTGGGGACAGAAACATTTGAAAACCAACATATCCCCAGGAAATTCTCTTCTCACTCCTCTTCTCAGTCTAGCTAGTTATTTGAGGATATCCATTCTGGAATGATTTCATTTTACAGCTCGATAATGACAGAATTGCTTTGAGTGTGAAAATGATGAAGCCCTCAACATCCAGAGGCAATGGGCTGATGACACGGGAAGCTTGTGTTTTGCTCGCCCATCCCATCCCTTCCCATCCTTCCTTCTTATGATAAGTAAACTCTGGTGCTCCTTTTGTGAGCTCCACCTCCTCCACCAGAGGCAGGAGTGTTTGGACTGTCAATCAAGGTGTCCTGCTCATCACCTAGCAGAGAGGTGGACCCAGGACCCAGGGCTGCTCCCAGAATTTGCGTCTAAAGAGAAGTCATGTGAAGACAGGGTGAATATGATTCACCCACGGGGCCTGGCTGGGATTATGGTTTGGTTTCCTGCTCGCTGGATTTTTGGTTTCTTGTTCTTCCTGAGACTTGGTTTGTGTGTTTATTCCAATTTTCCCTTTGATTTGTAAGCTTTCCCACATCTTCCCAAAGCTCTTCATTGCATTGCTTAAGTGAGCCAGTGGATTTCTTCTTTTTAAATTAATTTTTATTGGAGTATAGCTGCTTTGACAAACCTAGATAGTGTATTAAAAAGCAGAGCTATCACTTTGCCAACAAAGGTCCATATAGTCAAAGCTATGGTTTTTCAAGTAGTCATATACGGTTGTGAGAGTTGGACCATAAAGAAGACAAACACAGAAGAATTGATGCTTCTGATTTGTGTTGCTGGAGAAGACTCTTGAAAGTCCCTTGGACTGTAAGGAGATCAAAACAGTCAGTCCTAAAGAAAATCAACCGTGAATATTCACTGAAAGGACTGACGCTGAAGCTGAAACTCCAATACTATGGCCACCTGATGTGAAGAGCGGACTCTTTGGAAAAGACCCCAATGCTGGGAAAGATTGAAGGCAGGAAGAGAAGGGGACAACAGAGGGTGAGATGCTTGGATGGCATCATCAACTTAATGGACATGAGTTTGAGCAAACCCCGGGAGATAGTAAAGGACAGGGAAGCCTGGTGGGCTGCAGTCCGTGGGGTCGCAAAGAGTCAGACACGATTGGGCAATTGAACAGTAACAAATACAAACAGCAAATTTTATTTTTAGTTGTTGTGTGTTTACTTCTATGGACATCAATATGAGTAGTGAGCACCTCATGGCTGAAACTTTGTGGCTATTATTTTTTATGTGCTTGGATGCTCAGTCGTGTTCAACTCTTTGTGACCCCCCTGGACTGAAACCCTCCAGGCTCCTCTGCCCATGGAATCTTCCAGGCAAGAATACTTGAGTGGGGTGCCATTTCCTACTCCAGGGGATCTTTCCAACTGAAGGATGGAACCTGTGTCTCCTACATTGGGTGGCAGACTTTTTACCACTGAGCCACCAGGGGAGTCCTGGATAGATGGTAAAGGATTCGGCAATCATCAGACAAGTGCAGCTTTAGACACAGGGCTTACCAAGGAGGCATCAGAAAGAGGGTTGTGGACAGTGGGGGAAGCAGGGCAAAGGGAAGCAAGGCCAGGTGGGCTGGACCTGGGGCCAGGAGGGTCAGAGATCCCTGCAGAACATTCCACCTCAGGAGTGGTGAGGCAGTGTCTGAAGCTCCCTCCAAGCAGGGCTCTGTGGACTGGATCCCTGTCTGCCTTGCCATGTCCTAAGCCTGGTGCCTGCTCTGCTTTGGGAAGATGAACTCAAGCCCCACCTCCGGGGATGAGCTGTGCTGTGACCACAGGGGCAGGCGAGGGCGGCCTCCGTCTCTTCTCCCCTGCCTTGGAGTCGATCCCTTGCTAAATTCTTTCAAGTCGGGAAGTGGCAGAAGCCACAGGTCTGGGGGATTAGACAGGGCTGAACTTAAACCCTGGCCCTGAGGAGTCACCAGCTTTGAGACCTTAGCTCAGTCCCCTCCTACTCTGAGCCTCAGTTCCTCATCTGTAAAATGGGAGTGATAAAATTTTGGGGAAAATGTGTTCCTCATCTAATTTCCCCGGAGATTTGGAATGGCAGCAGACAGGGACAATAATGGCCAGTGACTCATGCAGCTGCAGAGAGAACAGATGCGTGTTCTGCAAGGGCACCCAGCGCGGGGCTCTGTGAATACACGCTGCTTTACTCGCTCAGATGAGGCCCCACGAAACCTACCCCCAGCCCCTTGTGGGAGGGAGGGAGGAAGTGGCCGGGGAGGGCTGGCCCTCTCCAAGAGTCTCCCTAACTCAAACACAGCTGCTTCTGGGAGCCAGGCTTTGTTCTGGGAGGCGGGGTGCGTTTCTGCCTGTCTTCCCATTTCGCTTTCTCTCCCGTGTGTCTCAGTTAGTGGGTTTAAAATCAGAGAGATCCGTTCCAGGAATCTCAGCTCTATCACCAAACAGCCTGGTGACTTTCATCTCTATGGGCCTCTGTTTCCTCATCTATAAAACGGGAATGAGAATAATGGCTTCTTATGGATTCTTACAAGGAATAAATAGGTTGGAGAATGTGAAAGGGTCCCAGAGGGCTCCCAGAACATAGCAGGTGCCCTGACACTCTGTGGCTTTCCTTTCTGGCAGGAACTCAGCATCTCATGCTCCAAAAACCCATTCCACGACCTCAGTCCCTCTCGGGGAGGAGTCCAGGTCCACGCCCTCCCCTCTCTCTGTGTCTCTCTGCTATGGCTCCTGCACGAGGTGATGGAGGATGGGAAGCTACTGTGTCCGTGTGTCCAGGGCGCTGGCTGGGAGTGGAGCTGGGGCATGAGCAGCCGGCTGAGGGACAGCAGCCTGGGGAGAGGGCCTTTGTGTTGGCGAGTGCACACAGTCAGGACTGACAAGGCTCAGGGTTCCCTCTCCATACAGGCCTATTAGCTGAGTCACTGCATTCCTCTTAATAAACTCTGATGAGCAGCGTTTAAGCAGGGCGCTGGCCCCAGGTGAGTGGGTGGGAAGGTAGGGATGGGCCACAAAGAGCAGCGACAACAGCCATTCCTTACTGAGTGCTCAGCGTGATTATTCTTTTTATTTCCACTTTATTTTTTTATTGAAGTATAGTTGATTTACAGTGTTGCATAAATTACAGCAAAGTAATGCAGTTATACATAAATATACGTTCTTTCCGCTCCAGTATTCTTGCCTGCAGAATCCCCATGGAGAGAGAAGCCTGGTGGGCTACGGTCCGTGGTGTCTCAGAAAGTTGGACATGACTGAGCAACCGAGCACGTACCTTCTTTTTTATCTTCTTTCCATTGTGGTTTGTTACCAGATATTGAATGTGGCTCCCTGTGCTATACAGTAGGATCTTGTTGTTTATCCATTCTATATATAATAGCTTGCATCTGGTAACCCCGGCCTCCCAGTCCCTCCCTCCCCAGCCCCTTGGAAACCACAAATCCATTCTCCATGTCTGTGTTTTTCTGTTTCACAGATAAATTCGTTAGTGCCATATTTTAGATTCTATGTATAAGTGATATAATACATTTGTCTTTCTCTTCTGACTTGCTTCTCTTAGTATGATCATCTCTAGGTCCATTCATGTGGCTGGTTCTTTTCGTGGCTGAGTAATATTCCATTGTATATACACACTGCACCTTTAGCTACGCATGCGTTGACGGATATTTAGGTCATTTCCATGTCTTGGCTCCAGTGAATAGCACTGCTGTGAACACAGGGATGCCTGTATCTTTTTGAATTACGGTTTTGTCTGGATATGTGCCTAGGAGTGGACTTGCTGGATTATACAGCATGGTTATTCCAAGAGCTTTATGTATGCTCCTTTATTTAATCGTGATCTTTGCTCTTTAAGAGTTTATACTAATATTAATAATGCTTATAACTACCATTATTTAGTCCTTACTCTGCTCCAGGCTTCCCTGATAGCTCAGTTGGTAAAGAATCTGCCTGGAATGCTGGAGACCCCGGTTCGATTCCTGGGTTGGGAAAATCTGCTGGAGAAGGGAAAGGCTACCCATTCCAGTATTCTTGTGCTTTCCTGGTGGCTCAGCTGGTAAAGAATCAGCAGGTAAAGAATCTGCCTGCAATGCGGGAGACCTGAGTTGGATCCCTGGGATCAAACCAGTCAATTGTAAAGGAAATCAGCCCTGAATATTCACTGGAAGAACTGCTGGAGAAGGGATAGGCTACCCACTGCAGTATTCTTGGGCTTCCCTTGTGGCTCAGATAGTAAAGAATCCACCTGCAATGTGGGAGACCTGGGTTGGATCCCTGGGTTGGGAAAATCCCCTGGAGAAGGGAAAGGCTACCCACTCCAGTATTCTGGCCTGAAGAATTCCATGGACTGTGTAGTCCATGGGGTGGCAAAGAGTCAGACACAACTGAGTGACCTTCATTTTCACTGCTCCAGGAGCTTCCCTGGCAGCTCAACTGGTTAAGGATCCACCTGCAATGCAGGAGACCCTGGTTGGATACCTGGGTTGGGAAGATCAGCTGGAGAAGTAATAGGCTACCCACTCCAGTATTCTTGGGCTTCCCTGGTGGCTCAGCTGCTAAAGAATCTGCCTGCAATGTGGGTGACCTGGGTTCAATACCTGGGATCAAACCAGTCAATTGTAAAGGAAATCAGCTCTGAATATTCATTGGAAGAACAGATGCTGAAGCTGAAGCTCCAATACTTTGGCCACCTGATGCGAAGCACTGACTCATTGGAAAAGACCCTAATGCTGGGAAAGATTGAAGGTAGGAGGAGAAGAGGGCAACAGAGGATAAGATGGTTGGATGGCATCACTGACTTGATGGACATGAGTTTGAGCAAGCTCCAGGAGTTGGTGATGGACAGGAAAGCCTGGTGTGCTGCAGTCTACGGGGTCGCAAAGAGTCAGACACGACTGAGCGCCTGAACTGAACTGACTGACCCTGCTCCAGGCACTGGGCTAAGCGTTTTCCACACATGTTCTCAGTTATTCCCTTGCTGCCCTATAAGCCAGGTAACTTTACTCTGCCCATTTTACAGATGAGGGAACTGAGACTCCAGTAAATTCCTGGGCTAAGTCGGAGCGTCTCATGTGTTAGCATGCATGTAAAACAGCTGACGATCCTATTCAATCCCAGAAGGTCTGGGTTGGGGCCTGAGTTCTGCATTTCTAACAGGCCCCTGGTGATGTTGGTGCTACTCATTTGGGGACCATGCTGGAGGTGGGAGGTCCTAGATCACCCAGCTGAAGGAAGACCCATTCGGAACTGAGGATGCCCCATCACATGGTTAAATCAAGTGTGGGACCAACTTTGAAAAACACTGTAATGATAGTAAAAAGAGAACATATGAAAGGGCATGGGAGGAAAAGGCCATTTCTGATTGGAGGGTTGAAGGAAGGCTGCCTGGAGGAGGTGGTCTGAGTAGGGCCACAGAGATGGAAGGGAAGGGGCATCTCAGGTTCAGGGAACCCATGAATAAGACCATGGAGAAGGAAAAGGGTGGATGTGTTTGGGGGATACGATTGCTGAAGCGTAGGGTATGTTATGGAGTGAATTATATCCCCCCAAATTTGTATATTGAAGCCCTAACCCCTAGTATTTCAGAATGTGACTTTGTGTTCAAATAGGGTCGGTGTAGATGCTAACATGTCAAGATAAAAGAGGTGGTATTGGAGTAGAGTGGACCTCTAATCCCAGAGGACCAGAGTCCTTGCAAAAAGGGGAGATGTGGACACAGAGACATGTGATCGCCAAGGCGCTTCCAGACTCCTGAGAGGTGCCTGGAACAGACCCTCCCCGAGCTCATTCCGAGGGAATGCGATGCTCCCCGAGCTCATTCCGAGGGAATGCGATGCTCCCCGAGCTCATTCCGAGGGAATGCGATGCTGCCGGCACTTGATCTCGGCTTCGCACCTCCAGAGCTGTGAGACGATACATTTCTGTTGTTTAAACTGCTCAGGATGTGGCATTTTGTTGCGGCAGTCCTAACAGGGTGTCTGTTGGGTGCCTGGCATGTGTATGTTGGCAGATGGCCTTGAGGGAGAAAAACGCTCTTTGGTGCCTGGAAATAGCACTTTTAGCCCCAAGAAGGTACCTTGTTAGAGGGAAAATCAGTAAAAGAACGGCTAGCTCATTCGAAAGGAGCCCCGTTCCCTGCCTGGGACCTGCATGAAAGCAGATGTAAATGAGACATCTTTCTGCTTCTAGAGAAAAATAAACCCAGCGCTAAGGCAGACATCAAAGATTTCTAAGAACTGATTCAAGTTTCTCTCCTTATGTGAGAAGGTCATAGAGAAGAAGATGGGACAAGAACTACCAGATGTTGAGTCCTGCTCGGGGTCAAAGACTGTCCTGGACACTCTCCGTGCTTTAATTTCATCCCACCGCACTCTTAGAAGGAAGGTCTTGTTATCCTCATTTCACAGAAGATGAGGCTGAGGGTCAGAGAGTTTAGGTCACTTGCTTGAGGACCCGCAGATAAGAAACAGCACGACAGACATTGCAATCCAGTGGTCTAATTTCTCCCATCCTTTCTACCACAGGAGAACACATCATGATGGGAAAAGTGACCCAGAGCCAGGCCACCATTCATGGACGGGAATGAACCCAAGACCAGGAGGCTGGCAAAGAGATCTGCCTGCAGAATTCTTCCCACGTGAGAGAACACCCCCTTTATTGTTTGAGCTACTTTTAGTCGGGCCGTATGTTTGCCACTGAAAGCATCCGAGCAGAATCGGCTGTGTAACATAGGCCAGGTCTTGAGATACATCCCCAGGGACGCATGCCAAGAGGAGCTAATAAACAGTGCCCCTGCGTCCGCACCCAAATTCTGGTCCAACTGAGAAAGAAGAGCAAGAGAAAGGCAGATGGAGCCCCCAGCGTCACCTTTACTAAAGATAAAGTGGCGGCTGCAGAGCGCGGCTCTCTCTGCGGGGAAGTGGGCTGCCTTCTGCTGCAGCCAGAATGGGCAGGCTCGCCCACCCGGCTGTGGGCAGCCTGGGGCCGCGGCGGGGACTGGGAGAGCCAAGCAGAACCTGGCTCCTCATGGGCAGCTCACTCCCGAGGGAGAGCGGGGAGGAACGTGCTGGGCTCCTCTTGCCAGTTCCTTACCCCAGACTCACCTACGAGCTAGGTCACTCTGCGGGGAGGGCATGTGACGGGGAAGAACCATCAGAGAATCTTGAGAGCGTCGCTTCTAGAGGATTCATGGAGAATGAGAAAGATATTTTTTTTTCTGGAAATATAAAATTAAAAGAAAGAAAAAGTAAGAGACAAAGCGGAGTGATTATTGTGTGTTAGTAACACATAATAATCTATTATAGATAATTTTTGGTTACAAAAATGGGAAAAGTCTTACACTCGTGCAGTCTATGTTTGAGCACAGACAGGCATGGAAGTGTATACAGCCAGGTTTCCCTGAGGGGTGTGGGTCGAGGAAGCAGGGAATGGTGGTGAAGTGTGTTTGAAGGGGTGGAGGCACTGAGGCTCACGGTTCTTGCCCGCTAGGAGCTGCCGGTCCTGTGGGGAAGCTCAGATGACCTTCTGGATCCCATCCAGAACATGAGGTAGAGCAGATGACCTTCTGGATCCCATCCAGAACATGAGGTAGAGTTGTGGGTTCAAGCTGGTATCGGACTGTGCAGACTGCTCACGGGAGATGGAAGCAGAGGAGGGCGCACAGAGGAGATGAACACGGACTAGGAGGCCAAGCGTGCAGACCTGAGGTTCTCAGAGTGGCCCCCAGGCCAGCAGCATCCACACCGCCCTGTGGTAAGTGCCCTCGTGTCTGGCTACAGTGAGCCTCCTAGTGGCTGCTCCTCTCTGTGGCCCCAGTTCTGGCCCTTTGCCCCTGTCCTTCCAGGTCTGGGATGGTAGTAGCTTTTTTTTTTTCTTTTTTAATGTGCAGGGTCTTAGCTGCGGCGCTCAGGAGCCTCCATCTTCGTTACAGCATGTGGAGGTCTAGTTTCCCAACCAGGGGTGGACCCCGGGCCCCCTGCACTGGGAGCTGAGTCTCAGCCACTGGACCAGGGAAGTCCCCTGGAATAGTAGTAGCCTTCTGCTCTGTGGTCCCTTACCATCCTTCATGGTTTTCCTTAACCCTGCCCACATCTCATAAACATAGTCTCTTCATTACAGTTTCTTCCTGGTATGAATGAATGAATTCCATTCAACTCTTGAGTGAGATCCTTGATGATACAGACACCAGCATCAATAATGGTTAGCATTTATGGGGTGCTTTCCTATGTGTGACTTTTTTTCCAAGAGTGTTACATGCTTTAACTCATTTAACCCTCCATGTATGGTAGGTGTTGTTTGGCCTTATTCTTGAATGAATGCTTGTCACCTTTGGCCTGTGAACTTTGGTGGCGTTAGTGGTAAAGAACCCACCTGCCAGGGCAGCGGACATGAGATGCAGGTTCGAAGCGTGGGTTGGGAAGATCCCCCGGAGGAGGGCATGGCAACCTACTCCAGTATTCTTGCCTGGACAATCTCAGGGACAGGGCAGCCTGGCGGGCTATAGTCCATGGGGTCACACAGAGTCAGACACGACTGAAGTGACTTAGCACGCAGGCATGCATGAACTTCAGTCTTGGCTTCAGATGAAAGAAACAGAGCCAGACATCAAACGGAAGCTCCTGGGATGGTATATGACTTTTCTGGCCATGCTGATGGAAACTGATGTTGCAGAGGCCTGGTGACAGTCAGTGACAGCCTCGTGGTGGGGGTTATTTCCGCTCCCCACCCAAGCTCGCTGAGTGCTGGAACTGTTTCCTAGGCTGCCGGGTCCTCCAAGCGTCCAGCGCAGGCTGAGAGGCTGGCAGCGGATGCTCCCTGAGCTCCTATAGACTGATTGATTGGCTGCTACTGTGTGGCTGAATGAGTAGATGCTTTCAGAGCAGCTGCTGCCGGGGGGAAAATTCCAAGTGCAAAATATTATTATTAATTGTCACGATTGCTCATTCGGCTGCAGGCACTGTGTCTGCTTAGAAGAAAGAGATAAGGCATCCCTGCCAAAGTAAAAGGACTGATTAATGCTGGTGGATTTTGTCCTCTGAGAGGAGGCTATAGACTGTTATGATTTTCTTTTCCATGACTTCTAGACCAAATTAAAAAAAAAACCCAAAACATCTGGATTTTGAGGCCTGGCTAGGCCCAAGGCTGTTTGACCTTGGGTGGATTACTTAACCTCTCTGCCTAGCGTCTTCATTGATTAAATTGAGAAGTTAGGACTAGGTGCTAAGAGCTCTTCTAGGGACTTTCCTGGTCATCCGGTGGTTAAAGATTGTGATTCCAGTGCAGGGGGTACAGGTTCGATCCCTGGTCAGGAAACTAAGATCTCACATCATGAGTGGCCAATATTAAAAAGATATATTAAGAAATCTTTTGAAAAATCTATTAAAAAGTAAGCTTAACAAAATAAGATGCCTTCTAGCAGTCCCCCCAAAATGCTGGGCAATGCAACATCGAGGCCTGCTGATCGACTCTGTGTTTGTCCATCCTTTGTCCTAATGAAAGTGAAGCCGCTCAGTCGTGTCTGACTCTTTGCGACCCCGTGCACTGTAGCTGGCCCAGCTCCTCCATCCATGGGATTTTCTAGGCAAGAATACTGGAGTGGGTTGCCATTTCCTTCTCCAGGGGATCTTCCCAGCCCAGGGATCAAACCTGGGTCCCCCACATTGTGAGCAGACCCCTTACTGTCTGAGCCACCAGGGAAGTCTTGTCCTAATGGGGCAACCTTAAATGCTATGTCTCTTGTCTCCTGGGTCCCTTAGGATGTGAAAGTCAAATGTATTTTCCCTCTGTTGCTGAGAGCCATGGGCATAGTGGGGAAGGAAGCAGACACAGAGTCCCGTCTTCCTTCTCCTCCCTCTTCCTCCTCCTCCTCCTCTGCCTCCATCATGGTCACAACGGGATCAAGAACAAGAAGGGCAACCGCTACCCCCAGCTGGTACTGCTGGAGGCTTTACACCACGCCCAATCACTGTTATCAGTGCTCCAAAGAAATGAATCCTTTCAGTCCTCCTAACACCTCCAGAGGGATGTGCGTTATTACCCTTTACTGATGAGGAAATGGAAACACAAGGAAACACAAAAGTTTCAACCCACTTCTCTGAGGTCACACAGCTGGAAGTGAGAGCTGGAAGGAGGCCATCTAGCCCCCTGCATCTCAACCTGACTCCACCTGAGAATCCCAGGGGAGCTTGAAAAATACTGAGTTCCATTCAAAGATTCTGACTGTACCTTGGTTTGGGGTGCAGCTGGGTGTCTGGGTTTTTTAATTTTCCCCCCCATGATTCTGACATGTGGCAAAATTTGAGAACCACTAATTTCACCTAACTACCTATTTCACAGGTGAGGGAATTGACCCTCGAAGTAGGGAGGTGGGTTTACCTGAGCTTCTCCAGCATGCGTGGCACTGGCGCACAGCCCTTAGGGATGAGCGCCAAGGAAGGGGTGCTGAAGCTTGAGGAGGTGCTTCTCCTCTTCATGGCCCCCTCACAGCCCAGCATCTCTGAATCTCCCCCAGGTAGCACTGGGACTGGTCTTCACTATGCCCCCCATGCCTCTGCCAAAACTGGCATCAGTCAAGCCTTGAGGCAGCCAGGGACCCCAAGGATGGGGCTGACGAGAGGAGATCAGGGATGGAGGCCTTGCTGGGTCAGCCCTGGGGACCTGATTATCCTTCACCTTGGCCTGAGCTTGGTTCTCATCTTCCCCCAGCACATGATTTCCTGAGCTGAGACCTCATAGGTTTGAACTGGTGGAGATCAACAGTGTCTGTTCAGTCGTGAGCACTGACGCTGAGCACATTGGCCCGAGGCAGAAACAGCCTGGGGGCTTGGACTAAACAGACTTCTAACAGCAACTTCCTAAGAAGTGCTTCCTATGGGCCAGGCACTATGAGTATTATTCCCTTTGAGCCTAACAAATAAAAGTGGTAAATCCTATGAATCCTGTGTTTTCACTGTGGAAACAGCAGCCTAGAAGGATATGTCAACTGGTAAATGACAGGATTGAAATTTGAATCCAGGTGACCTGTGCTGTCAGCCGAAATGCCACCTCTTCCAGGAAGTCTTCCCTGAACATCAAGACAGGGTAGAATAGATCTTTGTATTATGCTCCAGCATTCACTAGCGCTACTAATCTCCCTTAATTATTAAGTATTCATCAGTGCTGTTATTCAATGAGGCTCTGTCTCTCCCACTAGACTGTAAGTTCCTTGGGACGAGGGCATGTTTTTGCTCAATCCTCGCCTCCATATCCTTCCCTCATTTCCTCAGTTCTCCCACAGTGGCAGACCAGTTGCTCAAAAAATGTTGAAAGAAAGAAAAAATAAATGGTCCAACTGATCCCAAAGTCAGTGTTTATACCCATCCCACAGTCTGACAGATTTCCCCCAAGTTTACATCAACTAGTGGGCAGTGGTCTCCAAAATTAGCGTCTTCTAAGAAGGGAGGGTGCTCCAGAGCAGAAAGGCCTGGGGTCCTTGTCGTACTAAGGATACGGGGAATCGCTGAGAATTTTGTACCCGAGAAGAAAAAGGATTCCATCACAGCTGTGCCCTCATGCAGCCAGCATTGCTGGTCCAGAGGGGGCCAAGGGGCCTGGGCTGGGCAGGAACAGATATGGCCATTTGGTTGCAGCATCAGAATTCACTAAACATGTGCCAGGATATAACCTGTAGAATTGCATTTAGCCATATGTTGCAGAATCCTGGCTTCCCACCTACCAATGCAGGAGACATAAGAGACGTGGGTTTGATCCCTGAGTCGGGAAGATCCCCTGTAGGAGGGCATGGCAACCCACTCCAGTATTCTTGCCTGGAGAATCCCATGGACCCAGCAGCCTGGTGGGCTATAGTTCACAGGATCGCAAAGAGTCGGACACGACTGAAACGACTTAGCACAGAACAACAGAATCCCAGCCGATAGATCAAACAAACTGGGCTTTGATTTTTACATCTGACAACCAGTCCTAACAAGTAAAGTCCCAGGCTGTCGCAGCTGTTCAAGGAAGTCCTTGATGACTCAAGATCCTTCCAGACGCTCGCTAAGCTTTCCCCAGTGTGATTTTTTTTTCATCTTCTTTGTCACAGGATGGTTGCTCCACCTCATGGTGTAGAGTCTGAAGTTCCAGGTGGGAAGAGAGGATAAGGGCAGTTGAAAGTGAAAGGCCAAAGGCCAAAGGCCAACAGTCACCTGGGACCCTTTATCAGGAAAGCAACGGCTTTTTCTAGAAAACCATCCAGTAGAATTTGACTTGGATCTCATTGGTCCAAGCCAAGTCACATGGCACCTGAGCTTCAAAGGAAATCAAGCCTGGGGAGGTGAATGCTTTTCAAAAATTGGGATTCTGTTAGAAAGAAAGATGGGAAAATGAGTAGGTCCTTGGTAATGCCTGCCAGACAGGCTTTGTGTTAGGCACACAGAATATGAGGATGAGGGACACAGCCCCCTCTTACCGTGGGACATATTTCCTGGGAGAGGAGCCAGACACAAAAATCACCTCTCACCGTATGATGTGTATATCATTAGAAGAGTGGTGAGGGCAGAGAAAAGAGACAGTAGGTAGATGACCTGGGAAAGCTGGGGTAGGTATCACGAAGATGAAGTTTTGCCATTTGGGAGAGATGACAGGGGGGTATAGCAAACTCTAGGAGATAGTGGAGGACAGAGGAGCCTGGCGTTCTGCAGTCCCCGGGGTTGCAAAGAGCTGGACATGACTTAGCGACTGAAAAATAACAATAATTTGTCATTTAAATAACGTGAGCATCTGATCTTTCAAAAGCTGGTCGCAAACTCCCTGTTAACTCCAGCCCTTGGGATGACTCCATTCTGAATACTTCAGATTCACATGTAACTAGCTCTGTCTTTTATTCTTTAGATTGGGTCTGGGAGGGTTTGGCAGATAAACAATGAGAGCCTAACCATTCGAAACCAGATTCCGATCTATCTTTCAGCCTCAGCTCTTGGGTTTGCTGTATTCTGCAGGCTCCAGAGCCCCTCAGACCACTTGCCCTCCCCCTTATTCCATAGTCCGTCACTTCTCTTTGCTCTTTCTTCTGAACATGGGCTATTTTTTCTTCCTGGGAAGCTCTTCCATCTTTATCCTCTGAGATACACTCTCCTCTGCCAGTGACTCATCTTTGGCCAGCTGTTTAGAGGGCAAGAAAGGACTTCACGGGAGTGAGATGTCCTTCAGGGAGAAGGACAGCAGTCACACGGCTGGCAGAACTTGGCTTTGCTGGTCTTAGGAATGAGGGAAAAGCAGAAATGAGCCCAAATCACATAAGGGAACGAATCACTGAATCCCTGAAACACTCCCGTGTGGTAGATAATTTTATGTTCCTCTGATAGCCTGGGACGCTGAAACTCTTTGAGCTGAAGCAGTTTGTTCACTATTGTAGTAAATGGTACACCTGGATTTGAATCCCGCCCGTCCAGTGCCAAAGGCCACTCCCCTTCCACCAAACTGTAGCGTCTTTTGGCAGCCTTCCTTGTCCTGGGCTCCGCCTTGTTTCTGCCGGTCAGCCCTCCCGCTGAGAGGTTTTATTTCTGGGTATTCCAGACAAAGAGTTTCTACCTCGAATTTCCCCCTGACTCTTCACCCTTATTCGGAGATGGAATAAGGGTTCTCAGCTGGGCGGTGTGTGATTTGACACTCCAGATGGCGTCTGAAAGGCCTGGAGACATTTTTGATTGCCACGCTGCGCAGGTGAGCTGCTCCTGGCATCTGGCAGGGAGAGGTCAGGGGTACTGCTCAACGTCCTCCAGGTCCAGAACATTCCCTGACAACAAAAAAGATATCCCGCCCCAAATGTCAGATGTGCTGAGGATGAGCACAGGAGCTAATCTCCTTTCATTGTTCAGTTGCTAAGTCGGGTCCAACTCTTTGCAACCCCTTGAACTGCAACACGCCAGGCTCCTCTGTCCTCCACTATCTCTTGCAGTTTGCTCAAACTTAAGTTGGTGATGCTATCTAGCCATCTCATCCTCTGTCATCCCCTTCTCCTCCTGCCCTCAATCTTTCCCAACATCAGGGTCTTTTCCAATGAGTCAGTTCTTCACATTAGGTAGCCAAAGTATTGGAGCTTCAGCTTCGGCATCAGTCCTTCCAATGAATATCTTTTAGTCTTCCTGAAAACTGAGATAACAGTTCTTTCTCGAAGGTTCCCTGAGCAACTGTTGCTTCACTTTCCCTTCCTGCTCTTACTCTATGCAAAGCAGCAAGATTACCCTGTGCAGGTTGCATTTTCTATGCACTGAGGGGCCTTCCTTTTCCAACCATTTCCTAAGTCTTTGTGCATCAACTTCCATTATTTATAGTTATAATTCTCATGAAGAGCTTGGCCTCCAGATTTGGGCCTCCTGGGGTTTGGATGGTGAGCCATGACTCACCTGAGTCAGCTCCTCAAAGGTCCAACTTCAACACGGACATAATAGCACACACCCTGTGAGGGTGGTTTTGAGGATTTAATGGGATAATTCACGTGAACTGGAGCACCAGGGTAGATGGGAAATAGTATGTGTCTGGCATTATTGTTATTCTGAGCTTTTTATCTCACCTCTTCGCTCTTTTTGGAGCCATTTCATTCGATTGGAAAGCATCTGGTATAGTGGGAAGGATACAGAATATGGGAAGACCCATTCCAGAGTTCTGATCCCAGCTCTGCTGACTTGCTGGCTGTGTGACCTTGCATGAGTTACTCTTCTGAGTCTATTTCTTCATCTTTAAAGAAGGGATAAATAACACAACTTCATAATTCTTGCAAGTAAAGTAGGGATAAATAACACTACTTCGTAAGTCTTTCAAGGATTAAGCAAGTTAACCGTCTGACATCTAATAGGTTGTCAGTAAATACAAGCCACCCACTCGATCTATTTCTGAGTCTTCCTGGGCATTGACAAATGAGTATTTTGAAGTATCTTACACCAAACTTGCAGAAGAAGAAATCTCACCTGAGAAAGATTTGGGAGGATGATCTTCTCAGTGGGGATATCAAGAAGACTCAGCTCAGTGTGATGCAGGGGCTAAGACTGTGCTGCCCTTTTTGAGGTTGAGTTCTCAAGTTCTCAAGAACGTGTGGATAAAACTCAATATATAGACTCATTTGGGGATTGTCCATGGAATTCAATATTGAAAACATTGTTCAGAAATGACATTCCTTGTATAACTGAATCATTTTGCTATACAGCAGAAATTAACAAACTGTAAGTCAACATTGTAAGTCAGCTGGTTCCAAATCGGAAAAGGAGTAAGTCAAGGCTGCATATTGTCACCCTGCTTATTTAACTTCTATGCACAGTACTTCATGCAAAATGCCTGGCTGGATGAAGCACAATCTGGAATCAAGATTGCAAGGAGAAATATCAATAACCCCAGATATGCAGATGATACCACCCTTACGGCAGAAAGCAAAGAACTAAAGAGCCTCCTGATGAAAGTGAAAGAGGAGAGTGAAAAAGTTGGCTTAAAACTCAACATTCAGAAAACTAAGATCACGGCATCTGGTCCCATCACTTCGTGGCAAATAGATGGAGAAACAGTGGAAACAGTGGCAGATTTTATTTTCTTGGCCTCCAAAATCACTGCAGATGGTGACTGCGGGCATGAAATTAAAAGACACACTCCTTGGAAGGAAAGTTATGACCAACGTAGACAGCATATTAAAAAGCAGAGATGTTACTTTGGCAACAAAGGTCTGTCTAGTCAAAGCTATGGTTTTTCCAGTGGTCATGTATGGATGTGAGAGTTGGACTATAAAGAAAGCTGAGTGCCGAAGAATTGATGCTTTTGAACTGTGGTGTTGGAAAAGACTCTTGAGAGTCCCTTGGATTGCAAGAAGATCCAACCAGTCCATCCTAAAGGAGATCAGTCCTGGGTGTTCATTGGAGGGACTGATGCTGAAGCTGAAACTCTAATACTTTGGTTACCTGATGCGAAGAATTGACTCATTTGAAAAGACCCTGATGCTGGGAAAGATTGAAGGTGGGAGGAGAAGGGGTCAACAGAGGATGAGATGGTTGGATGGCATCACTGATGCGATGAACATGAGTTTGAGTAAACTCTGGGAGTTGGTGATGGACAGGGAGGCTTGGCATGTTGCAGTCCTTGGGGTCGCAAAGAGTTGGACACGACTGAGTGACTGAACTGAAGCCAACTATAATTCAATAAATTAAATTTTAAAAAATAACATTCTTAGCCTGCAGGAGGTGAAGATAAAAGTGGCTTTGCTTCATTTCTCTACGGGAGTTAATGAGTAGATAACTTTCCTCTCACCAGCAAGAGAGGAAAGAGGGTGTGATGCTGGAATCCTCCGTTTGGCCCTCCAGACCTTCTCTCCACGTGGCCTCCTCCGTGAGTACTGCCATTTTTATGCCTAAGCTGCCTAGCGAGGGGAGGGGGTAGAGACATCTGTTTCCCACCCCCTCTAGGCAGCTTCACGCCAGCTGGCTGGTTTCCAAAGGTCACAGCTTTGATCCAGACAACTGTCTGCATGCAATGTTCTCTCTCTCTGGGCTCCTGCTAACTGTTCCCTGCCCTCTCCTTGGCAGCCTACGGGTTCTGGCCCCAGCATAAGTCTCCCTTATGCTGCTTCCTACCCTGCCCATATCTCTACAAACAGTCCTTTAATTTTTTAAAAAAAGTTTTATTATTTATTTGGCTTCACTGGGTCTTAGTTGCAGTACATGGGATCCTTTAATTGTGATGTATAGCATCTAGATCCCCAACCAGGGATTGAACCCGGGGCCCCTATGTTGGGAGTGTGGTGTCTTGGCCATTAGACCACCAGGGAGGCCCCCAAATAGTCCTTTTCCTAAATTCACCTCCAGTTATCCAGTGGGAGTGTGCTGCATATTTCCTGCTGGCAACTTAACTGATCAAAAGCACCTTGTCACAGACACTCCATCCAGCATTTTCTTGCAAGTTCCTGATTCTCTTTGTGGTGACACGTATTAGTGTCCTCCAGCTGCTGTAACAGAGGAACGCACACCAGGTGACTGAACGATTGAAATTTCTTTCCCCTCACAATTCTGAAGACTAGAAGGTCAGGGTGAGGTCAGGGTATTGGCAGGGGCCGTCGGGGGCCAGGGAGGAAGGGTCTGCTCCCGGCCTTTCTCCTTGGCTTGTGGGTGGCCGTCTTCTCCCTGTGTCCTCTGCGGTCTTCCCTCTGTGTGTGTCTGTGTCCCAATTTCCTCTTCTTATAAGGACCCTGTTCATACCAGATTGGGACCCATCCTAATGACCTCTTCTTAATTTAACCACATTGAGGCCCCCATCTCTGATGTGGATGGTCTTACAGACTGTCATATAGTGTGAAGCAAGCCAGAAAGAGAAAAACAAATATCATATATTAACACGTATATGTGGAATCTAGAAAAATCGTATAGATGATCTTACTTGCAGAAGAGAAGTAGAGTCACAGATACAGACGACAAATACATGGACACCAAGGGGGAAAGGGGGTGGGGAGACGAGCCGGGAGATTGGGACGGACATATGCACATTACTGATACTGTGCATAAAGTAGATAGGGCTTCCCTGACAGCTCCGTGGGTAAAGAATTCGCCTGCAATGCAGGAGACCCGGATTGCATTCCTGGGTTGGGAAGATCCGCTGGAGAAGGCACAGGCTACCCACTGCAGTAGTCTTGGGCTTCCCTTGTGGCTCAGATGGTAAGGAATCTGTCTGCAATGTGGGAGACCTGGGTTGGATCCCTGGTTTGGGAAGATCCCCCGGAGAAGGGAAAGGCTATCCACTCCAGTATTCTGGCCTGGAGAATTCCATGGACTCTATGGTCCACAGGGTCTCAAAGAGTTAGACACAACTGAGGGGCTCACACTTTCACTTGCATGAAATAGGTAACTAATGAGAACCTACTGTATAGCTCTAACTCTTCTCAGTGCTCGTTAGTGGGGACCTAATGTGAAGGAAATCCCCAAAAGAGGGTCTACAAGTATGTGCACAGCTGATTCACGTTGCTGTCCAGCAGAAACCAACACAACATTGCAAAGCAACCACTCCAATCAGAATTGATTTAAAAACAACCTCAAGAAACAAGAAAAAAGTCAAATAAATAACCTAACTCTACACCTAAAGCAACTAGAAAAGGAAGAAATGAAGAACCCCAGGGTTAGTAGAAGGAAAGAAATCTTAAAAATTGGAGCAGAAATAAATGCAAAAGAAACAAAAGAGACCATAGCAAAAATCAACAAAACCAAAAGCTGGTTCTTTGAAAGGATAAATAAAATTGACAAACCATTAGCCAGACTCATCAAGAAACAAAGGGAGAAAAATCAAATCAATAAAATTAGAAACGAAAATGGAGAGATCACAACAGACAACACAGAAATATGAAGGATCATAAGAGACAACTATCAACAATTATATACCAATAAAATGGACGAGGAAGAAATGGACAAATTCTTAGAAAAGTACAACTTTCCAAAACTCGACCAGGAAGAAATAGAAAATCTTAACAGACCCATCACAAGCACAGAAATTGAAACTGTAATCAAAAATCTTCCAGCAAACAAAAGCCCAGGTCCAGACGGCTTCACAGCTGAATTCTACCAAAAATTTAGAGAAGAGCTAACACCTATCCTGCTCAAACTCTTCCAAAAAATTGCAGAGCAAGGTAAACTTCCAAACTCATTCTATGAGGCCACCATCACCCTAATACCAAAACCTGACAAAGATCCCACAAAAAAAGAAAACTACAGGCCAATATCACTGATGAACATAGATGCAAAAATCCTTAACAAAATTCTAGCAGTCAGAATCCAACAACACATTAAAAAGATCATACACCATGACCAAGTGGGCTTTATCCCAGGGATGCAAGAATTCTTCAATATCCGCAAATCAATCAATGTAATACATCACATTAACAAATTGAAAAATAAAAACCATATGATTATCTCAATAGATGCAGAGAAAGCCTTTGACAAAATTCAACATCCATTTATGATAAAAACTCTCCAGAAAGCAGGAATAGAAGGAACATACCTCAACATAATAAAAGCTATATA
Source organism: Bos indicus x Bos taurus (assembly GCF_003369695.1). Lineage (NCBI taxonomy): Eukaryota > Metazoa > Chordata > Mammalia > Artiodactyla > Bovidae > Bos > Bos indicus x Bos taurus. The sequence continues at coordinate 132,019,844 of NC_040077.1, forward strand.
TGACAAACCCACAGCAAACATTATCCTCAATGGTGAAAAATTGAAAGCATTTCCTCTAAAGTCAGGAACAAGACAAGGGTGCCCACTTTCACCATTACTATTCAACATTGTTTTGGAAGTTTTGGCCACAGCAATCAGAGCAGAAAAAGAAATAAAAGGAATCCAAATTGGAAAAGAAGAAGTAAAACTCTCACTGTTTGCAGATGACATGATCCCCTACATAGAAAACCCTAAAGACTCCACCAGAAAATTACTAGAAATAATCAATGACTATAGTAAAGTTTCAGGATATAAAATCAACACACAGAAATCCCTTGCATTCCTATACACTAATAATGAGAAAATAGAAAGAGAAATTAAGGAAACAATTCCATTCACCATTGCAATGGAAAGAATAAAATACTTAGGAATATATCTACCTAAAGAAACTAAAGACCTATATATAGAAAACTATAAAACACTGGTGAAAGAAATCAAAGAGGACACTAACAGATGGAGAAATATACCATGTTCATGGATTGGAAGAATCAATATAGTGAAAATGAGTATACTACCCAAAGCAATTTATAGAGTCAATGCAATCCCTATCAAGCTACCAAAGGTATTCTTCACAAAGCTAGAACAAATAATTTCACAATTTGTATGGAAATACAAAAAACCTCGAATAGCCAAAGTGATCTTGAGAAAGAAGAATGGAACTGGAGGAATCAACCTACCTGACTTCAGGCTCTACTACAAAGCCACAGTTATCAAGACAGTATGGTACTGGCACAAAGACAGAAATATAGATCAATGGAACAAAATAGAAAGCCCAGAGATAAATCCACGCACATATGGACACCTTATCTTTGACAAAGGAGGCAAGAATATACAATGGATTAAAGACAATCTCTTTAACAAGTGGTGCTGGGAAATCTGGTCAACCACTTGTAAAAGAATGGAACTAGAACACTTTCTAACACCATACACAAAAATAAACTCAAAATGGATTAAAGATCTAAACATAAGACCAGAAACTATAAAACTCCTAGAGGAGAACATAGGCAAAACACTCTCTGACATACATCACAGCAGGATCCTCTATGACCCACCTCCCAGAATATTGGAAATAAAAGCAAAAATAAACAAATGGGACCTAATTAACCTTAAAAGCTTCTGCACATCAAAGGGGACTATTAGCAAGGTGAAAAGACAGCCTTCAGAATGGGAGAAAATAATAGCAAATGAAGCAACTGACAAACGACTAATCTTAAAAATATACAAGCAACTCCTACAGCTCAACTCCAGAAAAATAAATGACCCAATCAAAAAATGGGCCAAAGAACTAAATAGACATTTCTCCAAAGAAGACATACAGATGGCTAACAAACACATGAAAAGATGCTCAACATCACTCATTATCAGAGAAATGCAAATCAAAACCACTATGAGGTACAATGTCACACCAGTCAGAATGGCTGCGATCCAAAAGTCTACAAATAATAAATGCTGGAGAGGGTGTGGAGAAAAGGGAACCCTCTTACACTGTTGGTGGGAATGCAAACTAGTACAGCCACTATGGAGAACAGTGTGGAGATTCCTTAAAAAACTGGAAATAGAACTGCCTTATGATCCAGCAATCCCACTGCTGGGCATACACACTGAGGAAACCAGAAGGGAAAGAGACACGTGTACCCCAATGTTCATTGCAGCACTGTTTATAATAGCCAGGACATGGAAGCAACCTAGATGTCCATTAGCAGATGAATGGATAAGAAAGCTATGGTATATATACACAATGGAGTATTACTTAGCCATTAAAAAGAATACATTTGAATCAGTTCTAATGAGGTGGATGAAACTGGAGCCTATTATACAGAGTGAAGTAAGCCAGAAGGAAAAACACCAATACAGTATACTAACGCATTTATATGGAATTTAGAAAGATGGTAACAATAACCCGGTGTACGAGACAGCAAAAGAGACACTGATGTATAGAACAGTCTTATGGACTCTGTGGGAGAGGGAGAGGGTGGGAAGATTTGGGAGAATGACATTGAAACATGTAAAATATCATATAAGAAACGAGTTGCCAGTCCAGGTTCAATGCACGATACTGGATGCTTGGGGCTAGTGCACTGGGACGACCCAGAGGGATGGTATGGGGAGGGAGGAGGGAGGAGGGTTCAGGATGGGGAACACATGTATACCTGTGGCGGATTCATTTTGATATTTGGCAAAACTAATACAATTATGTAAAGTTTAAAAAAAAAAAAAGAATTAATTTAAAAACAAAACCAGAGCTATTAGAAAAGAAACTCTACCTCCAAGCGCTGTCATATTTTTAAGTACAGGGGTTAGCACTTAAACATATGAGTTTTTTGTGGGACACAGTTCATTCCATGACTTGGTGGTTGAGACAGGGGAATGTGATTAGTGGGCAGGAATAAGACTTGTTGAAGGTATTCAGGACACAGCAGCATTCAAAAGGGACCAGGTCCCTGCTGTGAGGGGCTGATATTCTAGTAGGGGGTGGGGAGGGGAGAGGAAGCAAGAGAGAGAGAGGCCACAGATAAATCAATAAACAGAATTATTCCAACTGTGACAATGTTAGATATGACAAAATCACTGTGTTAAGTTAGACCAGTCAAGGGTGGTTTCTCAGAGGAGACTTGAAATCTAATACCTAACAGAGGTAGGGAGAAGGCAATGGCACCCCACTCCAGTACTCTTGCCAGGAAAATCCCATGGACGGAGGAGCCTGGTAGGCTGCAGTCCATGGGGTTGGTAAGAGTCGGACACGACTGAGCGACTTCACTTTCACTTTTCACTTTCATGCATTGGAGAAGGAAATGGCAACCCACTCCAGTGTTCTTGCCTGGAGGATCCCAGGGACGGCGGAGCCTGGTGGGCTGCCATCTATGGGGTTGCACAGAGTTGGACACGACTGAAGCGACTTAGCAGCAGCAGCAGCAACAGAGGTAGAGTAGTCATGATCTGAGTTCCCCACGTGGAGAGGAGCATTCATGGCAGAGCAAACATGGGTGAAGCATAAGCAATGGGGTGTTTTCATCCAGAGAGTGATTTTGCTGAATCAGAGAGAGAACTCTGGGGGTGGGGGGCATTTTTGTTTTCACTGGAGAGAAGTTTCATTTTATTTAATTTTATTTTTTAAGACAGGTACAAAGGGTATTTAATAAAGTAAAATCAAGTAACACTTGTAAACCATGGAAATTGTTGTTGTTGTTTAGTCGCTAAGTCATGTCTGGCTCTTTTGCAAACCCATGAACGGTATCCCGCCAGGCTCCTCTGTCCATGGGATTTCCCACGTGAGAATACTGGAGTGGGTTGCCATTTCCTTCTCCAGGATATCTTCCTGACCCAGGTATCGAACCTGTGTCTCCTGCATTGGCAGGCAGATTCTTTACCACTGAGCCACCAGGGAAGCCAATGGGATATTACTGAGACATAAACAGTGGAAGTGACAAATAGATTCAAAGGATTAGATCTGATGGACAGAGGGCCTGAAGAACTATGGACAGAGGTTCGTGACATTGTACAGGAGGCAGTGATCAAGACTATTCCCAAGAAAAAAAATGCTAAATGGCTGTCTGAGGAGGCCTTACAAATAGCCGTGAAAAGAAGAGAGGTGAAAGGCAAAGGAGAAAAGGAAAGATATACCCATTTGAATGCAGAGTTCCAAAGAATAGCAAGGAGAGATAAGAAAGCCTTCCTCAGTGATCAGTTCAAAGAAATAGAGGAAAACAATAGAATGGGAAAGACTAGAGATCTCTTCAAGTAGAGATACCAAGGGAACATTTCATGCAAAGATGGGCTCAATAGACAGAAACAGTATGGACCTAACAGAAGCAGAAGATATTAAGAAGAGGTGGCAAGAATACACAGAAGAACTATACCAAAAAGATGTTCACAACCCAGATAATCATAATGGTGTGATCACTCACCTAGAATCAGACAACTTGGAATGTGAAGTCAAGTGGGCCTTAGGAAGCATCACTACGAACAAAGCTAGTGGAGGTGATGGAATTCCAGTTGAGCTGTTTCAGATCTTAAAAGCTGATGCTGTGAAAGTGCTGCATTCAATATGCCAGCAAGTTTGGAAAACTCAGCAGTGGCCACAGGACTGGAAAAGGTCAGTTTTCATTACAATCCCAAAGAAAGGCAATGCTAGAAAATGCTTAAACTACTGCACAATTGCACTCATCTCACACGCTAAGTAAGTAAGTAAGTAATACTCAAAATTCTCCAAGCCAGGCTTCAACAGTACCTAAACTGTGAACTTCCAGATGTTCAAGCTGAATTTGGAAAAGAAAAAGGAACCAGAGATCAAATTGCCAACATCTGTTGAATCATTGAAAAAGCAAGAGAGTTCCAGGAAAACATCTATTTCTGCTTTATTGACTTTGCCAAAGCCTTTGACTTTGGCATAGTTGTGGATCACAACAAACTGTCGAAAATTCTTCAAAAGATGGGAATACCAGGCCACCTGACCTGCCTCCTGAGAAATCTGTATGCAGGTCAAGAAGCAACAGTTAGAACTGGACATGGAACAACAGACTGGTTCCAAATTGGGAAAGGAGTACATCAAGGCTGTATACTGTTACCCTGCTTATTTAAGTTGTATGCAGAGTACATCATGAGAAATGCTGGACTGGATGAAGCACAAGCTGGAATCAAGATTGCTGGGAAAAATATCAATAACCTCAGATATGCAGATGACACCACCCTTATGGCAGAAAGTGAAGAAGAACTAAAGAGCCTCTTGATGAAAGTAAAAGGGGAGAGTGAAAAAGTTGGCTTAAAACTTAACATTCAGAAAACTAAGATCATGACATCTGTTCCCATCACTTCATGGCAAATAGATGGGGAAACAGTGGAAACAGTGGCAGACTTTATATTCTTGGGCTCCAAAATCACTGCAGATGGTGATTGTAGCCATAAAATTAAAAGATGCTTACTCCTTGGAAGGAACGTTATGACCAACCTAGATAACATATTAAAAAGCAAAGACATTACTTTGCCAACAAAGTTCCATCTAGTCAAAGCTATGGTTTTTCCAGTAGTCATGTATGAATGTGAGAGTTGGACTATAAAGAAAGCTGAGTGCCAAAGAACTGATATTTTTGAACTGTGGTGTTGCTTGAACAGCAAAGAGATCCAACCAGTCCATCCTAAAGGAGACCAGTCCTGGGTGTTCATTGAAAGGACTGATGCTGAAGCTGAAACTCCAATTCTTTGGCCACCTGATGTGAAGAACTGACTCACTGGAAAAGACCCTGATACTGGGAAAGATTGAAGGTGGGAGGAGAAGCGGATAACAGAGGATGAGATGGTTGGATGGCATCACCGACTCAATGGACATGAGTTTGAATAAACTCTGGGATTTGGTGATGGACAGGGAAGCCTGGGGTGCTACAGTCCATGGGGTTGCAAAGAGTCAGACATGACTGAGCGACTGAACTGAACTGAAAATGAAGGGGGCTTCCCTGGTGGCTCAGACGGTAAAAAATCTGCCTGAATGCAGAATACCCAGGCTTGATCCCTGGGTCAGAATGATCCCTTGGAGAAAGGAATGGCTACCCACTCCAGTATTCTTGCCTGGAGAATTTCATGGACAGAGGAGCCTGGGGGACTGCAGTCCACGGGGTCGCAAAGAGTCGGACACCACTGGGGGTACTAACACTTTCACTTTCATAAAAAGGGAGAGATTTGAGTCAGCTGAACTGAGGTGGGTGAATCTGGAGCCTGTTTTACGGAGTGAAGTAAGTCAGAACGAGAAAAATATTGTATATTAATGCATATATATATGGAATCTAGAAAAATGGTACTGATGACCCTGCAGGGCAGGAATACAGACCCAGATGTAGAGAATGGGCTTGTGGGCACATCGGAAGAAGGAGAGGGTGGGACACTGAGAGAGTAGCATTGAAACATGCACATTACCATGCGCAAAAGAGACAGCCGGCAGCAAGCTGTGCGTAACAGAGAGCTCAGCTCAGCGCTCTGTGTGACCTAAAGGATGGGTAGGGGGGAGGGTGGGATGGAGGTTCCAGAGGCAGGGAATATACGTTTACTTATGGCTGGTTCACACAGTCGTGTGGCAGAAACCAATACAACACTGAAACAGTCATCCTCCCATGAAAAAAAGAATGACATTTAAACAAAAGTGTAAGAAAAATGCTTCATGTTGGAAAACTTTGAAGTTATTGCTTGATATTCAGAGAAAAAGAAATGAAACTAGATATTTTTGGTATCCATTTATTGCGGCACTTTACAAAAGATTCATTAATCACTGGCCGAGGAGATAAAACTAGAAGCCACGAGGGGTTTTGATTCACACAGATTACTGGAGAGAACGTTTTAAAACTAGATGAAGCCAGCCCCATAAGGGTGGGTCATTTTCCAGGACATCCTGTCACAGAGCGGCCATCTCCGTACTTGGACAGGATCCCCTCCTTTGCCGGCCTGCCCCGGAACCACGTTCCTCCTGGCTGCAGCCTGTTTTAACCACTGTCGGCAGGCAGGACACTGTGTTACCTCTGTGTACAGACATCACTGAGCCACCCCCCCACCCCCACCCCCACACCAAACCAATCCCAGTTTCCCCCACCGTCTGCTCCGCAGCACAGGAGATTAATCTGCTGGAGTCAAGCTCATATTAAAATATTAATCTACATTTAAAATGTTTCCATTGTGTCCATGGGGATCTTCATTCCATATGTTGGCAAGAGCTCTGGGGCCAGCCTGTGTTTGATTTTGAGAGTTTCAAAATGAAGGCTAAAGATGATTTGTAATAAAGCGGTGCAAATCATAGCACCGTGGCTGAGACATCTTCTTAGTAAATATTGACTTCTAAAGCCTTTCTTCCCACCAACAGCCTCAGAGGCTGTTAGGCTGTAACAGACCCCAGAGATCATCTCCTTTAACTGGTTCAATCTAGAGTTTAACCTCTTCCCTTCCCTCCTCCCTCTCTGTCTCCCTTCTTCCCTTTTTCCCAAAAATGTGTTAAGCTGACCACCCATGACTGCTGTTACAAATGACCACAAACTTAGTGGGTTTAAAAAAAATGCAAATTTATTATCTTACAGTTCTGGAGGTCTAGAAGTCCAAATTAGGTCTCTCTGGGATAAAATCAAGGTGTTGGCTGAACTGCCTTCCTTCTGGAGACTCTAGGAGAGAACCCATTTCTTTGCCTTTCCCAGCTTCTAGAGGCCACCCACATTCCTTAACTCAGGCCCCTTCCTCCACCTTCAAAGCTAGCAACAGACAAGCCAGGCTGACTAATCCTGCATCACTCTGACCCCTGCCTCCCTTCTTCACCTATAAGAACCCTTGTGATTCCATGGGGTCCATTGGGATAATCCAGAACTACCTCTCCATCTCAAGATTCTTAATCACATCTGTAAAGCCCCTTTTGCCATGTAAGGTAGCATACTCACAGACTCTGGAGATTAGGACCTGGACATCTGTGGAACTCCAGGTTTGCCTACCACCTCCCACACCGGGCCTCACGTAATTTAATTTCTCTAAGGTATATGTTTTCATATACAGGTGGGGCTAGTGGCAAAGAATCTGCCTGCCAACTGCCAATGTAGGAGATGTAAGAGACACGAGTTCCATCCCTGGGGTGGGAAGACCCCCTGGATGAGGGCATGGCAACCCACTGCAGTATTTTTGCCTGGAGAATCCCATGGACAGAGGAGCCTGGCGGGCAGCGGTCCATTGGGTTGCACAGAGTCAGACACGACCGAAGTGACTTAACACACGTACACATGCCCTCATAACACCTACACTCCTTATTTACCATGCCCGTCAACATTGCAGGTCCTGGCTTAGTCGTGAAGTTGTTGATTTAATGCCTGTTCTCCTAACTAAACAAAAAAAGTTCTCTAAAGGTAGAGATTATAGATGTTTGAACCATCACTATCATTTCCTCGGAGCTTCCTAGAATCCAAGGCAAGAGAGACAGTGTTTTGAGAAGCGAGGAAGAGAAAAGAAAACAACAGTCAGCACTGAATGATCACTCAGTTCTGTGCCAGCAACGTTCCAAGTGCTTTTAACCTATTTAATTCACATCTTGTGATAGGGCGGGGGGTTGGGGGTGGGGGGGGGTGAGTGTTCTTTAACCCAAGCAAGTGGTACAACTGGAATTTGAAATCCACAGCCTTAACCACCATGTCATATAAGCAAATACTCTCAAACAGTATTTCATGTGCTACAACAGAAGTCTGAGAGGCAGAAATGAAGATGGAAGAGACCAGAAGATGGAAGAGACATGTCTCGTGTCAGACAAGCATCTCCAAAAGATGTAATAAATGGAAGAGGTGTGCGACTGGGGGCAGAGGCAACAGAGAAGGGCGAGAAGCTGGGAGGGGAGGTTGTTCTAAGGAGGGGAGGCTGCGTGAACACAATCCCAGGCAGAAAATGGCTTGGTGTTTTCTAGAAATTGAGGGTCACATAATACTGCTGGAGATGAATGCAGGGCACAGACAAGAGACGGGGCTGAAGAGGAAGGCCACGTTGCCATCTGAGGATGCTGCTGGCCACGCCTGGGCCTCAGACATTATCCTAAGGAAAATGAGAAACCATGGGAGGACTTTTGATACTGAAAGTCATCCAGTGACTTTTTTTTTTAACAAAATCCATTTGCTCACCCCATGAAAGGGTTGCAGCAAAGAGGCAAATGGAGAGTGTGTGAATGGGAAGCCTAGTGTTAGAACCCAGAGGTTTCATGGCTTCAGTCCAGGGATTCTCAGCTCTGCCTCTGAACCCTCCCCAAAGCCTTGCCACCACCCCGAGAGGGAGTGTGGTGGGGAAGAAGAAGCGAGCCATCTGTTGTTCAGAATGAATAAATTTAGTCTAGTCTGCTTCAAAACCAGTCAGAGGGAGTGGATTAGAGAGTCCTGCTTTTAACTCTTAACTCATGGTTTTTAAGACTTCCTCCAAGAAGTTTACCTTGCTCAACTTGCTTTGTTTGTTTATTGAAGTATAGTTGATTTACAAGGTCGTGTGAATTTCTGCCATAGAGTAAAGTGATTCAGTTACACACACACGTATATGTCTATTCTTTTCCACTGTGGTTTATCTCAGGATACTGAGCACAGTTCCCGGTGCTATACAGTAGGGCTTGTTGCTTATGCATCCTATATAATAGCTTGCGTCCTTGTCCTTGTGTCCTGGTGAAGTCCCTCGGTCATGTCCGACTCCCTGTGACCCCACGGACTCCTCCTATCAGGCTCCTCCGTTCATGGATTCTCCAGGCAAGAGTACGGGAGTGGGTAGCCACCTTCTCCAGGGGATCTTCCTGACCCAGGGATCGAACCTGCGTCTCCTGCATTGCAGGCAGATGCTTTACCATCTGAGCCACCAGGGAAGCCCCCATAGTTTGTATCTGCTAACCCCAAACTCCTAGCTCAACTCTCTCCCTCCCCTTTGGCAACCAAAGTCTGCTCTCTTTGAGCCTGTTTCTGTTTTAATAGATAGGTTTATTTGTCATATATATATATGTCATATAAAATCTTGAATATGTCATATAAAATTTGTCATATTTTAGATTGGACATAGAATTGATATTACGTGGTATTTGTCTTTCTCTTTCGACTTACTTCCCTTGGTGTGATGATGGCACTTCCTGCAAATGGCATTATTTCATTCCTTTTCTCATGGTTGAGTAGTGTTTCATTGTATAAATGAACCACATCTTCTTTGTTCATCTATCGATGGACATCGGTTGTTTCCACGTCTTGGCTATTGTGAGCGGTGCTACTGCAAGCATAGGGGTGCATGTATCTTTTTAAACTATAGCTTTGTCCAGATATATTCCCAGGAGTGGGATTGCTGGATCACATGGCAAGTCTACTTTCAGTTTTTTTGAGGAACCTCTGTATTGTTTTCTGCTGTGGCTGCACTAACTCACATTCCCACCAACAATGCAGGACAGCTTCCGTTTCTTCACACCCTCTCCAGTACTGGTCATCTGTAGACTTCTACTGATGGCCATTCTGACCTGTGTGAAGTGGTGCCTCACTGAAGTTTTGATTTGAACCTCCCTAATAATCAGCAGTGGTGAGCATCTTTTCGTGTGCCTACCAGCCGTTTGTGTGTCTTCCTTGAAGAAACGTCTGCTTACGTCTTCTGCCTATTTTTGATCAGGTTGTGTTTTTGTTGTTGAGTTGTATGAGTCATTTGTATATTTGGGAAATTAAACCTTTGCCAGGTGCATTGTTGGTAAATATTTTCTCCCATTCCTTAGGTTGTCTTTTTGTTTTGTTTGTGGTTTCCTTTACTGTGCAAAAGCTTCTAAGTCTGATTACATCCCATTTGGTTTTGTTTTTATTGCTATAGCCTTGGGGGACTGACCTAAGAAAACATTGGTACAATTTTTGTCAGAGCATGTTTTGCCTGTAATCTCTTCTAGTTTTATGGTGTCACGTCTTACATTAAGTCTTCAAGACATTTTGAGGTTATTTTTGTGTATGGTATGAGGGTGTGTTCTAACTTCACTGATTTGCATGCAGCTTTCCAACTTTCCCAGCATCACTTGCTGAAGACTGTCTTTTTCCCATGCTCAGCACACCTAGAAATGATTTCTCCTCCTTACAGACACCTCCCACTAATGTTTCTGCCATTCTCATTCATTCAGTCAACAGATACTCATGGAACACCTACTGTTGGGCATGGTGTTAGATATAGAAATGAACAGCCCTGACTTGTTCCTTGTGGAGTTCATTGTCTAGTAGGAGAATAAAGCGTCAAACAAATAAATGCATGTATTGTGAAAATCATGTAACATGTTATAATACATGCATTTATTTTTGTGGCAAGCCCCTTGAAGAAGTCAAGGGTGGTTGGAGAGGATGTGATGGGGAATCTGGATCATTGATTATGGCGAATTGCACCAGGGGCTCCAGTGCCCTCCCTCCCTATTTGTTTTCAACCTTGCCATTTCTTCCACAGCAGCAGAGTCTGTTTCCACACCCCACTCAGTTTTTGTCTTGGCCATGTGACTTGCTTTGACCAGTAAGACAAAGTGGAGGTGACAGTGAGTTATTTGCAAGTGTAGGCCTTGACAGGTTTTGGTGTGTTGTGTCCCTGCCATCACTTGGAGAGCAAGCCTCAGCTAGTCTGCTGGTCCCATGAGGAGGCTGAGAGACATGTGGAGCAGAGCCACCTGGCTGAACTACTCTAGCTACGTGAAGCCCAGGTTGAAAGAACGTGAAAGTGAGGTCGCTCAGTCATGTCCGACTCTTTGCAACCCCATGGACTGTAGCCTACTAGGCTCCTCTGTCCATGGGATTTTCCAGGCAAGAGTACGGAATGGGTTGCCATTTCCTTCTCCAGGGGATCTTCCTGACCCAGGGATCGAACCTGGGTCTCCTGCATTGTAGGCAGTTGCTTTACAATCTGAGGCACCAGGAAGCCTAGGTTACTGACCCCTTAGCCCTGAAGATGAGTGAGAGAGCCCGGCTGAGATCAACAGAGCTGCCCAGCCAATCCCAACCAAGGTCAGCTGACCTCTAGTTGATCTGCACAGTTGCAAGTACAAGAAATATACATCACTGTAAGCTGCTAAGATTTTTGTGGGTATTTGTTAGGCAGCGTTGTTTATAGCTAACTGATACATTGACTTATTCTGAGCAGGCTATGACAGGATTCCCTAAAGAAATGGCATCTCAGTGAAAGCTAGGTGGGTGAAGGAGGAAGCTCACACTAAACTGAAGGATGAACAAAGGTCCTAAGGCAGGAAGGACATGAAAACTTGAGAAACTAAAAGAAACAGAGGTTTTTGGGTACAGAGGTCTAAGGTAACTATATACAGAGATAAAGGCAGCCAGACGCAGTAGAGGAGCACTGGTGAGGAAATGGACCACACTGTACTCAACAGACATGAATTTAAGCAAACTCTGGGAGAGAGCAGAGGACAGGGGAGCCTGGTGAACTGCATTCTATGGGGTAGAAAAGAGTCAGACACAACCTAACGGCTGAACAACAAATACACCTCCCTGGTTTTACATGGCCCTAAGTAAAATTAACATGCCATAGTATTGGGAATTTTTTGATGTTCTTAGCTGTAATCTCCCCTGGGAAAGGGTCCAGTATTCCTTTATCTTTGTCTCCTCTCACTCTGCCTGAGCAATATCCAACAGTCAACGCCCAGTATCTAAGATGAATGAGGCTCAGCTAATTAGAGAGGTGCTGAAAGAACAGCTCCTTGGCATCTCCTGAACTCTGGACACTGACTACATTTTCTTCCTTGGTAATTAGTTCACTTACAACAGTGTTGTGTGAAATGGGAGGCCCCTTCCTTCACCCTCCACTCTGTATTTCACACTGAGCTTTGTGTTCCCTCGTGGCATTTATCACTAGCTGACGTTATAGTTACAGAACTATTTTGTTTTGGTATGTCTCTTCCAGGAGAGAACAGTACCTAACACAGGTGTAGAGGCACAAAAGTATTTGACGAACAAAAGCATGATCGGGTGCCGAAAGAGTTAATGCTAAAGAACCCTCAAAAAGTACAACCCAGAAATTAGTGTGTTATATATCTGCTGGTTTTGTAAGAAGTTGGGACAAAGCTTTCTTTTATGGGATGGGAAGAATACATGGGCAAAGCAAAAAGAGCAGTTAAGTCATTTATGATTCTTACTGGAATGGGCGACAAACACAATATGTGACCCAAAACATGAGACTTAAGTGTATCAACACCCCAATATCATAGCCCTTTATTTATAAAACGCTTTTTATTTTATAAAGCCCCTTCCCTTACTAGCCCACTTAATCTTCATCCCATTACAAAAACAGGCATAGTAGTGGGAATGAATTATTATTTCCTTTCATAGGTTAAAAAAGCCTTTTACATATAGGTTTGTGAGATTTAATTATTTGCTGAGATGAATTTAGGCATTCTGTCTTCTAGCTTATCAATCTTTCCATATAGCATGGTTGTCTCATAAGATGTCTTTTGGGGAAGGCAGATGGGGCTAGAAATGTTTTGAAGATCTGGATGCAGGTAGGTGTGTTTTAGTTTCACTGTGCCTATAAAGCTCTGCAGGACTGGGTTTCTGTCTGCATCTCCAGTTCATTTCATGCTGATTTCTCCCTGGCTCCTGAACCCTGGCTACTGTCCTTACCTCATCAAATGCCTTCCTGATCCAGGACCTTTTCACTTGCTGTTCCCTCTGCCCTGAACACATTTCAGTACAGTTTTACCTGGATAACTCTTCATTGGAAAAGACCATGATGCTGGGAAAGATTGAGGGCAGGAGGAGAAGGAGGTGACAGAGAATGAGATGGTTGGATAGCATCACTAACTCAATGGACATGAGTTTGAGTGAATTCTGGGAGGTAGCGAAGGACAGAGAAGCCTGGTGTGCTCCAGTCCATGGCATCTCAAAAAGTCGGCCACAACTTAGTGACTGAACAACAACTCTTTGGAACTGAGTATAAGTGCCCCCTCTTTTTAGAAAGATCTTGCTTTCTTATACTCCTTCACTCCAATTTAGTCCTTTTCAAAGCACCTTGTAATTGACAATTATTCATTTAATATTTGTTTCCCAAAACAGACAAAATTATTGAGGGCAAGGTACCTATCCGTTTTGTTCACTGACACTAAGCATGTGGTACAGTTCCTGGTACTTAGGAAGCATTCAGTAAATATTCTTAGAATAGATAAAGGAATGGACAAGAGGTGAGAGAGGGCCACTCCTTCAAGCTGGAGTCTATTCCTTAGGTTTTTAGCATAATGCCCTATAGTTAAGGGGTTATGGTATTGATCATCTATCTGCTGCTGCCTAACAAACCACTTCAAAATGAGATGGCTTAAAACAGTGGCCACTCCATTTGCTCACAGCACTGTAGGACAGCCGTTGGGGATAAGTTCAGCTGCGTGGTTGTGCTGGTCTCATCTGATTCAACCCGTGGAGCTGCTACCATCTGGCAGCTGCACTGGGACTGGAAGAGCCAAATGCTGGTGCTGACTGGGCCACTCTTGCCTCAGGGTTTTTCATGCCTAAGGAAGAGGACAATTTCAAGGAAGCAAGTAGAGCAGCCAGCCACACTGCCTTGCCTGAGACTCTCATGGTTTTGGCAATGAAAATCCCACATCCTGATAAACTCCTTAGGGCTGGGAAAATCAGGATGGTTGGTCACCCTACCAGCAAGAAAGGAGTAGAAGTGGTGACTAGGCTCAAAACTTCCACGGTGAGAAAGTTGCATTCTTTTAGTCAATCCGTGTCCCAAAGGCCAGCCCAGATTTAAGGGAGAAGTGAACCCCATACCTTGATGGGAAATGCAGCAAACACATATTGCAAAGGAGAGGGCATACAGGGATGGGAAGATTTTTGCAATCTATTACAGGTAGGGAAAGGAAGACCACAGACTCAAGTCAAAGTAAGTTTTTTGTTTGTTTGTTTAGTGAAAAATCTGTACAAAGGAAGGAAATACTGAGAGAGCCATCATTAGCCAAACGTTAAGTGACAACTCCACTTCAGTACTTTAATATGTTACAGGCTTTCTTTGGTATACAAGTACAAACTAAGACACACTTTTGGGAAAATGCCTTGAATTTGCAGATTAGGGAGGATGTTGAAACATACATATAAAGGAAAGAAGACTTCTTGGAAGTCAAGAGAACAGATGGCAGATCTCCTAATTATACGTTAACAACAGCAAAAAGGCTATTTGAAGGGCAGTATTGATAGCCTGCTTGTCCAGCAAAACATGTCGGATAACAAAACTACATTTGTATAATGCTTGCTATGTCCCAAACGCTGTTCTAATATAGGCAGTTTACATAGATCAATACACTGAAAACTCAGGTTTACAGATGAGGAAACAGAGGCCCAAGGTCACCTAGGTAGTAAATGATGGAGTCGCGATTTGAACCAGGCAGTCTGCCTCTTGCCTTCCCAGGAGCTACCGTTTTGCTGAGGGTTTTAACTTCCTTTTCCTAACTAGCAGCTGGGAATAGAATTCTGAAAGTCTGTCTGGTATGGAGGTGGCTCTTCCTCAGGAAAGAGGGTAGCTGGGAGAGTCTAGCTCCGGAACAGAAGTCCAGGACTTGGGTTCCCATCCGGGAAGGAATAGAGGCTCCTCTTGCGCAGGCGCAGTGGTCTAGTTGGGAAATTCAAGTCTGGGTCCGCTCCCGCTTAGAGCCTCGGGTGAAGCCCGCCCTCTGAGGGTAAGGCTGCCCTCCCCTCACCCACGGACAAGGCCATTGAGGTGGCAGCCGCAAGGGCGCAGTGGACTGTCCTTTAGAGGCGGAATCACCTCAGCTCATGGGCAGACTTAACTGATGGGCAAACTGAGCCCTCTCCCCTCTGGGAGCTCGGGAGACACCTTTGCTAACTTTTGACTTCTCCGAGCCTGGGTTCCTCAGGGATTAAATGGGACGAACAGTCCCCACGTGGCTGTAGTTCTGAGCATACTGGTTGCGGCTTTTACCAAGGCAGGAAGTGCTACTTAATCACAAGATTATAGTGAGGAAATCAAATGAGATGATGGAAGTGAAAGCGCTTGGCATGCTTTTAAGCGCGTTATAAATGGGAGCTCTTAGCAACTCACATTTCTGTTTGT
Organism: Bos indicus x Bos taurus; assembly: GCF_003369695.1. NCBI lineage: Eukaryota > Metazoa > Chordata > Mammalia > Artiodactyla > Bovidae > Bos > Bos indicus x Bos taurus. Next base: position 132,035,417 of record NC_040077.1, read on the forward strand.
AGTTTGTTTTTATTAACAAAGAGGTCAAGCTTTGCTGCTTCCTGGCCTCAGGTCACCCCACTTTCCCTGGCCAGATTTCTTGCAAATGCATCCAGTTACTCACTGGAAGAGCTGAGGACGGGGTTGGCTCCCTGTGCAAATAGATGACTGATTCTGCCCTTCCTATGCAGTGTTTCTTTACTACTTCAAAGGGGCTAAAGTGAGTTGGTAATTTGTAACTGCTGTAAGTGTAATTCTCTGGCATGTTCAGAATATACTTCCATCTCCTAATTAATTTGGGAAGTTGAAAACCGTAGATGTTGAAATGGAACTTTTGGCTGCCGTTTCTCTTTCTTTCCCCTCTGGGTTGATTAAAAATCCACTAATAGGAAGAACACCCTTGGCATTCTCTTTGCTTCCTTTTTTTTTTTCATTCACAAGGCTCAGTGTTCCATTTGTGGACATATAGTATAATTTTATTTTCAACTAGTTTAAAACATGTTTATACAAAACTAGTTTGGACAAGGCATTGTGCCAAGCCCTCAAGACGTGAGAAAATGGTTTTGAAATGTGCCCTGCTCTCAAGGAACTTGCCGCATCGAGGGGAAAGAACGTAGTGTGGAATCTCATGTGAGTAGGGTTAAATTAGGACTAAATCGAGATTTCTCAGAAAACCTCCATTATTTTATTTAAGCCAGCTTTGTGTCTGTTTTACTCGTGATTGGCATATCTTTCTGTTAGTGCTGTTTGAAGCCAAAGTTACATGCTTTCCCAGGCTCTTAGTTATCTTGAGAAAGAATTTAAGTGCTTTACCTGCTCCTGGTCCATATCCATCATCACAGAAATACCCCTAACTCTGGGAGCATATTCTCAAACGACCTGGGTGAGGCACATTAAAGGAGAATTTCTGAAGCTTAATTTTGCTTCTTGTATTAGTGCTGTGGCTTTAGGATTTGCTGCCCCGTCCCATGAATGTGCATTCTTGACTAAGTTCTTTTATTTCAAGGTATATACTGTATAGCACAGGGAACTCTGCTCAGTGTTAGGTAAGAATCTAACCAGGAAAAGAATTTGAAAAACAACAGATACATGTATGACTGAGTCCCTTTGCTGTACCCCTGAAACTAACACAACACTATTAATCAACTATACCGCAATACGAAATAAAAGTTTTTTTAGAAAGGTTCAGCTAGTCTATCACACCTTCCTAACCATCTGTATCGTATTGATCTTTCCTTTTTTCAACTGTAGCATTCACAGTCCCCTGCTCTGATCTTGACATTTAATCATAGACCACTTTGCATTGTTTGTAAATTTACTGTGAACTGTGGACTCGATGGATGTGAGTCTGAGTGAACTCCGGGAGTTGGTGATGGACAGGGAGGCCTGGTGTGCTGCGATTCATGGAGTCGCAAAGAGTCGGACACGACTGAGCGACTGAACTGAACTGATGCGTTATTGAGCAGGGATTCTGGGACAATTGTATAGTAGATGAAAAAGTACAGATTTGGAGATGAACAGATTTGAGTTTGAATTCTGGTCCCACTGCTTATTGACTGTGTGACTGATATTTTGGGAACCTCAATTTCTTCAGCTGTCACACATAAAAGCTATCTTCTGCAGGATTGTTACTCATAGGCATGTTGTGAGAATTAAACAAGATAATTATTAAGATGGAAAGCACCCTTCTCTCCTACACAATGCTTGTTTCTAGTTGTTCAGTCGCTAAGTTGTGTCCAACTCTTTGTGACCCCATGGTCTGCAGCCTGCTAGGCTCCTCTCTCCTCCATTATCTCATGGAGTTTGCTCAGAGTCACATCCATTGAGTCAGTGATGCTATCTAACCATCTCATCCTCTGCCAGCCCCTTCTCCTTTTGAAGCACAGTTCGAAAGTGTCTTAATACTAGATGGATAAATTTAATATTAGTTGAATGAGGGTCTGTCATATCCAGTTAAATTATGAGTGTTGACTAAAGGTTTTTTCTTTCACCTAAAATCGTGAAATTTTAGAATATATGTCCTGAGATTCTCAGCCTAATGTTCTGCCCACTATTTGGTGTAATCCACAATGCCTTGACATTAAAAGACACTTGCTCCTTGGAAGGAAAGCTATGACAAACCTAAACAGTGCATTAAAAGGCAGAGACATCACTTTGCTGACAAGGTGCATCTAGTCAAAGCTATGGTTTTTCCAGTAGTCACGTATGGATGTGGAAGTTGAAGAATTGATGCTTTCAAGTTGAGGTGCTGGAGAAGACTTTTGAGAGTCCCTTGGGCAGCAAGGAGATCAAATCAGTCAATCTTCAAGGAAATTAACCCTGAATATTCATTGGAAGGACTGATGCTGAAGCTGAAACTCCAATAGCTTTGGCTACCTGATGCGAAGAGTCAACTCATTGGAAAAGATCCTGATGCTGGGAAAAATTGAAGGCAAAAGGAGAAGAGGGTGGCAGAGGATGAGATGATTAGATACTATCTCCCACTCAATGGACATGACTTTGAGCAAAGGAAATAGTGGAGGAGAGAAGAGCCTGGCGTGCTGCAGTCCATGGGGTCTCAAAGAGTTGGACAAGACAGCGACTGAACAATAACAACAGTGAGTATTTCTTTAAAGCCTATTAAGCTCAATGCACTGTCCCTTCAAAGAAACAGGAGACAAGGCAAGGTTCCCAAGAAGTTTCAGTCTATCTGGAAATGAGGGATATCTATTTCTTATCTGTGTTGCCTCTGTCCCGACAACTCAACTTCTGATAATTGGAGTTCTCTAGGATATGGTCCAGGGCGTCTTTTCACTTTATATTCTCCTTGGGTGAATTCATTCGCCTCCATAGCTTTAAACACCCACTAACAAATTTATATCTAGAGTCTAGACTTTTCAACTTCAAACCCATATATCCAATTGTCTACTTAATTGAGGCACTTACTCCTTCACTATTTTAAGTGAAACTGATCTGAAACTGGCCTCCTTCTCCTCCAGACCTGCTATCCCTCCAGTGTTCCCCATGTTCATTGAGTATCAGAAGCCAGAGACCCAGGAATCATCCTTGTAGTCTCCTGTCTCTCATGGCTCCCTGCCCACATCCAATAAAGCACTAAATTATACAGCCTCTGTTAACACCTTCAAAATATAATTGGAATCCACCCAACTCTGTCTCCATTGACTAACACCAAAGCTCAAGCCACTGTTGTCTGCCCTCTGGAACACTGTAACAGCTGTCTCTCAGCTCCTACCTCTAATCCATTTTCCATGCGACAACAAGAGTGATCTTTTTAAGGACAGAGCTGCTCAGGTCATTTCTCTGCCCCAAAACCCCCCAACACATTTGCTGAAAGATTAGGTTTCAAGTCATTCCCCAGCCCTCTGACAGTTCAGACTTTGCCCTACTGATTCTGTAACCCCAGTTCCTACAGCTCTCCACCTAGCTTCCTTCTTCCAGCCACACCGATCTCTTTGTGCATTGATGGCCACTTTTTTAGGGAAGCCTCCGCTGCCCCCAATATCTAGATGAGGTCCTCTTATTATGCCTCCTTATAAAGCCCTGACTTTTCAAAATTCTACTTAACTTAATTGTAATTATATAGTACTAACTTGCAGGAGTATTTGTTTATTGATTCGCCCATTAGTCTGCAAGCTCCTTGAGGACAGACACCACATCGCCTCAGCACCTGACACTCTGCCTAGCATGCACAGATGCCCACTGAATAATGTTTGAGAGAATGCAAGCAGTAAGATAGCTTGCATCAAGTACCAGTGAAATCTGAAGACAATGAGTGTAATGAAAATTCAGAAGGAAAAAAAGAAAAAGATCACTGGAACCTGGGGTGGATGAGACTTATTTCTTAAAGAAAAACAAAGATCCTTTTCCATGAGCTCTGAATATTCAGGGGACAAGTTTTATACCTGTTTGACAGAAGAGGAATATCATATGAGGTAGCAAATAAAGGTGGAGAAGTAAATTGAGGCCACCCTGTAGATGGCTGTGGGTGCCAGGCTAAGGAATTTAAACTTTATTCTATAGACGATAGGAAGCCATTGATAGTTTTTAAGCATGAGTGGTAACATTTGCAAATCTGTGGCCTGAGAAATGTGTCTTTGGGCACTTTTAGTTGCCAGCAAGAGAAACCCATTCCAAATAGGCAGAGCCTGATACTACAGCTCAGATGATGGAGCTTGTTTCTTCCTGAATCTCTCTGCTTTGCATCCTTTGGGTAGACTCCTTGCTCTGCCTCATGGTGAGAGGGTGGATGCAGCAGCTCCAGGATCATGTCTTTCAAGGCTGAACTCTAGGAAAATGATTATCAGCTTTCCTAGGTTCCCTGTGGCTCTAGTAATGATTCTGGGATTGTGGCTACGTGGCTCAGATAGACTGGTTTATTTCCTGTGCACCTCTCAGGACAAATCTTTATTACTCAAGGAATGCAGTGTGCCCAGTGGCTTAGTTCTAGTTCAAATTTGCAGCCCCCTTTTCCCAGCTTTGGGTGAAATCAACAAAATTTTCCACCCTAAAATGGAAATCTTTGGCATGCAAATTATTTTGAGCTGAAAACAATCAAGCCCCAAAAGACTCAGGAAGAAGCTTTGATTTCCCCCCTCACTGCCTAAAGAAGGTATTGGGTTGGTTGAAAAGTCCATTTGTGTTTTTCCAGAAGATGGTATGGAAAAACATGAATGAATTTTTTGGCCAACCCGGTAGGTGGCTGACCTGTTCCAGAAAGGGAACATCACCATAGAGGACTGTAGTATGAACTAGGTGTGGAGGCAGGGAGGAACCAGCAAAGTCTGTTATAATTCCTCTCTGGGTACCATTGTCTCTGCATGGCCCAGCAAACATTTATTTACCAAACATGTGCTTTTCTACTCCATGTCCGTTTCTTTCCCTTTGAGGTCTCAAACTACTCCTGCAACACCCTCTTTTTTGTTTAGCAGAAGAAGACATTTGAGATGAGGGCTTCAGCCGCCTGGGTTAGTTATTCAGTCTCTCCCATGAGTGCTAAGTCACTTCAGCTGTGTTGGACTCTTTGGGACCCTATGGACTGTAGCCAGCCAGGCTCCTCTGTCCATGGGATTCTCCAGCAAGAATACTGGAATGGGTTGCCATTTCCTCCTCCAGGGGATCTTCCTGGTCTCTCTCACGTATTCACATTATCAAACTTCTGTTTGATTTTCTCCCATTAATCTGTCTCATGTCACTTTAATTCTCAGACCAGCCAAAAGAACCTAGAAGGGGAGAGGGAAATTTCCTCCCTAACACCACATTGAATGAGAGTCTGGGAGGAGCAAATTTCCAAATGAAAACAGGATTGTTGCTGGAAGCAGAGTAGTTGAAGGCTGGGCCCCAAGTCAGTAGGTGTCCGTAACAGGAGGGAAGGTCAGCCTGGCAAGCAGAGAATAAAGTGGAGCAGAAAGAGACCACTGCTGGGGCTTGTTCATCCTTCTGTCTCCTGCAGTGGCCTGAGAGCATTGAACTTGGCTGTTCAGTTCTTTGCAAGCATCACTGAATCTCTTACAATGCTCTGCTTGTCAAAGATCTCCATAGAGCAACTGAATTGTCTCCGTAGGAATAAATCAGAAGGGGAAGAAGGATTTATGATGGATAAAAGGTGTCTTGGAGAAGGAAATGGCAACCCACTCCAGTATTCTTGCCTGGAGAATCCCATGGATAGAGGAGCCTGGCAAGCTACAGTCCATGGGGTCACAAGAGTCAGACATGGCTTAGCAACTAAACCACCATCAAAAGGTGCCTGGGAGGCCATACATTTATCTCATTGCCTGTGAATTGGTCACATTCTACCGTTTAAGAAGCCCCTTCTTGCCTCACTTTAGTAGCTGTTACAGCAGTGTGTTTGGGAGGGAAGGTAGCTAACTTGGCAGGATTGCTAATCCAGCTAGGCTTATGGTGATTTAATTCTTCCTGGTTTGTTGTTATGAAAAAACTGGATTTAAAAAAAGACTGGATTCTTTTTTGGCTTTCTCCTGGTTTTTATTTATTGCACAAGTAATATCACAACAACAATAAAGGAAGGAAAAAAAGAGGAAAATAGTAGGCTACTGTAACTGTCTTTTTAAGGAGACAGACTTTCCTGGGTAGATGTGTAAATATTGTCTTCAGTTTATCCTATATCCTCTAAACGTTGGCTTGTCAAAAAAAAAAAAAGCAAGCCTCATTCTGTTATAGCCCTACAGGCATATTAGTACAAAGGACAGCATAGCGCTGTTGAATTTTTAAATATGTGTTGGCTAGATAAGAAAAGCTGTAGTCTGAATTCATTCAAGTTAAGACGGAAGGGCTTGAGGAAAGTGGGAATAAAGAAAGGAATCTGTGATTATTTGCCTTTTGCCTGTGGTCATTTCTTCTACTGTGTGGTCTCCTCAGGTCCAAAGGGCATGCAGCTTCAAAACCATTCTGTCTTCTTGGGTAATCTCTTGAAACCTGGCTGGGTCATTGAGTTTTCAACTTTCTGAAAACCCCATAGAACCAACAGAACTTTAAATATGTATTTGAGAACGAGGGTGATGAATGGTTTTTGTTGTGACCTTGGCTGAGAGGGGTGATGGCTGATGAGATATTGTGATTTATAGTGAGAAATATATATTTGGTCTCTCTGGCACAGAGCTCCTAAAACTTGGAGTTTCCTAAGTGATGAGAATCTTAGAGGTGTCTTTTGTTATGAAGTGACTTTTGCACCCCACCTGAGGTTGCGGGCTGATTCCAAGAAGACCCAAATTATATGATTAGAGGGTTGGAATATGTGGTCCTATCCACTGCCTTCCAGGAGCGGAGAGGGGCTGAAAGATGAATCAATTACCAATGGCCAATGATTTAATCAATCATCACACAATGAAGCCTCCATTAAAAACCCCAGAGGATAGAGTTTGGAAAGCTGAACACTTGAGATTTGGAGAGAGTGGCTTGCCCTGGAGAGGCCATGGAAGCTCTGTGCCCTTGCCCCATACTTTGCCCTATGCATCTCTTCCATCCAGCTGTTCCTGACTTATGTTCTTTGATAATAAACCAGTGACCTAATAAGTAGGATGTTTTTCTGTTCTGTGAGTCACTCTAGTAAATTAATTGAAATCCAAGGAAGAGGTCATTGGAACTGCCAATCTGTAGCCAGGTGGTCAGAAGCACACGTAACAACCTGTCAGGGGAAACACTGACTGAAACTGCTATCCTGGCCAGGCAAGATGATAGCCACCTGCGTGAGTTATCTTCAAAACAGGAGATTCAGGTGAGGAATGCAGAACTAGCAAAGTACGACCAATCAAAAGAATCCAGGGAAGGTCAATAGGGGAGAGGAGACTCCGGCCCATAGGTCCTGCCGACCTCCCAGAATCCTCCTCACTGGAAACCACCTTGACTGAGTGATGCTCGGGCCACCAGGAAAGACCCTGAGTCAGCATGATTGGCCAGAGACAACCCGAAACTAACTCCATCACCATAAAACCAGGTGGCCTGGGTTCCCTTATTTGCTGATCTTCGCCCAGAGGCCCCTTCCAAAGAAAATCTCTTGCTTTCTCAGCGTGTGTGTCTCCACATACAATTCGCTTGAGTATTAGACAGTAGCCCACTCTCAGGCCCCTTCCTGCAGCAAACGTAAGCTTGCAACTGGCAACTGAAGTTAGGGGTAGGGGTGGAAGTCTTCAATCTGTGAAATCTGATTCTTTTTCTGGGTAGTATCAGAGTTGAGTTGACTTCTCCAACACCCTGTTGATATCTGTGAATTGCTTGTTGGTGTGGGAAACCCTCTCCCCACATTGGCATTGATCTCAGAACACCAATAAAGCTAGTGTGGGACTATCTTGTGATAAGATTGTCATCTGATGGATTGACCTACTTTTGATGCAGGATTTTCTCCTCCAGTACTTCTAAGTTGTTGTGGTTGTTGTTTTTTAACAATTCATGACCCATCTGTTAATTTAATGCGATTGAGACCATTGAGTGCTACTGTTTTCAGACCATAATTGAAAAGGCATAGCTTTTCCAAATGTGTCTGAAAGACTAGAATTTGCTAAGCCTCTGGACATCAGTAATATCTGGCAGATACGTAGGTGGTAAATTGAATAAATAGGATCTATTGTGTGTTGGAAACTGGTTTCTGTAAGTAGGAAATAAATGCAGTGTTATCCACAGTGAGTCAGATCTGAAGTAATGGTGTTCAAACCTATTGACTCCTATTCAGGTATTTTAAGGACTAAGTCAGCCATTCTTCACCCTTTCCAAAATGCCTGGTACTGAAATGCGACAAGGTGGTGACCCCAAGGCATTATCTGTCCCCTCAGGGTTCATTTGCACAATACACACACAAGCCAGCACAATCGACGTTTATCAGCTCTGGCCTGTCAAAAATTAACAGGGCCGTTTCCTAAATGCTCCTGTGGAGGTGTCGTTTTCCTATCTCTCTGACACACAGCCTCCAGGCATCCAGCTCTCTCTCCTCTCCTGCCCCAGGAAGCTGTTCCCGTCTTCCCTTGAGAGCTAAGCAGAGGGAAGCACTGTGCCCACTGTTCCCGTCCTTGCACTGCTGTTGCAGGAAGGGAGACCCCTTCCAGGGCCCAGGAGTGGGCTCTTGTCTAACAGTCAGAAATGAATCATGTGAGGAGACACATGTGCTGATAAAGCAAGAGACTTTATTGGGAAGAGGAGCCCGGGTGGAGAGCAGCAGGGTGAGGGAACCCAGGAGGACTGCTCTGCCACAGTCTCGGGTTTTCTGGTAGGGTTGGTTTCCGGTCATCTCTGGCCAATCACCCTGACTCAGGGTCCTTCCTGGTGGTGTGCGCAGCACTCTGCCAAGATGGATTCCAGTGAGAAGGATTCTGAGAAGTTGGCAGGACGTATGGGCCGGAGTCTCCTCTCTCCTTTTGAGCTTTCCCAAATTCTTCTGGTTGGTGGTAGCTTGTTAGTTTCACGCTCCTTACCAGGACCTCATGTTTAAGATAACTCATGTATGTGGTTACTATGGTGCCTGGCCAGGCCAGGCGGTTTCAGTCAGTGGTTCCCCTAACACTCCCACACCCATGTCTATGGCCCGTCCACTTCGGTTGGGTGCCTCCTCCAATGAACTATGTTCTTCCTTCATTTCAGAGCTCACTTTTCAAGAAAATCGAAAAGTCATCACTGTCATATGGACGTTTTAGGCCACACTTTTTAAATGGTGGTTTTTAAAAACGTACATATTTAACCTCATAAACAACGATGTGATCAGTTATGCAGCACAAGCACCTGGTGTTTGGGACCAGCAGATGGAACCTTACTTTTCCTTTAAATCAGGGCAGTTCTCTACGTTTGTGGATGCCCTGGTGGGTGTGGACTGCAGCGAATCGAACCACTCTCAACTCTCCCTCCTAACCGCATTGTGTTTCCGTTTGTCTGTGCTCTTTGGGGACGTAGGGCTCTGTCTGCAGCTCTCTCCTGGCCTCTGCTGTGCCTCTCAGCCTCTTCCAGCCTCCCAGCACTGCACACAGCCCTTTGCGAGTCGGTCCCTGTTCTGGGTTGGCGGTGGGTAATTCTTCCCCACAACGTGCTCTTTGTCAGCCCTGAGCCGCCAAAGTGAAAATGTGGCAGGCAGGAGCAGATGAGCTGCTGCACACCCACCCATGCTCATCCTCATTAGCTGTCTTTCTTCAAGGCAAGCACCAAGGGAGTGCAAGTTCCAGTCTTCTCGCAAACGCTAGAAGCCGGATGTTGCCTGACATAACTCCCCATAAGCAGCAGCTGGTTCCTCCCTCTTTCCTCCTGTGCATCTCTTGAACCCACTTTGGGAAAAGAACATTCCTTTGGTGCCTTGGCCAGGCATATTCTTAATCTCCTGAGGCACAGCCATTTATCAAATGCCTGTTATGCAGAAGGTACACCCTCTTTACCGTATCTTTCAATTCTCATGTCAACTCTGGGAGGCAGGAATGGAGTCAGAAAGACCTCGCTTGGAATGCTGGTGCTGCTGTTCTCCAGCTGTGTGACCTGAAGTAGCTCAAATAATGTCTGTGAGTTTTATTTCCCCATTTGTAGGATAAAGACAAGAATGCCCCCTTCCATAGGGTTGTTGTGAGATTTAAGTAGGATTTTTAATGTAAAGCCCTTAACACAATGCCTTGGCATGTAGCAAGTGCTTAATAAATGCTAGGTATTATCATGGAGAAGTTGAACTTGGCCAGGTTATTTGACTCACCCCATGATGGAACTGAACCGTGAATTCAAATTATTTGAATCTATTTCCCTTTCTTCTTTTCCTCCTTTATTAGAAAGAAGGCCGTGTTCGTGCCAGAGCACTATGAAAAAATATTGGAGCTCCTGGTTACTTTGGCAGCGTGCTATGCAATTAAACTCCAAGGCTAATAATAAAAAATTATAATATGATAGCTAACATCCATTGCGTTCCCAGTGTATGGTAGAAGCATGAGAGGCACTTGGCATGCATTCTGTAGTCCTTTTAACAGTGTTCTCCAAAATTTAGTCATTTGTGCTCTATCTTCACAATTTTTGCCAATACTGTGTACCATCTATACAATTATATTACTTAATTTTCTTTAAAATTGACTCACATTATTACTTAAGTATGTTTCAAAAGAGCAGTTGTCACTACTGTGAATAGCAGAGTCATTTACCAGGAATAGAGGGCGATCAGGAAGACAGACCTAATCAAAACAAAGCCGTGTGGGCCAGTTCCAGCTGGATAATCCCCTGGACCTGAAGCCCCTTCTTGCTGAAAGGGAGATTAGCAAGTGTTAAGAGGCCTTGGACACATTCTAGATCTGGACAGGTGTTTCTTCTGGCTGTAACTAGCATTACTGAAAAAAAAAACAACAAACCTGGGAACAAACAGAATAACAAAACAGCTTGTGATTCCCTGCCCTTTAATGCTTTCTCAATGTACCACCTAATAAACGCAGTGTCCCCATTTCCTGCTGAGGGAAACTGTCTTGTGACGATCTCTCAAGGAACTGTCATCACCCCATTTTACAGGCGATGACCGAGGCTCAGAGTGCTCCCATCATTTACCCAAAGTGGAAAAAAACTGGGTTAGAACCCAGGTCTTTCTCGAGAAAACACAAGAGGAATGCAATAGGCTTGATAACCCAGCACACCCGGGAGCAGCAGAGGGCTTCCTTGAGTTTTCCGTTACAGGTTCCTGGCTGTCCAGCTCATGGAGTTGCTGAGCTATCTGAGAAACTCTGATCCTCTTGGGGAGGAGGGTGGCCCAGGCTTCGGGAGCTGGGCCAGATGCCATCCTGGCAGTTGGCATGTCTCTGCCCACTGCAGCCTCCCCAAGTGACCTTGAGCTGTGGTAGTGTGTGCAGCTGCCTCCCTGCAGGAAGCACTCCTGGCTGGCCTGTTGGGGAAGGTGGGGGTGGTAGGAAGGCATCAGGACCCACGGCCATCCTAGGCAGCTGAAGCCATTGACCAGAGTGGCACTCTGCCCTCTCATGGAGCATCGCCACACACCGGAGTGGAGGAAGAGGAGGAGCCTGAGTGCAAAGCCCAATTATTCCACCAAATTACTTAGCTCAGTAAATTGGGGGAAATACTTCACCTTTTGTACGTCAGTTTTCTAACCTGAGAAATAAGGATGAGGCCAATACTCCTTTGTAGGGTCGTTGCTAAGAAGGAATGAGCAGAAGCTTGAGCAGCTCGTGGCTGCTCACTAAATGATGGTTTTCTCCTTCCCCTCTTCCTCCCTAATGTGGTGCCTATATGCTACTTTAAATCCTCCTTCCTCTCCCAGCCCCATCTTCCTCAAGCTAAGAACATGGATTGAGACCAGTGTGTGTTTGGGCTTGATGGTGGGAATATATAATCCCTCATATGTTGTTGTTGTTCAATTGCTAAGTCGTGTCCAACTCTTTGCGAACTCATGGACTACAGCACGTCCTTGTCCTTCACTGTCTCCCGAAGCTTGCTCAAAATCATTTCCATTGAGTCAGTGATGCCATTCAACCATCTAATCCTCTGTCGCCTCCTTCTCCTCCTGCTGTCAGTCTTTCCCAGCATCAGAGTCTTTTCCAATAAATCAGATCTTCACATCAGGTGGCCAAATTATTGGAGCTTCAGCATCCGTCCTTCCACTGAATATTCAGGGTTCATTTCCTGAGAATTGACTGGTTTGATTTCCTTGCTGTCCAAGGGACCTCTCAAGAGTCTTCTCCAGCACTGCAGTTCAAAAGTAACAATTTTTCATTGTTCAGCCTTCTTTATGGTCCAAGTCTCACATCCATACAAGACTCCTGGAAAAACCATAGTTTCGACTATAGAGACCTTTGTTGGTAAAGTGATGTCTCTGCTTTTAATACATTGTCTAGGTTTGTCACAGCTATTCTTCCAAGGAGCAATCATCTCTTAATTTCTTGGCTGCAGTCATGGTCCACAGTGATTTTTGAGCCCAAGAAAGGAAAATTTGTCATTGTTTCCACTTTTTCTTCATCTATTTGCCATGAAATGATGAGACCAGATGCCATGATATTAGTTTTTTGAATGTTAAGTTCTAAACCAGCTTTTTCACTCTCCTCTTTCACTTTCATCAAAAGGCTCTTTAGCTCCTCTTCACTTTCTGCCATCAGAGTGGTATCATCTGCATATATGAGGTTGTTGCTATTTCTCCTGGCAAACTTGATTCCAGCTTGTGATTCATCCAGCCCAGCATTGCATATGATGTACTCTGCATCTAAGTTAAATAAACAGTGTGACAATATACAGCCTTGACACAGGGGTGGGTAATTTCATAGTCTGACCAATGGGAGGAGTAGTCCAGCTATATCGGGGGAGGACTGGGGATTTCCAGGAACGGGGCCACCACCCACCTTTTATCTTTATGGTTAGCCCTGGAACTGTCATGGTGCTTCTGGGTGTGTCGCTTAGTCTGCCAATGTGTTATAGTGAGCATATACAGAGTCTCAAGATCTAGTGGAAATCCATTCATCTGCCACCTTGGACCTGTTTGATTTTAATCAATTTATGTCATTTCCTCAGGAGGAGCCTGGTAGGCTACAGTCCATGGGGTTGCAAAGAGTCGGACACGACTGAGTGACTTCACTTTCACTTTCAGGCCATTCTTTTAAATGTAGTCCTCTGCCCCTTTCCCTCATGTTTCACCACGGCCTTCACCGTTCCACAGGTGTGATGTGGAGACACTCTCCAGGAAACTTTCTTGTAGAAATCTCTGTCTCAGAGCCTATTTATCTGGGAATCTGGCCTTCAGTGGAAGTACCTTCGGTGGAAAGGTCCCCCCAGCACTGAATGTGTGGGCCTACATCCTGCTAATGGAGACTAGAGTGACTTGTGAGCCACACGATCAGCATTAGACTCTTACCACTCTAGTGCTTATGTTGCAGGACGCAAGGGAGTGGTCATGTCCCAGGTAAGCCCCTTGGATGGGCCACCGAGTGAGGGTCCTGGGCTTCTTGCAGGGAAGAATTTGAGAGAGAGCTGTAATAACGTGAGAGCAGGGTTACTGAGAGAGATACACATTCCATAGGCAGAATGCGATCTTTCTTAAAAGGTGAGAGCTTCGATGAGGTGTGGTAATAGTTTTTATGGGCTGGGTAATTTCATAGGCTAATAAGTGGGAGGATAATTCCAACTCTGTTAGAGAAGGGGCAGCGAGTTTCAGGAATTGGGCCACTGACCACGTTTTATGTCTTCTACGGTCAGCCTCAGGATTGTCAGTTGGCACTAGTGGTAAAGAATCCACCTGCCAACGCAGGAGATGCCAAAGGCATGAGTTTGATCTCTGGGTCACGAAGATCTTCTGGAGGAGGAAATGGCAACCCACTCCAGTATTCTTGCCTGGAAATTCCATGGACAGAGGAGCCTGGTGGGCTACAATTCATGGAGTCACAAAGAGCCAGACACGCCTGAGGATGCATACAAACACACACGTGAAACTCTCATGGAGCTGGTGGGTGGGTCATGTAACACATGCTCGTGCATTGCAGTGGACACATAATGAGGCTCAGCGTCTGCTGGAAGCCAAGCCTTCTGTCGTCTTGTGCCTAGCAGGTTCTAACCAGTATCTGTCTTATCCCCGACGTCATTCTTCTAAAGCTTGTACCCTGCCCCCTTCCTTCATCTCATTTACAGCAGTGTGATCTTAACCTTCTCAGAACCTGTTTTATTTTTTGTAATCCAAGCATAATAATGATTTCTATGTCATCTACTGTGGCAACCGAGATAACAGGCCTTATATTTAGAACAGAGCCTGGCACATGGTGAAAGGGCAGTAAATATTGGACATCTGTAGCAATCTTACTGAATGCAAATTTGTGTGCAGGACACACAGTGAGACCAAAAAAAAACAAAAAATAAGGTTTTTTGCAGCAGGGAAAGATTCATTTCAGGGCCAAACAAGGAGAATGGGCGGTTCATGCTCAAAAACACCAAACACCCTAGATGGTTTTCAGGGAAACACTTTTATTGGCAATTTTGGGCATGTGATTTTCTTCTGATTGGTTGGTTGTGAGGTAACAGGGCTTTAAGTTACCATTTTCCACCTGGCTGGGAGCCTTATTTCCTGCAGAAGAGCTCAGATATTGTTATGTATATCCCTTGAGGAGGAACCAGGATCCTAATTGCTGTGCTATTGTTTCCTGATTGCTCCTCCTTTGTTTCTACATTCCCTTCCCCTTCCCTATTCAGTTCAGTTCAGTTCATTTCAGTCCTCAGTCCTGTCGGACTATTTGTGACCCCATGAATCGCAGCACGCCAGGCCTCCCTGTCCATCACCAACTCCCAGAGCTCACTCAAACTCACGTCCATGGAGTTGGTGATGCCATCCAGCCATCTCATCCTCTGTCGCCCCTTCTCCTCCTGCCCCCAATCACATCCAGTATCAGGGTCTTTTCCAGTGAGTCAACTCTTCGCATGAGGTGGCCAAAGTATTGGAATTTCAGCTTCAGCATCAGTCCTTCCAATGAACACCCAGGACTGGTCTCCTTTAGGATGGACTGGTTGGATTTCCTTGCAGTCCAAGGGACTCTCAAGAGTCTTCTCCAACACCACAGTTCAAAAGCATCAATTCTTCAGTGCTCAGCCTTCTTCACAGTCCAACTCTCACATCCATACATGACCACTGGAAAAACCATAGCCTTGACTAGACGGACCTTTGTTGGCAAAGTAATATCTCTGCTTTTGAATATGCTATCTAGGTTGTTCATAACTTTCCTTCCAAGGAGTAAGTGTCTTTTAATTTCATGGCTGCAATCACCATCCACAGTGATTTTGGAGCCCCCCAAAATAAAGTCTGACATGGTTTCCACTGTTTCCCCACCTATTTCCCATGCAGTGATGGGACCAGATGCCATGATCTTCATTTTCTGAATGTTGAGCTTTAAGCCAATTTTTTCACTCTCCTCTTTCACTTTCATCAAGAGGCTTTTTAGTTCCTCTTCACTTTCTGCCATAAGGGTGGTGTCATCTGCATATCTGAGGTTATTGATATTTCTCCCGGCAATCTTGATTCCAGCTTGTGCTTCTTCCAGCCAACCGTTTCTCATGATGTATTCTGCATAGAAGTTAAATAAGCAGGGTGACAATATACAGCCTTGACGTACTCCTTTTCCTATTTGGAACCAGTCTGTTGTTCCATGTCCAGTTCTAACTGTTGCTTCCTGACCTGCATATAGGTTTCTCACGAGGCAGGTCAGGTGGTCTGGTATTCCCATCTCTTTCAGAATTGTCCACAGTTGATTGTGATCCACACAGTCAAAGGCTTTGGCATAGTCAATAAAGCAGAAATAGATGTTTTTCTGGAACTCTGCTTTTTTCATGATCCATTGGATGTTGGTAATTTGATCTCTGGTTCCTCTGCCCTTTCTAAAACCAGCTTGAACATCTGGAAGTTCATGGTTCACGTATTGCTGAAGCCTGGCTTGGAGAATTTTGAGCATTACTTTACTAGCGTGTGAGATAAGTGCAATTGTGCGGTAGTTTGAGCATTCTTTGGCATTGCCTTTCATTGGGATTGGAATGAAAACTGACCTTTTCCAGTCCTGTGGCCACTGCTGAGTTTTCCAAATTTGCTGGCATATTGAGGGAAGCACTTTCACAGCATCATCTTTCAGGATTTGAAATAGCTCAACTGGAATTCCATCACCTCCACTAGCTTTGTTCGTAGTGATGCTTTCTAAGGCACACTTGACATCATATTCCAGGATATCTGGCTCCAAGTATCTGCTCTTTGATACTCAGAGAAGGTCTAGGAAGCTGAAGCCTTTTCCCTGCAGACTAGAAACAGGAGACATGGAAAGGATTTGTATAACGGAATAGCACTCCATGGGGCCTTCCCAGGGCAGAGCCCTCCCCCATATCTTCTGCTTTAGCTCTCCTCTGAAGTACCCAGATAATAGCATCTGATGCGTGTTTTCTGAGTTGGTTTATACCCCACAAAATGGAAGGTGTTAAGTATTTGATAACCATGAGCATGTAGTAGCCTACAGACCTACTGGAGTCTACGGACTGATAATGTGAACCCCTGTGATACCATCCTATAACCTCACCACCATCTGATCAGAGATTTGAACATTAGCTGATCACATACCCTGCAGCCCTCCCTCCCTTACCTGGCCTTTAAAAATGTTTTGCTGAAGCCCTCGGGGGAGTGTGGGGGTTTTGAGCATGAGCCTCCGGTTCTCCTTTTATTGGCGCCTTATAATAAATGCTGCACAGTCCTTCACTGCAACCTATGTCAGTAGATTGGCTTTACTGTGTGGGTGAGTGGGCCCACGTTTGGTTCCGTAACTTTTGAACCTGGAAGGGCCCCACAGGGTCCTGCTTGGTTCCAGTAGTAAACACTGCTGAAAACTCCTTAATTTCCCCCGCTTACTTGGTTTCCTTGAAATTGATGCCAAACCCTTGGCTTTCTGTGCACTGATGCCAAACAGAAGTACAGAGACAAACATATGGAGTAGAAAGAAAGAGTGGCTTTATTTCTTTGCCAGGCAAAGAGGGGACACAGCAGACAAGAGTCTCAAGAACTCTGCCCCCTATTCCCCAGGGAATAGGTCTCTGGTCCCTTTAATCTTGCCTCAGGTGGTTTCAAGGCTGCTCCTCCTTTGATTAGCAGCTGTTGGAATCTGCCCCTGGGAAGTCAGGGAAGGTCATGGAGGCTGAATGAAGGCTATTTCCTATAATCAAATGAATGGGGGACACAGAAAGGCTTTGTGCCCAGGAGCCCCACAGGGCCCCCACAGGGCATCAAAATCACACTGTCCTTGCTTTGTCTGCTTTTCTCAGTATTTGTCCTCTGTTTGCTTTCCTGGCTCCTCTTCTTCCTCCTGCCTCTTCATCTGGCTATTTAGGGTCTGTCCCATTCCCACGTCCTCTTCCCTTCTCTTTCCATGTTCTTTCTCTCCAGTCTCCTCTACTCTGTTGGAAGCTGGCCTGCAAGTGCAGTGAATAGCCATTGAAGTGGACTGCATGTAGTTTTTAAGTGATGTAATTTTCAAGGAGGATGGGCAGACCTGTCATTTGCATGAATAATCAGAACATTTCCCATTTGGGCTGCTCCAAAAGTCAGTCTGTCAAAGCTTGTGAATTGTGTTAGCAATTTTGTTTTCAATTTTTTGCCCTTGAGTAAGGGCACCTGCCTGTCTGTTATGGGTGCTATTGTCAAGGTTGATAATGCAAAGCAGGCAAGTGGAGGCAGAGGGAAGGGTAACTGCCATTTGAAGTTCTATGACAAGAGACGGGTAAAGGGATTCTGAGAAAGTCCTGGAATAATGAGGACAATGAACCATTGTTCTCAGGGCTTCATTTTTAAACTGTTTTGATACGTATCTCAAACCTCAATTGTTTACATATGAATTACAAGACTTCTAGGAAAGCGTAAAATCCATGAAAATTATATGCAAAGAATTCTCCTGATGGTCTGTGTTTTGGATTTAGTTGACCTACAGCTAAATCAATGAAAACATACTTTCTGACTTCAAAGGTTAGAATTAAGGAGTGTGGTTCTAGGAGGAGAGGAAAAGGAGACTGGGAGAGGTCATCCCACTGCAAAAGGTGAGGAGAGAGAGGAAGAGGAAGTGAACACTTCTTAGTAATTACCCCATGCTCCCCTGATGGCTCAGCAGTAAAGAGTCTGCCTGTAAAACAGGAGACCTGGGTTAGGTCCCTGGGTCAGGAAGACCCCCTGGAGGAGAAAATGATAACCCACCCCAGTATTCTTGCCTGGGAAATCCCATGGACAGAGAAGTCTGGTGAGGCTACAGTCCATGGGTTCACAAAAGAGTCGGATGCGACTTAGTGACTGAACAGCAACCTTGTGCTCAGCACCAGAAGGGTTTTCTCATTCAGTATCCAGAAAATTTCTGTAAAGGGAGAGTCTTACCCTATTTTATAGAGAAAGAAACAGGCTCAGACAAAACCCCTTCCTGAGGCCACACTTAGGATGTTCTGACCTTAAAGTCTGTGTCCTTAATGTTCCCAGTAAATTTAAGGTTCTTGCTTCACTGTGAAAGAATTTAGATACGAAGTGATGGTAAGAAGTACATTTATTTAGAGAGAAACACACTTCACACTTTACATACAGGATGTGGGCCATCTCTGAAGGTGAGAGAGCCCCGAATAGTTTTTATGGACTGGGTAATTTCATAGGCTAATGAGTGGGAAGGTTATTCCAATTATTTTGGGAAAGGGGCGGAGATTTCCAGGAATTGGGTCACCGCCCACGTTTTGACCTTTTATGGTTGGCCTCAGAACTGTCACTGCGCGGGTGGGTGTGTCATTTAACATGCTAATGTATTACAATGAACGTATAATGAGGCTGAAGGTCTCCTGGAAGGCGGGTCTTCCGCCATCTTGGACCTAGCTGGTTCTAACTGGTTTTTGTTGTGTCCTATGGTCATATCACTTTTTTTAAGGTTGCGCCCTGCCTCTTTCCCTCTTGTTTCAGTAAGCACCCACCCAACCCCCTGTCCCAGAAGGGCTGCCGGTTTAGGGCACTCTGATGTGACTTTAAGGTCTTTCGTTAACTTCAGCTTCTGTCGTCACCATGTGAAATGTAGGGGAATGCAGTGAGGTCATGACTGAACAAGGTATATTTCAGTCGTGACCTTGATTTGTTTATAACACAAACCAGTGAGAGTCTTAGGATGAGTTCATATCCCTTCCTCCTGTAGCCCACGACCCTTTCCACACACACACACACACACACACACACCCCATGCCCACACTCCCCAGAGTTTGAAAGAGTTGTTGGAAGAGATTCAGTTCTGTTCATTCTCACACTATCTTTGGTTCAACCCACTGTAACCAAATGGATTGAACCTGCTTTCCGTCACCTTTCTGGGCTTAGGAAATTCTGGAGACGGTGGCTTTATCACATCTGGGTCCTAAGACCTTGCGTTGGCCAACCAGTGAAACCCTCTCATCACATATGTGTGAAAAATTCTTGCTTAAATGAGTCACACCGAGCAATTTCTTACGTGATGCCCTTTTTTTGATTGCTGCAAAGACAGGAAAAGGAGGAGAAATTATGTTGAAGAAGAGAGGTTAGAAAAGAAAGATCTGTCCTTTCCTCTGTGCTTGATTTAAAAAAAAAAAACAAACTTTTTAACAGTTGAAATTTGATACTTGTGGTTTTGAAGAATAAAATTCCCAAGGCTTCTCTTGGACCGCTGTGGCTCTGACCTGGCTGCCGTCCCACAGTCTGTTAGGCTGAGCATGATCGGAAGGACTCTTGGTATTGGCAGCTGAAAGGAACAAACAGCTGAGAAACAACTGCCACCACCTTACAAACATCTCGAAAGCTGAGTACTTTTAAAGTGGAGTGTGTGTTGGGATCCATGCCCGCCTCATTGTGGTGTTGCAAGGAATGATGCTGGATTTCCATGAATCTTAGGTTGTAAAGGTCTTTCCAAGATTATTCTTGGTTGCCTAGAGTCCAAGGTTTCCTAAGGTCAAGGAAAGCCATCTTAGAGAACATATGAGCACAGCCCCTGAGCCAAAAGCATTAATTTTTCTTTTTCCCTTAATGCTTGCCTGTGAAACATTTCCCGATTATTTTTCCATGTTGTTCTTAAGCAAGTAGTTCCTCTTGCTTTACTGCCTAGACTTTTTCAATAAAGGGTTGAACCGCTCGCTTCAGAAATAAAATGTTCAGAGGACTCCCCCATATGGGAATCCACTTTAAGAAGAAAGTCTGTGCCACTGACTCAGGTCCAGAAACCCATGTCCATTTCTTACAAGAGGTCCTGTCCAACTGGCTCTCACCTTCCCTTCCAGTTCTCAGGGGTTCTGATTTGAAAGCACTTAATGAGGGTGCTAATTAGAACCTGATCAGGTTGCTAATGAAGTCGTTGACAGCCCAGATCAACTAAGAAAGGAAAAAGCATCCCAGGCCTTTTCTTTGCAACCTCTTCAGGAGATGACACTCTCTTTTTAATTGCTTTCAAACAGGCTTTGCTGAACCAATCAGCCGCTGTCATCGCTGCTTGGCTCCTGGTCACACTGCCTGTGCCAGCTAGAGACTGCACTGCAGAGGGGGGAAGCGTGTGGACTTGGGGAAGCAAGGCTTCCCTTTCCCCCGTGCCTGAAACTATAAACCTTCTACTTCCAAGGGGTTTGCTCTGCCTACTGATCCCCGCCCCTGACCACTGACCTTCTGAGATAAACGCTGAATCGCCATGTAACCAGCACATCCCACATAGTGTGTGTGTGTGTGTGTGTGTGTGTGTGTGTGTGTGTGTGTGCAGCATGAGGACTGAAACCGAACTGGTTTAAATAATACTTCTACTTTATTCCCCCTACCCCCCTGCTAACCTGGATGCCGGACTCCGGACACAGAACTCTTGCATCTGGATGATGATTTTTATGGTGGAAACAACAATAGTGGGTGAATTCTGACATAGTGGGCATGACTCAGGAGAAAATGAAGTTGGTTTCTAGGCTGCAGTCATCTCACACAAGGTGTGAGGAATCCTGTGAAGCCAGGTCTGCAAATAGGCCAGAGGGGCCTGATGATGGGATGGGAGACAGACCACAGCTCAGGCAGAGGGGACCGGAGAGGGGATGGGACTGACACTGAAGAAAAGGGGAGATAGACAAAGGGTTTAAAGAAAAAAAATTGTTAAGTATATTTGTTTATTTATTTTTGGCTGTGCTGGGTTTTTGTTGCCATGTGGGCTTTCTCTAGTTCCTACGAGTAGGGGCTCCTCTCTAGTTGCGGTGCACAGGCTTCTGTTTGCGACAGCTTCTCTTGTTGCAGAGCGCAGGCTCCAGGGCGCGTGGGCTTCAGTAGCTGTGGCGCACAGACTCAGTTGCCCCTCGGCATGTGGGATCTTCCCAGACCAGGGATTGAACCCGAGTCCCCTGCACTGGCAGGTGGATTCTTAACCGCTGGTCCACCAGGGACGCCCCAGTGAAATACTTTTTAAAAATATATATTGAGCATCTTCTGTGCCAGGTGCCGTGCTGATCACAAGCTGTAGAGCATGGAATGAAACACGACTCTTTGGAAGACAGACCATAAAGAAATGATTGTAAGTAAAGTGTGAAGTACTGCAAAAGGTAGATTCTGAGCGCCCTGTACGGACACTGCAGAGTTGGCTGCAGAAGGAGCTTTAGGCTGAGATGCAAAGGTCATGTAAGGGCTGGAGGGGCAGAGGGGCCAGAGCAGAGTTCCCGTTGCCCAACAGCACACGGAAAGTGGGAGGGAGAGAGAACAGGACCTAAGAAAAGTGCCATATGTTGGAGCAGAGACAGGAATGGCAGGATTTCATGAGTTGAGGCTGGAGCAAAGCCCAATTATCTGTAGCCCTTTAAGTCACACGATAGATTTGCGACTGGAAGGAAGGCATTAAAAGGTTTTAAGCAGGGGATTCTTAGGATCGGATTGTATTCTTGAAATCTCCCAGCAGCTGTGTGGGGGAACTGAACAGAATGAGTCCAGATGGGAAGCGGGCCAATGATCTGGGCTTCTACAGTGGTCCAAATGAAAGTCAGTGGTGGCTTGCACTACGATGCTGATGGTGGGAATGGGGAAGGGGCGGGGTGTACTTGAGAGATCTATATAGAAAATGGGATGAGCAAGAATTGCTGGTTAATTGGGTGTTGGGGGTGAGAAAGGAGTTGTCAAGAGTGGTTCCCAAAGGTATGCTTTAGTGGTGGGTTCAAAGTGGGGCCATTTCCTGAGATTAAGAGTGGTGGGGAGACGGTAGAACCAGGTCTGGGGCTGGGACAGTGGTAACTCACGTCTTGGCCGTATTTAATCTGAGGCATAGGATGGTGACCTTGGGAAGGCCAGTGGGATTGGTAGGTCTGGAACCAGGATGAGTGGAGGGTCCTTAGCTAACAGTAGACTGAAATCTGTGGAGCTCCATAAAACTTCCTTGTGGGGAGGCAAGCCTCTCTTTCCAAAAGAAGTACAAACCTGAAGCCAGGGCCTGAAGAATTCCACCATTTAACAGTCTCTCAAAAAAGGAGGAAATGAGGGACTGTCCTGGTGGTCCCCTTGCAATGCAGGGGATGCAGATTCCTTCCCTGGTTGGGGGAAAAGAGCCCACATGCCACGGAGCAGAGAAGCTTGTGAGCCACACTCTGGAGTCCACGAGCCACAACTGCAAGTGCGTGTACCACAGCAAAAGATTGTGCACGATGAAGTGAAGATCCTGCATGTGCAACTGAGAGACCACGATGCAGTGAAGATCCTGCGTGTGCAACTGAGCCCTGACAGCCAAATAAATAGATATATATTTTTTAATCCTTTAAAAGGAAAGGAGGAATCTTGGGAATTCACCAAGACAACTAAGAAGAAGCTGCCAGAGACAGGAGGAGAGACACACCCTGGGGTGATGGATTTCATGTTCGAGGCTTTCTGCAAGGAGATCACTGTGGACCAATAACCACGCAGGCCTGAGCGCACTGGTTTCCAAAAACGTTTAAGCAGCAGAGCCCCTGAAAGTGAGATCTTTCCAGGTGACCCCCTTTCCAGCAGGGCTTGAGACGCTGCTCGCTCAGCCTTCCTCTTGTCAACGCCACCTCTGAACCCCAAGGCTCTGAGGAAGGACATTGGAACCACCCTGGCCTAGAGGACACCCACTTGGTCCCCTGAGTTGAGGGCATCTCCCAGCAGAATCGCCTTTGGACTCTCCCGAGGCTGTGCACCACGCTACCCCATGAACCAGCCAACAGCCCAGCTCCTTTGCGCCATGAGCTTACAGAATCTGACCTCTGCATTACTCCAGGTTAGAAAGGATCCGGGAGCCAATTACCAGACACCTCCCCTTATCCCCCCAGTGATAACTGCCTCATAATCCTTGGAAACCCAGCTTAGATGTCATTAACTTCATGACCCTCCCTAGGCCCCCAGTTCTGAACTGATGCTGCCTCCCCGGGCTGCTTTTTACTGAGTCCAGTTCACAGACTACTTGGATTAGCTGTTTACACTCTCCTGCCAGACTGCGTTTCTCGAAGGCTGGGATTCTTTACACATTAAAGCAGGACAGTGCCTGACACAGTGTGCATGTGGACCACGTCTGCCCAGCTCACTTCAGTTCAGTCGCTTAGTCGTGTCCGACTCTTTGCAACCCCATGGACTGCAGCGTGCCAGGCCCCCCTGTCCATCACCAACTCCTGGAGCTTGCTCAAACTCACGTCCATGGAGTCGGTGATGCCGTCCAACCATCTCATCCTCTGTCGTCCCCTTCTCCTCCCACCTTCAATCTTTCCCAGCATCAGGGTCTCTTCCAATGAGTCAGTTCTTCACATCAGGTGGCCAAAGTATTAGAGTTTCAGCTTCAACATCAGTCCTTCCGATGAATATTCAGGACTTATCTCCTTTAGGATGGACTGGTTGGATCTCCTTGCAGTCCAAGGGACTCTCAAGAGTCTTCTCCAACACCACAGTTCAAAAGCATCAATTCTTCAGCGCTCAGCTTTCTGTCTAGATATTTGCCCAATTGGATGAAATTACATTGAATCTGAACTTGGAAGGGTGCTGGGACTTCCCTGGTAGTCCAGTGGTTTAGAGTCCACCTTGCAGGGCAGGGGACGTGGGTGCGGGTTCAATCCCGGGTTGAGGAACTGAGATCCCACATGCTTCAGGGCCAATAAGCCTGAGCTGCGACTACCAAGCCTGTGCGCTCGCGAGCCTGTGTTCTGCAACGAGAGAAGCCTATGTGCCACAACAAGGACCCAGCTTGGCAAAGACAAAACTTGGAAGGGCCCAGGCTAATCTACAGTCCTTCCTTCTTATATAAAAGGGTAAGGATAAGCTTCAGCTCGCTGCTGGCAGAGCTCGTTCTAGAATCCAGAATCCTGATTTCGAGTCCAGTATTCCTAGGCTCCTTTCTTCGGTGCTCAAGGGTCGACAGCACTGAATAAATAGGAAAATGTTGGAGGAAAAACTCCTTAGTTTGCAAGTCACAGGAGTCTCTAACTGATTTAAGTGGTGCCATCTCAGTTCCACCCACCAGGCCCACAGTGTAAACCGACTTTCTCTGGAGTCATTTTTCCTAAGACGAGTGTGACTGTCTCTCCTACTTGTCTTCACCACCTGTCATGGTTCTGGCTCCTCTACAGATTTCCTGTTTTTTTGAGTGCCTACCTTCAAAAGAAGGGCCACTTCTCACATTTTCTAGTGGAAATGTTTTGTTCGTTTGTTTTTAATCTCCTCTTGCAGGATTTGGCCCAAATATAAAGGCCCTGGCGCTTTCTCTGTGTGGACAAGGGCTAGGAAATTCCTTGGGGGAAAAAGTAAAATTGGACTCTTTTCCTTGGAAACAGAGTAACTGTGCTTTTTTGGAAGACCAGTTGAACGGGGCTCTCAAGAGGCATACTGCTAAGTCACTTCAGTCGTGTCCGACTCTGTGCGACCCCATAGACGGCAGCCCACCAGGCTCCTCTGCCCTTGGGATTTGCCAGGCAAGAACACTGGAGTGGGGTGCCACTGCCTTCTCCGCTCAAGAGGCATCCTTGAGTATAAAAGCTACAAGCAGTTGTTTCTCACTGTTCTTGGTGGAAGTGACCCCCCTTCCACCACAATTTAGAAGGAACTGGCTAAAGGGTCTGAGAACCTGGTGTTCACTTCTCTCTCCCATTTATTTCTTTTTCTTAAAGATTTTTTTTTGATGTGGACCATTTTTAAAGTCTTTATTGAATTTGTTGCAATATTGCCTCTGTTTTATGTTTTGCTTTTTGGCTGCTCCACAGCATGTGGGATTAAACCCTTACCCCCTGCACTGGGAGATGAGGTCTTAACTGCAGGATCACCAGGAAGTCCCTGTTCCCATTAATCATTTACCTGGGTCAGCTGTTTCCCCTTAGAGCACCCCTCCTGATACTCTGCCACCTCCCAGCTTTGGGCTAAGAGTTATTGTCAACCTACTGGTTTTCTTGAGGAAGTAAAAGCAATGGAAAAGAAGAATGAAAGCTCAGGACTTGATCCCATGTTCCAGCCCTGGTGTGCAATCTGTCCCTTCATCCCTGTGGGCCTCAGTTTCCTCATCTGCAAAATGGGACTGATAGCCCCTCCCCAGGAGGGTAGTTGTGAGGACTGATGAAAATGTCTATAAAGCCCCCAGCCAAGTGCTTGGCCCATGGAGTCACCTAAGGAACATCACTTGTTAATAAACCACATTTTTTTTTTCCAGGTAAAATCATTAGTTTGACTTGCCTTGATCTTGCTTGCTTGTCTGAACCAGCTATGATTGATCCATGTACTCACCATTTTCACGGAAGTGAGTGCAATAAAGGATTTGCTGCTCTAATTACTGTTGTCACTAACAGCACCATTGTGATGCTTATTGATGGAAAGTTTCTGTTAAAGATAGATTCTTGCATGATAAGTAGTTACACGTAACCGAAGGCATATGAAGAATGTAGCCCAGATAGCTTTCTGTATTTTCCCTGTTTTGTGCTAGAAAAATATGAATTAATCTGTCAAAATAAAAGGATAAAGTGTTTAACCAGTGAAGGCTACTTGGACTACTTGAGTCTCGCTTCTGCAGCTTTTCAGGGTATCCTTGGCAACTGGTTAGGCACGAGCTGAGCTTCCCGGAGGAAGCTCTCGGATGGAGGACACACAAAGGTCACACTTGCAAAGCTCTTCATGTCTGTCAGCTGGCGTCTGTGGGCAATGTGTGCTTTTTAGTGAGCCCGTTGAATTACAAGCAAGACGTGGGTGGCCAGATTCTTTCCCTTCAATAGAAATATAGTTTTCTACACTAATGTCTGATTTTCATTTCATAGCTCTCTGGTTAAGAGGTACCATATAACAATATCTTAACCCTGGCTTAAAAGCAACCTGAAGGGCTACTCTTTTCTTTGTATCTTTACACTGGAACCCATTGCTTTTCTATTCATAGGCCCTTCCTGAAAGCCTTGAGTGGGCCATTTGTAGCATCAAATCCAATAACTGGATTCTCTTGACTCTTTTCACAGCATTGAGTATTTGCTGGAAACTGTTTTAGTACAAACTAGTCATAAGGAAATGGCAACCCACTCCAGTGTTCTTGCCTGGAGAATCCCAGGGACGGGGGAGCCTGGTGGGCTGCCGTCTCTGGGGTCGCACAGAGTCGGACACGACTGAGCGACTTCACTTTCACTTTTCACTTTCATGCATTGGAGAAGGCAATGGCAACCCACTCCAGTGTTCTTGCCTGGAGAATCCCAGGGACGGGGGAGCCTGGTGGGCTGCCGTCTATGGGGTCGCACAGAGTCGGACACAACTGAAGCGACTTAGCAGCAGCAGCAGCAGCTGTCATACCTAAGAGCATATCCCAAGGAAATAATTAGGAACACCCAAAAAGCTGAAGAAATTCATACCAGCTTCACTCATAGCAGGAAAACACTGGACACACCTGAGACATCCAGCAGTGGTGATGTGGTTGAGGGGATTAGAACCCACCATGAGAAAGAGTTGCCTTTATGGGAGGGTTTTAACAGATGGCATGGGGAAATGTTTGTGAATTAATGTTAATGTAGGACATAAAATTGTTTGTTGAGCCTAATCTTTACGTAAATCTGGGAAGATAGATGAAGACCAAAAGGAAATGATCCTAGAGGATAATTGTACCAAGGTTGTTCCTTGGAAGAGGGACTTTAAGAGACTTTTATTCTTTATATTTTCTATTTTTCACAGCACACATTAATAACTGTGATTTAGGTAAAAGTGTCATTTAACAGAAGTAAAGGCAAAATCTCATAGGTCCAAGGAGGTGATTGTGGTAGAACTTTTAGATTATAAAATAGTAGGAAGTGGCAGCTGCTGGATATTAATGTTTAGCGCTGCTGCTGCTGCCGCTGCTGCTAAGTAGCTTCAGTCGTGTCTTACTCTGTGTGACCCCGTAGATGGTAACCCACCAGGCTGCCCCATCCCTGGGATTCTCCAGGCAGGAACACTGGAGTGGGTCCCATTTCCTTCCCCAATGCATGAAAGTGAAAAGTGAAAGTGAAGTCATTCAGTTGTGTCCGACCCTTAGCGACCCCATGGACTGCAGCCCACCAGGCTCTCCGTCCATGGGATTTTCCAGGCAAGAGTACTGGAGTGGGGTGCCATCTCCTTCTCCAGTTTAGCACTGAGATAACATTTAATGGGATACCTTTAAGGTGTATTGTAGCGCCTGAGCTCATTTTCATACCATCCCTGTGTGGCAAGCAGTAAGAATTGTAATGATTTTGTGGATGAAAAAAAAAAAAATCCAGGCACAGAATGAACATTGCATTTTGTTTCTACTGATGTTTTTAAGCTGTGAAACTCAGGCCCACATGAGGACGTGTTGCCACCCGTCCTCATTCATTCACACCAGACATTTAGGATTGGCAGGAACCGTAGAAACAGCGTGTCGTCCACTGCCTCGCCAGGAGGAAAGTGAGGGGAACACGAGTCAGCCTCGCATTT
This sequence comes from Bos indicus x Bos taurus, assembly GCF_003369695.1. Classification (NCBI taxonomy): domain Eukaryota; kingdom Metazoa; phylum Chordata; class Mammalia; order Artiodactyla; family Bovidae; genus Bos; species Bos indicus x Bos taurus. The sequence goes on from NC_040077.1 coordinate 132,063,225, forward strand.
GTAAAGATCATTTCCACGCCTACTTGTTTAGTACGGAGGGTCTTCCAAATGAGCTTTTACTTTAATATATATGATTAAATTATTCTTGCTGAGAACCTTCAAAAGAAAAAAGGAGGGGATGCTGAATGATTACAGAATAGATGGGAGATGGGGCAGGCAGGAGGGCTATTGGCAGCCAGAGAAAGTGGGCCGGACTCCCGGTCTCCCCACCTGCTCAGTGTCCTGGGCTCTCCTCATCCCCGTGTAACAGTCAGACTATTCGAGCTCCTCCCTAGTGGCCCTCCAGTCTCCCGCTACTGGTGTCTCCAGCACACCAGACCATCTAAGGTAACTCATATTTGGGATTCAGGGTATACTCTCCCTGGAATGATAAGAGAATTCTAAGCTTTTCTCCCTCCCAGTTTTCTGATGTAGTTTTAAAAGGTGGTCACGGTCCAGATTCAGAAGAAGCATATATACATATTCCCTGACAGTTACCATCTCTGATGGTTTTTTTTTTTTAATCAGTGCTTAACTGAAGATAAACTTTTTTTGGAAACTTTTTTTGTAGCATCCGTGAGTTTGTGAGAACTCCCCAAAAGGCAAATGTTCATATGAAGATGCAACATTCGGCGCTTAATAGGTACCTAGGTTCAAATGGATGTTTTCTCTTTGGTTAGTTGACCCTCAGTTTCTTCAAAGTGCAAAAAGAAGGTAATCAGAATAACGTAATAGGGCTAGGTTCCTCAGGATATGGTGTGCTATGCTGCAATAACAAGTAAATCTGGAAATATCAGTAGTTCAGAACAGCGAAATTGACTTTTTGCTCTATTAACATCTGATGTGCATTTCCTGGGCCCTCCTCGATCCGATGACTCTGGGATGCAGGTACCTTCCATCCAGCGTCGCCATCACCTAACATGTCGCTTCTAGGGTCATTGAGCCAGGGAAGTGAGAGTTAAAAGATCGGGCACTGTCTCTTAACTGTTGCATCTGGAAATGACATGTCACTTCCTATCATATTTCATTGACTCAAACTAGTCATATAACTTTGCCTAACTGCAAGGAGATTGGATGTTTAGGAAAATACATAGGTCGCTGTGTCTGCAGCAAATGTCTCTGCCACCTTACTAACATTAACTGAGCCCTTCCTATGTGCCAGGCACTTTCATAACTACTTTACATGCTGATTCCATTTAGCCCTAAACCTTAGGAAGCAGTTACTAATGTCTCCATTGTACAGATGCTACACTGAGCCACAGAGGGTTTAGGCCACTTGCTTTAGGCCCACAGCCAGTAAGAGACAGAGCCAGGATTCTGACTCCAGGACCTGGTACTTCACCTCTATGCCTGTCGCCTCCCTAGTATTAATAACATCTCTCCTTAGGGGTTTTCTGAAAAACGATAGGCAATGTAAATAAAACAGCTGGTATGCAACGTCTGGCATGCAGCAGCTACTCACAAATGACAGCATTTTTTTCTCTTATCATTGTTTTTGTTGGCTACCTCAGATCCTTTCTGAGTCAAGGCAGAGTATAAATAGATGGCTGTGTGATAGAGCTTTATTAAAAGGTACCCCTTTTGTCCTGGCATCTGAGGTTGCATGGAATGCTTTAATATAACCTTGCAGAGAAGTATCAAGTAATTACCATCATGTGGAAGTATTTTAGCAAGCCGTGCCCATTCTTACCCTGTAATGGCATGAAAGCAAAGTCTACATTTTAATTACTGGCCTGCCATGTCTCATTACTGGTATCTGCAAGGCTGCTCTGAGCAGAATGTAAGGACACAACAGTAGCTTATTTTGTATTTGTTTTAATTAAACATTAGCACCGATCCTGACTTGTTCTTTCGGTAGTTAAAGCAAAAATACCGTGCTGTAAAGTGATTTCTGAATCTCTTTGTAGAGCCAGAAATATATTTGGTGTTGAAGTGACTCCCCTGCCTCTTTCCTACCAGAAGTTAATTGAAATCACTTCTTCCCTTTCTTGGGGAGCCTCAGAGAGCCTAAGGGATGGGCCAGTGATCAAGCAGCAAAGGAACTGTTTCGGATTCTCCAGATTTGCAGCAACCGGTGAAGGATATCACTGAGTCTGTAGAAGGACTAGGGTGATCAGTGGTACAAGTGAAAGAGTGTGCTCTGGTGAGATTCCTCCTTGCCAAGTGGGAGATGGAAGGCAGACTCTGGGTACTTCAGAACTATTTCTAGTTCTCTCCTCCCACTGGGAGTTGGGGGAAGCCTCTTTTTTTATTCCTTACCTCTCTCAGAAGCCCAGTTTCTGCCATAGATTGGTGCCCATTGTCTCTGAAAAAAGGAGGTGCCTTCCTAGGAATTTCTCATTAAACTGTGGATGGTGAGGCGCTCGGCTCAGCGATGGGCCAGGATAGAACACACTACCTCAGCATCATCACACACAGATAAATAATAACTCGGGATCGACCCCTGGGTTGGGAAGATCCTCTGGAGAAGGAATTGGCAACTCATTCCAGGATGCTTGCTTGGGAAATCCCATGGACAGAGGAGCCTGGCGGGCAGCAGTCCATGGTGGTCCCAAAAGAATCAGACATGATTTAGTAACTCAACAACAACAACAAAAAGAATTAGAAGTTCAAAACACTACATAGAGATACCCGGGGGAGTGCAGAGGAAGCGGTAGCTAACTCAGCGGATCTGTCTACAAGATCGCTGAACCATATATGTGGATGCCTCAGAGTCCTTTTCTACTGATCAGAACCCGCAGGTGATACGGTTTCTGAGGACTAAAAAGACCATGATAGGTAATGTAATTCCCAGTATCATTTCAGCTTTAAGTGATTATCATTCTGAAGGATCTTTGGGTTAGGTACTGAGACTTTCGGCATTTTGGAAATAATGTCAGCCAGATATTGGATAAATTTTGGCAAGTTTTTAAAAGTAAGTATTCTGCAAAATAGCATGTATTCTGTGATTCTAACTATACAAAAATAGACATATACATATCCAGCATCCAGAAGGGAATATGCATGGAAGGGAGTTACTTTAGAGGTGAGACGATGACTTTATTTTTTAGGAAATATTTCAATATTGCATTGCCTTCAGTTTAAAGAGAGAACAAATAATTATTCTGCTATAGCCAAAACATTATATTAAAAAAATATCAATGGGAAAAGCATCTCAGTGAGGCTGAGAAAGGGAATCTTTAAAAATAACTCAGAAACAGTCACACTTGATGGAAATTCTGACCTGTGGACAGAGAACTTGAAAAGGATTTTAAAGCAGAAACGCACTTTTAGGGATATACAGGAAGATTTTTAGAAGTCAAAAGATCCTGGTCTAATTAGGGAACTGCTACTGGTATTTCTCAACCATCAGAGCAAAACTAAGAACATTCTAAATAAGAAAGAAAAAGTCCCCCCAAACACACAAATGCCACAAACCAAAGCATCTTTGGATTTGTTCCTTATACTCTAATATTTGCTCACACATACACACAAAATTTAACATGACTTCAGATACATTTACATAGCTTTTTTCCCACAAGAGCTGTTCGTATTTTTACTTATATTGTACAATACTGTATTGTTTAATGTATTCAGAGAAGGATTCACTGACTATACTTAAAAACATGGTTATTCTGGTACACTTGTTGACTTGAACTATCTGACCTGCTTTTTTAAAAAACCAAAACACCATTGAGATTGTCGCAGAAAGGGAAAATATGTCAGTCTTGTCGTGTTTGGCTTGAACAGACATGAGGAAAGGTCCCAGTCCCAGGTCACCTGGACGCCCTCCACTCGGGAACCCTGTGGCAGGGATTCTGCAGCAGAGAGTACTTGACCTTAAGGTTCTTCCTAAAGCTTCTGAGCCTTTGTTTTGTGTGGCTGACATTCCAGAAAGCTTAGCTGCAAACGGAGCTCCAGCACAGAGCCTGCACCATAATCTTCCAGGGACTTGTCCTGGTGAAAACCCGGTCCATGTAGCAACACAGGTGGTGCTGTGGGTTTCCGAGGGCAGGAGCTGTCTTTAGGAGCCTGCCTGGCCTGTGCAACCTGAGCCTGAGCGTCATTCTTTAAACTACGTTGCCTTTTTGACGTGTAAGCTCATGACCGTTTCCTGTTTTCCCTGATTCAACCTGCCGAGCCAGATCGCACCATCTCCCTCTGGTCTTGGAAGAGCGAACCCTGTCCCCACCCCGCCCTCGCCATCGCTGTGCTGGGCCAAGTGGAACCGCTGAACAAACACCCGCCAGATTGCCGCAGGCCCCGGCCAGCTGCAGTTGGAGACACATCGCCATCTAGTGGAGAAACAAAAGAAATCTGTCCCCCACTTTAAAAAAAAAGCAGGGCACACTTGAAGTAGACCAAAGAAATCAATTGCCCTCATTTGATACCAAAGGAGCTTGAGAATCAGAGAAGGAAATGGGCTTCCCAAATGTCACACAGCCGGCTAGTGGCAGCATCGACCCTACAGAATCTCATCACCGGAGCCTTGGTTCAGCATTCTTTGCACTCCAGTACTCTTGCCTGGAAAATCCCATGGGCGGAGGAGCCTGGTAGGCTGCAGTCCATGGGGTTGAAAAGAGTCGGACACAACTGAGCGACTTCACTTTCACTTTTCACTTTCATGCATTGGAGAAGGAAATGGCAACCCGCTCCAGTATTCTTGCCTGGAGAATCCCAGGGACGGGGGAGCCTGGTAGGCTGCCGTCTATGGGGTCCCACAGAGTCGGACACGACTGAAGTGACTTAGCAGCAGCAGCAGCAGCAGGAAAGAAACCGGAAGATAAAAGAGTTTCTAGTTTCGGTCGAGCATTTCAGACCTCTTCCAGGGTGCAGGTGAACACACGTAGGGCCCAACGTCTGATGAGCAGGCTTGGTTGTTTACTGTCCTAGAGAATGCCTTGGCTGGGCTCCTAGAACAAATGCAGTCTCCCCCGCCCCTTCTGCCGCCCACAGACCTGCCAAGAATTCAGCACAAGATCAGACCACATCCATGGCACTAGATTATGGAGCAGAAGATGCCACAGGTCACCTGTGCCCAGAGGGAAGAGACTGGAAATAGCCTGTGGGTTGGCGGGCCTTCCCCAGAGGCTCAGTGGTAAAGAATCCGCCTACAATGCAGGAGCCACAGGAGATGCAGGTTCAATCCTTGGTCAGGAAGTTCCACTGGAGGAGGGCATGGCAGCCCACTCCAGTATTCTTGCCTGCAGAATCGTATGGACAGAGGAGCCTGGCGGGCTACAGTCCATGGGGTTGCAAAGAGCTGGACACGACTGAGTAACTTAGCAAGCACGCATGTGGGCTGCCAGTCGCCTTTCCACTGCATTTTTAGAGCTAAGGAAAAATGTGCACCTTCTTTCCAGGTCCCCCAGATCCCAGAAGAGAAGTGGGAGTGGGAATGGGGTGCAGCACCCCCATTTCTTGCACTCCAGAGACTGCTATGCGGAGCTGCAGTGTGTAGGCTTCACAGCCGGTCTACTGCGAAAAGGCAACCAGATTGGGTAGACGGCGGAGGGGGAGATGCATGTACATTATTCAGTGTCAGCTTGTGGGGTGGAAGGAAAGGTGAAAGCCACTGCCTAGCTTCGTTCCCTCGAAATAAAATCCTAAATGCTGACTTGAAACATATGGCTGTGCTTTGAGGTAAATCTCAAGTCTAGTTCCTTGTGGATACCCAAAACAGCTAACGAATTTCTTGGTTGCATTCTCTTCCTCGGAGCCTGGGCCTCCCCTTGAGTCCTGGGTCATCGCTTCAGCAGGAAGGATGAGCCCATCTTGTCTGAAATTCTAGGGCGCTGGCAGAGCCTTCAGCTTGTCAATGTGACTGTGAAGGCCATGCTCTTAACCTTTGTGCTCACTCTTTTCATTTAATTTCTCTAAAGCTGATTAGGGTAAGAGGAACCTTTTTCATTTGTTTTTCTAACCCAGGGAATCTGACTCAGGGACTTTTGTGGACCGGAATGTCCTGAACTGGCCAAGATTTGATAAGACCTTCGGGGCCCAGGGCCCTGGGTGAGTCACTGTGTGGCCTCACACGGCCTGGCTTACCCAGGCGAGAACGCCTAAGTTCCCTGGATGATGGAACAGCCTCTGAGGCCAAGCGCCGAAGCCTGTCCTGCAGCCCGTGAACAGCAAGTCCAGCCCCCAGCGAGGTCCTGCCTTCACCTGCTTCTATCTCCGCCCAGCCTCACTGTCCTGCTGCCCCAAAGTCACCGTCCTCTGAGGTGTGTGGTCACACCTGGGCTGTGTGGCAGTGTCCAGGAGTGAATGCTTCCCTGGTGGTTCAGCTGGTAAAGAATCCGCCTGCAATGCGGGAGACCTGGATTCAATCCCTGGGTTGGGAAGATGCCCCGGAGAAGGGAAAGGCTACCCACTCCAGTATTCTGGCCTGGAGAATTCCATGGACTGTATAGTCCATGGGGCAACAAAGAGTCGGACACAACTTTCACTTTCACCCCCGGGAAAGGGGCTACAAAGAGTACTTATGATGGAGCTGTTTCCTATGGGGACACTGTTTAATTGGGTGTGCTTCTAAGCAGGGATCTGGCACTGCACGAATCACCGAGATATCCAGCTGCAAGGCATAAAAGCCAGTATGTCCCCAAGCCTCTGTAGTCGTCCATCAGAGGACAACCTCTGACAAGTCCTCCGCTCTGGATGCTGGCAGGGCCCCCAGCTCATTACTCGGTGTTCCTGAACTGAGTTGTCCCTCCCAGCACACAGGCCGGGGCCCCTTTATCTCCTCTCCGGGGTTTGATCTCCATCCTTCAGTCGTTTCACACCGTCCGGCTCTCCTTTTCTCACCAAATGCCCTTAACCGAAAAACCTCTGAGCTCAGTTCACAGTCTCCTCTGCCCTCCTTCCCCGCCAGCCCCCACAGTGACACCATCGTCGCTGTGACAAACAGCCCCCTAGGCCACCCTAACAGCCCCCCTCTCCATGTTATTGATCCTGGACCGTGATTAGCATGTAAAGAAGCCCCCTGTATAATGCACTTCCAGGTCTAAAACAGTCTGAATATACCTCCTCAACCCAGTCAGCTTTAAGAGAAAAGTATAGCTAAATGGGGCATTCATTTACTCTGAAAATATTTATTGATTTCTTTCTATGAGCCAGACACTTTCCAAGGCACTCAGATATAGCTGTGAATAAAGCAGATACAAACCCACAGACAGCTCGAGAAGGGAAGGCATAAAGGCATCTGTCTAATGACTGGAAAGACCATTCATCGGCCTGGGAGCCGGGAAGTCTGAGGAGCCGGTCCAGATGCTTCCACCTACTGGTTAAGTCACTTCTCCGCCTCTGATCCTGGCTCCTCACCGGAGTCCTTCCCAGTGACCCTCTAGGGGCGCTTTGATCTGTGGCCCTCCTTCCATGGTATGTCTTTGGCTTCCCAGTCGAGAGAGCGACCTCTCGTGACTCTCCTTAAGCAGGGGGCATCGTTCCTGCCAAGCTCCCCATTCTGCCCTCATAGCCCTTTCCTGCTTCGACTCTGTTCTGCTCTTCAGAAAGAAAGAAAGGAGAGCGCCCCTCCATCGGGTTACCCCGCCTGCCTTCCCGTCTCATCCCCGCTGCAGCCTCCCTTCTGCATTTCCCTGGGGTCATACATAGCTTTGAGCAACAGTCAAGTGAGCCCTTCTTCAAAGAGGGCTGTTGCAGGAGGATGCCCCTTTGGGGTCATGGCAGTGCCTTTGGGGGCTACCTGGGACTCCCTGGACTCCCTCAGGGTAGCCAGTGGACAGACCCCAGAGCGGGATTCTGTATGGTTGCTGCAACAGAACCACTGCAAACCAATTAACAGGCTGGAAACCAGAGAACGGCCGGTGGCCGAAGAACAGGCTCCCCGTGGTAAACAATTACTGGTGTGGGCAGGGGCGGCGATGTAGGTCAGCTCCCAGCCGGGAAGTCGTTTTCCAAGAGCAAAATGCCAGTCCCTTCTGGAAGCGGAATCTAGGTAAAGGGTTGCTTTCTATCTTTGGGCAGATGACCACCTGGTTGCCCTGCAACTGCCCTTGGTTTTGGAGACAGCTGGCATTGACGTCTACCTCCCTGCCAAGAGGAAGTGGCTCAGGAGCCTTCTAACCTTGACCTTCTGGTGGACGGTCATGAAACGGGGGGTGGGGGGCTCCATCCTGCTCCATGCACCGGGTCCAGGCGGGGGTGCCTGGATCATACTCCCACCTCCTGAGGACACGGGATGTTTTCTGGCACGAGTGTGGGAGATGCTTTCTCACTCGTTTCTGAGTGCTCACCCTTGTAAAGATTTGCCAGTTTCAGATGAATATTTGAGGGACTCGGAAATTAAGATCAACATCCAAGCTCTAAGGACTCTCCTGGCAGGGATTTGGTCAAGCAGGACGGGAGACTCTGGGATTCAGGTTCACTCGGGGGTGAAAGTGAGTCCCGTGAGCTCTTTGGCTCAGGTGACCGGCAACCTCTATGACCTTTAACCTCCTCACATGGCATGGGCACAGGCTTTTACAGGATACAACACGCTACCATACTTATTCTCTCCCTTTGGTTCCAGAGAACAGTTCTGGAAAGTGGGCCGGGCAGGTGGTAACATCTTCACTTTGCTGAGAAGGAAATGGCTCAAAAAGGCTCCAGGCAAATGGCATTATTTTGTTCTTTTTTTATGGCTGAGTAATACTCCAATGTATATTTGTACTGTATCTTTATCCATTCCTCTGCTGATGGACATTTAGGTTGCTTCCATGTCCTGGCTATTGTAAGTAGTGCTGCAATGAACATTGGGGTGAATATATGCTTTCAAATTATGACTTTCTCCAGATATACGCCCAAGAGTGGGATTTCTGGGTCATATGGTAGTTCTACTGTTAGTTTTTAAGGAACCTCCATACTATTCTCCGTCAGTTCATTTCAGTCGCTCAGTCGTGTCCAGCTCTTTGCGACCCCATGGACTGCAGCACAGCAGGCCTCGCTGTCCATCACCAATTTCTGGAGTTTACTCAAACTCATGTCCAGTGAGTCAGTGATGCCATCCAACCATCTCATCCTCTGCCGTCCCCTTCTCCTCCCACCTTCAATCTTTCCCAGCATCAGGGTTTTTTTCAACGAGTCAGCTCTTCAGATGAAGAGGTGAAAGTACTGGAGTTTCAGCTTTAGCATCATTCCTTCCAATGAACACCCAGGACTGATCTCCTTTAGGATGGACTGGCTGGATCTCCTTGCAGTCCAAGGGACTGTCAAGAGTCTTCTCCAACACCACAGTTCAAAAGCGTCAATTCTTTGGTGCTCAGCTTTCTTCACAGTCCAACTCTCACATCCATACATGACCACTGGAAAAAGCCTTGACTAGACAGACCTTTGTTGGCGAAGTAATATCTCTGCTTTTTAATAAGCTGTCTAGGTCGGTCATAACTTTTATTCCAAAGAGCAACTGTCTTTTAATTTCTTGGCTGCAGTCACCATGTGCAGTGATTTTGGAGCCCCCCAAAAATCTGTATGCAGGTCAAAAAGCAACAGTTAGAACTCTTCTCCATAGTGGCTGTCCTAATTTACACTCCCACCAGCAGTGAAGGAGGGTTCTTTTCCCCACACCCTTTCCAGAATTTAGTTTGTAGATTTTTTTATGATGGCCATTTGCAGCAACATGGATGAATCTGAGATTGTCATACTGAGTGAAGTAAGCCAGACACAGGAAGACAAATATCATGTATCACTTACATGTGTGTGTGCTTGGTCACTCAGTCGTATCAGACTGTTTGTGATCCCATGAAATGCAACCCGCCAGGCTCTCTGTCCATAGGGATTCTCCAGGCAAGAATCCTGGAGTGGGTTGCCATGCCCTCCTCCAGGGGATCTTCCCAACCCAGGATGGAAGCCAGGCATCCTGCATTGCAGGCAGTTTCTTCACCATCTGAGCCACCAGGGAAGCCCAAGAATACTGGATGGGTAGCTTATTCCTTCTCCAGGGGAACTTCCTGACCCAGGAATTGAACTGGGGTCTCTTGCTTTGCAGGTAGATTCTTTACCAACTGCACTACCTGGGAAGCCCTATATTGCTTATATGTGGAATCTAAAAAAAGGGGATACAAATGAACTTATTTACAAAACAGAAGTAGAGTCACAGCTGTAGAAAACAACCTTATGGTTACCAGGGAACAAGGGAGAGGGAGGAATAAATTGGGATTGGCATATACACAGGACTACATATAAAACAGAGAACTAATAAGAGCCTGCTGTGTAGCTCAGGGAACTCTACTCAGTACTCTCTACTGGCCCATATGCGAAAAGAATCTGTTCCTTAAAAAGTGAACATACGTACATGTGTAACTGATTCAGCTTGCTGCACACTTGGAACCAACACCACATTGTAAATCAATGATCTGCTGTCGATGTTGTTCTGTCACTCAGGCATGGACTGCAGCCCACCAGGCTCCTCTGTCCATGGAATGGTCCAGGCAAGAATACTGGAGTGGGTGGCTGTTTCCTTCTCCAGAGGATCTTCCTGGATCAGGAATTGAACTTGTGTCTCCTGCATTGGCAGGCAGATTCTTTATCACTGAGCCACCAGAGAAGCCCCCCTTTTCTTAAAAAAAAAAAAAAAAAAGGCTCTATGTGACAGTCAAGCCTGGAGGTGTGGGGTCTCCTGCTGAGGCTGGAGTCTTTGCATCACCCCGTAGCGTGTGGGGTATCTCCTGATAGCCCAGGTCAGTTCAGCAGTGGGACTCACGAAAGCGTATGTCTGCGGTCTCTTCCCACCTTATTCGGGGAAATTCTTTAGGTTTATTAGTAACTCAGGGGGGCCGTCCCGGCACATTCCTCGATAGGCCAGGGCCACAGAACCCTGATGGGCATTTTTCCAGGCAGTTTCCGACTTTGCTTCAATAAGACCAGAGCGAAACCAGATCTCCTGAGCATCCCAGGTTTCCCAGGGAAGCGATGGTTGCCATTTGCTAGGAGCTTCGGAGGCTCTGCTCCCTGGTCCCCACTCTGCTGCAGTGACGCCCTGAGGCTGTTTTCCTCTCTGCCACGCTCTGGCTTCTGACTTACGAGGAAGAGTTGCCCAAATCCCAAGACCTTCCCCTTCTCCCCTTCTCAGGCGTGGCTCAAGACAGCTCTCTGGCAAATGGCCCTAGTGAGGCTCGGACTTTCTGCTGGCCTTTTCATAGAAGAACAAAGAACTGTCATCTTCAATTTAGCAACACAAATCTCCACCCCTGAAAAGCACCTGTCAACAGCTAATCCTGCAGCCTTCCTTCAAATGGTGCAGGAGGAAATTTGCCAATATGGTTGTCTGGAATCCTGATCCTGGTTCACTTTGCCAGCTGAGCTGTCTTCCTGAGAGAATCACACTGGAATCCTGCTTGGACTCATCTCTGAGCAGCTGGACCAGCTGTAGCTCACACACTGCTCCATGCAGTAAACTCTCCGATGAGACCGTTCACCCCCTAGCCCCTCTCTAGGGCCTTGTTACAGAGGGGTGAGATTGTTAGGGGCGAAGAAATTCAATGTGTGCCTGTAGGAATCTAATGTCTTTTTAAAACCATGAATTGAGAAGTGTCACTAATGAGCACACTGGAAAAGCCACAGACCACCTCATTAAAGCTCAGAGCCGCGGCCCAGGTCGGGCAGAAATTCTCAGGGAAAGGCTACCTCATCCATTAATGAAGAACTTAAAAGGAAAAGTGTGATAGGTTTTCAGCAGACATTTTGATAGACAGAAAGCGTTCACCAGGGGCCTTAAAAATAACCCCAATTTCCGGTGGGATGTGGAGAGGATGAGAGAGGTGAGAAGGATGGAAGAGGCTTCTGATGATGTACCCCGGGCATCAGAGAGCTGCTAGTTTGGGATTTCTGGATTCAGATGATTCCAAACTGTTTCCCGTTTCTCGGCAAGGACCCTCCTGTCATGCTGGCGTTCGCTGACTCTTCTGGAGCCACCCCTCTGGAGTCGTCGTGAGGTTGAAAGAGAGACTTTGCACAAAGGTGGCACCCGAGAGTCTGGCACGCTGCCAGTGACTAGGCTGTTTGTTGCCTGGGAGATTCATGACATCCTCATTTAGGGAGGCGACGTGTCCCTTTCTGTGAATTAGGGAAGGAGCGGAGGGGCCAGGGAAGGGGGCTGCCCTAGGCTCCCGCAGAAGGTCCCAGCCGCCTCAGCCTGGTGTGTCGGGGGCCAGGCCGACTGCAGCGACGGTGTGGACAAAGCCCAGCCCGCCGGCAGGTGGGCTGCCCACGGGGTCTGTTTCACGGCAGCCCGGCCCTCCTCCGAGCACCCCGGGGGTCCGGGTTGCGCTCAGGAAGCACTGCTGGCCCACCTGCATGGCTAATAGAACAGAGCCCCCGCCATCCTCTGTAAGGGGCCTCGTCAACCACCGAGTGCCGGGAGCGAGCCTCCTCTACGCGGCAACAGCCTTAGCTCAGGCCTTCCAAGCGGGCCTCCCCATCTCACCCTCCTCCACCCTTCACACAGCCACCAAGAGGCCTGTCTAGAATCAGCTTCTGATTTGAGTCATGATACACTCTTCTTTGATGCGAAGAGCTGACTCATTTGAAAAGACCCTGGTGCTGGGAAAGATTGAGGGCAGGAGGAGAAGGGGACGACAGAGGATGAGATGGTTGGATGGCATCACCAACGCGATGGACATGAGTTTGAGTGAACTCCGGGAGTTGGTGATGGACAGGGAGGCCTGGCGTGCTGCGGTTCATGGGATCGCAGAGAGTCGGACACGACTGAACGACTGAATTGAACTGAACTGAACACTCCTCTTTGGGGCTTCCTTGGCGGCTCAGCAGTAAAGAATCCGGCTGCAATGCAGAAGACGAGTTTAGATCCCTGAGTCAGGGAGGCCCCCTGGAGGAGAGCACAGCAACCTCCTCTAGAATTCTCGCTTGCAGAATCCCACGGACGGAGGAGCCTGGCGGGCTGCGGTCCATGGGGTCACACAGAGTCAGACATGACTGAAGCGACTAAGCATGCACACACGCATGCTCCTCTTTGAAAATCTCTGCAGGCTCCCCTTTGACCTCCAAGGGTCAAGTGCACAGTCCTTAGCATGGCTGTCAGGGCCCCTTGACAATCACCCCACATAACACCCCCCCCAGAAAGACACAGCCCTGGTCCTCTGCACTCATCATTCACGCAGGGCAGGCCCTTCCTGGCTCCAAAGTCATCCCGCTGCCTGGCAGGCTGTCCCCTACCCACCCTTCTCTGCCTGGAACTTCCTGTTTCATCACTTAAAACTCAGCTACAAGGTGAGCCCCATCTACGTGGCCTCCTCTGACGTTCTCAAGCAGAAGTTCGCGCGCTCCTTGGCCACCAGGAGCCTCCTGCCTGGTGAAGGCCAAGATGTTTCCTGTTATTCAAGGGCCAGCCCCTGCCCCCCAACCCCCAATTTCTGTGCGGGGCTTGGGTATCTCTGAATGGTGCAGCCTGGCCTTGAGAAACGTCACACACTTTCCATTTCAGCCTCCTTAGGAGACTTAGGGTAAACATTTACTCCAGAAATTGTCCTAGGCGTGGGAATTGTGTAACGGAAGATTAGAGGATATTAAATGCCATTAAAAGGTCTCCTCGTTTCTGAGATAACGACGCAGAGAATCACTGGGACCTAGAACCGCAATGTGCTCTGAGCTGTGGTGGCTTCCTGGGTGGTTAAAGAGTGGTTGAAGAACCTGCCTGCCAATGCAGGAAACATAAGAGACGTGGGTTCGATCCCTGGGTTGGGAAGATCCCCGGAGGAGGAAATGGCAACCCACTCCTGTAGTCTTGTCTGGGAAATCCTGTAAACAGAGGGTCTTGGCAGGCTACAGTCCATGGGGTCACACAGAGTTGGCATGACTGAGCACACACACACCCACACACACACACACACACACCCACACACTGAACTCTGGCAGGAGTTCTCAACTGGAGGCGGGAGTGGAGGCATCCTGGGCTTTGCTGACACAGACTGGATGCTGAATCCGATCCTCCCCCCGCTTTACCTGCTATGACCTGCCGTAGTCACTGAATATCAGTCACCCGAGTGCTGGGCAGTCACACTTCCTTTCTGAATCTCCACTTCCCCATCTGTGAAACGGAGCAGATGATGCTGGCCTCAGAGAAATTCCCTGAAGATCAAATGAGAATCTGCCTAAGAGGTTCTTGTGTTGTGCTTAGTCACTCAGTCGTGTTGGGGTCTCTTGAGACCCCAACTGTAGCCTGCCAGGCTCCTCTGTTCATGGGGATCCTCCAGGCAAGAATACTGGAGTGGGTTGCCATTCCCGGCTCCAGGGGATCTTCCTGACCCAGGGATTGAACCCAGGTCTCCCGAAGTACAGGCAGATTCCCATCTGAGCCACCAGAGAAGCCCAAGAATACTGGAGGGGTAGCCTATCCCTTCTCCAGGGGATCTTCCGGACCCAGGAATCCAACCGGGGTCTCCTGCATTGCAGGCAGATTCTTTACCAGCTGAGCTACCAGGGTTCTTAGCACACACTGAAAACAAGTGAGCCCCACTCTCCTGCCACTTCCTCGAGTCAGCTAGAAATTCTCCCTGGGTCCCACAGGTGCCCATGGGAGGGAGTCCTCAGCTGTGGCACAGAGACTCTGAGGCCCGAGGGTGGGACACCCTGGGGCAAAACGCAGCCCCTTCTCCTCTTCTTTCTACAGCTTAGGGAGAAGCTCAGACGCTGCATGGCAGGGGGTTCTGTAGCTCTCACTCACGTCTGTGACCGGGGGTTAGGGGCGGAGGTGGCCCTGGTGTGCCCGCTGACTTCATCGTGGGGTGCACACCGGTCTGGGATGGGATGAGGCGCTCTTCCAGGAAGTACACCAGGTGGCGCTGTGGAGTAACCAGAGGGCCGAGAAGGGCCGCGCAAGCCCAAACAGGCCGAGATTCTGGGGAGGGCGGGCGGGGGAGGGGAGGCGGACAGACAGCCCTTGGAGGCTCACCTGCCATCGGGAACAGGCGCCCCGCTCAGGAACACCCCTCCGACTCATCTGAGCACCAGCCAGAGCAGCTCTATCTATGTTCCTTGCAGGGTTGTTGACAAGATGGTTGACAGTGTGCCACGTTCAATTCTAGGTGCTTTGTGTGAACGTGTGTGTTCGTCGTTCAGTCGTGGTCTGACTCTGCGACCCCATGGACTGTAGCCCGCCAGCCTCCTCTGCCCATGGGATTCTCCAGGCAGGAATACTGGAGTGGGTGGCCATGCCCTCCCCCAGGGGATCTTCCCGACCCAGGGATCCAGTCCAGGTCTCCTGCATTACCGGCGGACTCTTTACCATCTGCACCACCAGGGCAGCTTCATGTGTGTTACCTGGTACTTCTCACAACCCTGGAGCTAGGCACACAAACCACCCCAACGAGGAACACTGCAGCTGAAGCGCAGAGAGGTGAGACGTTGCCCCAGGAGGCCTGGCCACAGGTGGGAGGCAGAGAGTGGAGCCCGGGTGGCCTGGCCTCCTTACACAAAGAGCTGACTTTGCTCTGACAGCTTAGATACCGTTCAAGTTACCTCCAGTGGCTTGAGGGTAAAGCAGCAGCCCTGGCCTGGAGAAGATACCTCAGGAGGCTGATGATTCCACTTCCTCGTGGATGACGGACCTTTAGGTTGCCATTTTCAAGAAGCCCAAACCCAGTGTGCCTGGCATGTGCTCTTGGCCTGTGGGGCTTGTGTTCACTTCTTCCCAAAATGTTTACCAGCCAGGCAGCGGGTGCCAGGGGTACAGACAGGCAAGTTCCCAGTCCTTGTGAACTTTATACTGGGGTTGGAAAAACAGCTAACAAGCAAATCCATAAATAAGAAAATTTCAGAAAGTAAAAGGAAAAAAAAAGAAAAGAAAAGCAGGTTGGGATCTTCCTGGTGGCCCAGATGGTAAAGAATCTGCCTGCAATGCAGGAGACCCAAGTTCAATCATTTTGCCAACAAAGGTCTGTATAGTCAAAGCTATGGTTTTTCCACTAGTCATGTACAGATATGAGAGTTGGACCATAAGGAAGGCTGAGTGCCAAAGAATTGATGCTTTCAGGTTGTGGTGCTGGAGGAGACTTTTGAGAATCCCTTGGACACCAAAGAGATCAAACCTGTCAATCTTAAAGGAAATCAACCCTGAATATTCATTGGAAGGACTGATGCTGAAGCTGAAGCTCCAACACTTTGGCCACCTGATGCGAATAGCTGACTCCTTGGAGAGACCGTGATGCTGGGAAAAATTGAGGGCAGGAGGAGAAGGGGACGACAGAGGATGAGGTGGTTGGATGGCAATGGACATGAAAGTGTGTTAGTTGCTCAGTCGTGTCGAACTCTTTGTGACCCCATGGACTGTAGCCCGCCAGGCTCCTCTGTCCATGGGATTTCCCAGGCAAGAATACTGGAGTGGGTTGCCATTTCCTGCACCAGGGGATCTCCTCAACCCAGGGATCGAACCCAGGTCTCCTGCACTGCAGGCGAATTCTTTACTCTGGGACATGAATTTGAGCACACTCCGGGAGTTGGTGATGGACAGGGAAGCCTGGAGTGCTGCAGTCCATGCGGTCGCAAAGAGTCAGACACAACCGAGCGACTGAACAACAGCAACAACAACACAGCAGGTTAGTGGGATAGAGATTGAACAGTGGCCGGAGGAGGGGGAGGGGAAACAGAGTGATCAGGTCAGTGCAGTAAGATCGCTCTGCGTGCAGTCTGCACCGCACATTTCCAAGTTCTGTGATCTCCTTCTGGAGAAGGAAAGGTCATCCGACTTGGACAGCACCCTTGTATAACCACCTCTCCTCTCATAACATCAGTTTAGGCACAGGTTAAACAAGGGAAGGCTTGTTTTCCAAGTGCCAGGGGTTCTGGAGCTCGGGCAGGCCATCTGCGCACCTCAATTGCTCACCTGGCCCCAGGTGTAAATGGCACAGAAACGCAGCCCCATTTGGGTTGGGGAGTTGGCCGGGTCAGAGGGCTCTGTGGTAGTTGTTGAAGTTGAACCTCAGTTTTGAGCGTTTTGCAGGAAGGAGCCTGTTCATGCTTACAGCTTGGCAGGAGTTCTCACTCTCAGCCAAATTTCCAGCTATGAGCAATAAAGATCCAGCCCCTGTGGGCTGCAGAACCAAAGAACTGAAGGACTATTGAGAGACTGCCCAGCCTCTGCCTTCAGACAGGAAGGGGTAAACCCTCCTGGTCCCAAGGCACTATTTCTCTTCTTGAATGTATCTAAGGGCAGAGGTCATAGAGGGACCCCAGATGCAATCACCCCCTGGCCCCAGTGTCCTTAGGATTACACTCCATCTCTGGTTACAGTGTTTTCATTCAGAAATGTGCTCTCCAAAAGGAACCTGAGCAAAGGTCATTAAAGTATTGGATTCCTTATCTGATATCCAGCGGCTATCTCGCCTGCAGACTGAGCTTCTGTTCTTGTGAAAATGGGAAGCATTTTGAGAACAGGAACCTCCCTGTCTTCACCGCTAAAAATGTATTATCTTGATTAAGGTAGTGAAGGACGTGCTCTGAAATACGTGGATGCGGACCAGAGCAGATGGACGGAATTAATCTGTGTTTGCCAGCTCTAGCCAGCGCACCGCAGGGACTTTGCAGGCCATGCCAAGCTCCTTGGGAATGGCACAATGGAGATGTGTCACTGGGAACAGGCTGAAGGGCTTGGGTGACCCAAATGACCCGAGCCAGTTCTGTGCCTTTGATGCTGAATACGTGTTTTGTTTTGCTTCGAAGGCAGGATCTTTTAAGGCAGTTTCATTTCCGAGATGTTGACAGCTACCATGGGCAGCTCCATTGCTAAGCACACAGAGGAACACAGGATGAATGAGTGGCGGGCCAGTTTTCTTTTTAACATACTTTTTTGTATCGGGGTATAGCCGATTAACAATGTTGTGATGGTTTCAGTTGAATAGCAAGAGGGCTGAGCCGTACATATCCATGTATCCACTCTTCCCCAAACTCCCATCCAGGCTGCCACATAACAGAGTTGCCTGTGCTATAGAGTAGGACCTTGTTGGTTATCCGTTTTAAATATAGCAGTGTGTACACGTCCACCAGTCATGGGCCAGTTTCGAAGTCAGAGAGCCCAGCTGTGCACTGGTTCTGGAACATTGCTTCTCCCTTGGCTGGTTCTCTCCTTACCGGGCCCTCGGAGCCTCCAGAAGCTTCCCCCACCCTCCATCTGTGAATCCATTGTATCCTTCAGTGCATTCACTAACGCCCACAAGTGCTTACCGAGGGCCTACTGTGTGCCAGGCGCTGCTTAGATGGCCATGCTAATCCAGGGATACGACAGTCTTTTGTGCATTGATTGGCTTCCTCAGTGCAGGGCTGGGGGGTTGGGTGGGCGGCTTCCTCAGGACTGTGAGCACATCTTCATTCCTGCGTCCCCGTCCCTGGAACGAAGCCGCTGCTCCGTAAACATCTGTGGAGCAAATGAGGAGAGAAATGGCAACAGTAAGAGGGGAGGTCCTAAAACAGAAATGAGCATTTATCTCTATTTTTGCGGGTGTCAGAACATTCTTAATAAACGCTGCTTCATCTGAGTCTTCACCACAGCCCCTCGAGATGCACTTGTCTTCAGGAGCAGCGGGAAGGCGGAGGCTCGGGAGGACCATGAGCGTCTCAGCAGGAGGGGACTTTAGGTGTCAGATCCTGTGCTCTTTCTACCCCTCACGGGAGTGCTGGGGGGAGGGGAATATGGAGAGATCACTCCCCACGGAGAACTGCAGAGAAGGCTGGGCCCAAGGCTGCAGGGGCAGGGAGGAGGAAGCCCCCTGCCAAGGTTCGGCAGCTAGTCACTGAGTCCTTGGTCTGCCCTGCGGAGCTGGCGCTGAAGAGAATCAGAGACCACAGGTTTGGGAGGCACCTTGGAATGACCCAGCCAAGCAGCTCACAGCCTGGGAACCCTTACCATTCCCTGGGGCTGCTTCTAAAAGTGTCCTTCCCAGGCTCCATCCCCAGAAGATCTGGGGTGAATCTCTGTAAAACCCTTCCAGAGCCTTTGGGATGCTGGGACCCCCTTTAAGAGCCCAGTCTTCAGTTGTTTGCCTACTGGACACAGCCGTCGAGCTCAAAGCTGCTTGGGAGGCGACATGGCCGTGCCGAGTCAAAGGCTGGTTGGGGGTGGTCTGAACCGTGCCCAGAGCTCGCAGCCTCACCCCTGTCTCCCAGCTGCACGCCCCCACCCTTGGACACACCGGTCCCCTCTCCTCTGCCTGGACACCCAGGGGCAGGTTGCCTCTGAGTCTGTATGTTGATTCGGTCTCTCTTGAGCACCAAGCTCACCTCTGAACCTCCTGGAGGCGGAACTGAGGAATCTAGATGGGTTGGTACCGGATCCGTGGCTGGTGGGGCATTGGCGGGGGAGGATGCTGGCCCATCGTGCCCAGTCAGGACCGCATCCGGGAGCATTTCCAGCTAGTTCCCGGACTGTCCCCTCCACGGCCCCCCTCCAGACAGACGGCATTGGGGGCAAATGGGAGCTGGTTTCCTGCGCTCCCACACTGGCCTTTGCTGCCTCCACCCTCTTTCTAAAACCCAAATTAAAAGGAGTTAGAAGACTGTGGCGGGGTGGTCACTCATGGCTTTGACCAGGCTCCTGGGCAGCTGAACAGGGAGACCTCCTTCCAAGACTACTCGTTGCAGATCAATAGGCATGTTTTCTGCCACTCTGGTGCCTAGGTGGTTTCAGACGACAGTCAAAGGAGACAAATGACAGGTATGACACTTACCACACGTGGTTTTTAAAAATCTACATGCCTCTTCCCACTAGGCTGAAAATTCTCTAAGAGCAAAGACCCGCCTGATCCACCTTTGCGCTCCGTGTCTGCTGCATCTACATGTCCAGTCTGTTGGCTCAATGAGAAGACACGCATTCAACCAAGATTTGAGTCATAAAAACCCAACACAAAGGTAGTTTAGGTCGGGACTCTCTCTCCATATAGAGAAAACTACAATGTTTCTGTCACCAAAAATGCATGTATCAACAAATATGAATATTAAGAATAAATTCTCTCTCAGACCTCCGCCATCAGTCCCCAGTTTCCTTGGCTGGAAGGAAGTACTGGAATAGTGGAACAGTGTCCCAGACTATGACAACAAATTAACTGCACCTTGAATTTTAATTTTAATATTAAAAATATTTTGAAAGACATGTAAAAGGTGTTAAGACTAATGAAAGACATGAAACATATGTTTAAAAAACTTTTAGGTTCTATTTTCAACAAAAGTAAATTTGAAAAAACAGCAACTTCCAAACAAAAGAAGCCGCAGTGAAACTGTTAGGTCCTTGTTATATAACCCTTCAAAAAGCAAAGCAGAAAAATGAAGGGTTTTTTTGTGTATATATAACTGCACCAACCTATCCTATTCATATCAGAGTGGCAGAAGTCTATCAGGGCTTCCCTGACAGCTCAGTTGGTAAAGAATCTGCCTGTAATGCCGGAGACCCCAGTTCGATTCCTGGGTCGGGAAGATCTGCTGGAGAAGGGAAAGGCTACCCACTCGATTATTCTTGCACTTTCCTGGTGGCTCAGCTGGTAAAGAATCAGCAGGTAAAGAATCCGCCTGCAATGCTGGAGACCCGGGTTTGATTCCTGGGTTGGGAAGATCCCCTGGAGAAGGGAATAGCTACCCACTCCAGTATTCTGGCCTGGAGAATTCCATGGGCTGTGTAGTCCATGGGGTCTCAAAGAGTCAGACACAACTGAGCAACTTTCACTTTCACATCCTATTCCTGCAAATCTGTCCTAAATAAATAATTCAAAAGCTGCAAAAAGCTACACAAAAGAAGATTCCAGCCTTGACTTCTGAATCAAAACCAAAAAAATCTGGCAAAGTGCAAATGTTTCCCCAAAAGGAAATACTTAATAATTTACAGTAGATCAACACGTTGAAATCTTATTCAATCTTATAATAATTATGAAGACTATAGAAATCTGGAAAAGGAATATAGTTCTGCTGGTTTTACTGGGTTTACAAATGTTAAAAATATGCCTGTGTGCCTATTGGCAAGAACATAATGTGCAAAATAATGTAATCTTTGAGAATCAGATAACATATACCAAAATATTAACAATGGTTATCTCTGACTGAAAGGATTATGGGTGATTTTCAGTTTTTCCCTTCAATCTTCTCTGTATTTTTCAAGTTTCCCATGTGCTTTGTTTTGGAGGGAGAGTATAATGGATTCTGGAGCCATTTCACTTTTCAGCCTGGAAAAGTCATTTATGATGATGATACACACCGAGGGTTAGCATTTACTTTACTACTATCTCTACAATAAAATCAAGTATCACTTCTTTAAAAGGTAAAGGGATTAGATACCCAGAAGCTGATTGCTTCTCACGACATCTGTGGCCACCTCTCTGGTCTCCAACGCGCGCCTGGATTGTGGATGTAACAGCTTCCACTTGATTTCCCGTCTTTCGCTCTCGTCTGGTCTCAGCGCAGTAGCCGGAGCGCTGATCTGAGTGTACACGTCAGGTCGACCCTCTCACGGCGCCCTGCAGGGGCTCCCGTTGTACCTGGAGGTACAGCACCTTAAAGGTCCCGGGGGCTCTGGCTCCCCACTCCTATCTCTGAAAGCTCTACCCACCCTTCCCTCTGGCCACACTGACTGCCCTTCCCTCCAGCAGGCTAGAAATGTTCCCTCCTTGGGACCTGGGCATCCCCTCTGCCCGGAGCAGGCTCCCGGTCCCTGGCATCCTCACCCCCAACCCCCCTGCTCCCAGGAGCATGGTTGATTCATTTCAAGTTTTCTGCTGCTCAGGCATTGCTTTCTCTATGAGCTCTGCCTGGACCAACCACCTCCCTGTGTAAGATCGCATCCTCTACAACCTCCGTGCTCTCCAGATCCCCCTCACCCTGCTCTGCTTTTCTATTCTCCATCACCTGTATCCTTATCTATCATACTACTCGATATATTTTTTATTATATATATTGTTTCTTTTCTGTCTCAGGCATTAGAATGCAACCTCCCTCAAGGAAGGAAACTTGGGTTTGCTCTGTTTCCCTCATAGATTTAATACATGCCTGTCTTATCAGATCAGATCAGATCAGTTGCTCAGTCGTGTCCGACTCTTTGCGACCCCATGAATCGCAGCACGCCAGGCCTCCCTGTCCATCACTAACTCCCACAGTTCACTGAGACTCACATCCATTGAATCAGTGATGCCATCCAGCCATCTCATCCTCTGTCATCCCCTTCTCCTCTTGCTCCCAATCCCTCCCAGCATCAGAGTCTTTTCCAATGAGTCAACTCTTCGCATGAGGTGGCCAAAGTACTGCAGTTTCAGCTTTAGCATCATTCCTTCCAAAGAAATCCCAGGGCTGTTCTACTTCAGAATGGACTGGTTGGATCTCCTTGCAGTCCAAGGGACTCTCAAGAGTCTTCTCCAACGCCACAGTTCAAAAGCATCAATTCTTTGGCACTCAGCCTTCCTCACAGTCCAACTCTCACATCCATACATGACCACAGGAAAAACCATAGCCTTGACTAGACGAACCTTTGTAGGTGCCTATAAATATATTTTGAACTACAGCTAGTTTAAATAAGATGAGTTCCTGTTAGGAACTTCATTAAGAAGGGAAAAAGCAGACTTTCCTAGTGGGACAGCATGTAAGAGTCTGCCTGCCAATGCAGGGGACGCAAGTTTTACACCTGGTCCAGGAAGATTCCACATGCCACAGAGCAGCTAAGCCCCTGGGCTACAACTACCCAAGCCTGCGTGCCTGGGGCCTGTGCTGGCAACAAGAGAAGCCGCTGCAGTGAGGAGCCTGCGCACTGCAGGGGAAGAGTGGCCCCCGCTCACTGCAACTGGAGAAGGGCCACGTGGTGACAAACACCCAGGGCAACCGGAAATAAACAATTAAAAAAAAAAAGATGGACAAAATCGAGCTGAGGTCCAGGCCTGAGTTGGAGAGGCTAACAAAGTTCTACAGGGTCTGGATCCAGAGTCTTCGGGACATGGCCCATGGAAGCCGAGTCTGGGTTGACCCTGTGGTATCCCTGGGCTGGAGAAAAACCCTGACCAGAAGCCAACGTGCATAGGAAGGAAATGCATGAAGTTTTTCGGATAAAGTGTATAGAGAACTCAAAGCTATTAATTGTGTTAATTAAGAGATGCAACTAAAATGTTTGCTTCACTTAATGTACAGTTTAACTCAATTACCATCTAACTCTAGGGGTGTGATTACCAGCCAAGGTTAGTCTATAAGAAATCCTTGTTTCAGTAAAATAATACATTGTTTATCTAAACCTCTTCCGTGCCTCCCTCCCCTGCCTCTGTTCATTCCATTCATCCAAATTCAACATCCAATTTGGGGTGCATTTCCTCTCAAGAGGGCAGATAAAACCACTGTCTTTGGTGCAATTAACAAAGCTCCTTGTTTCATAATTTCCATGCCCACCTGTTCTTCTGTTCTTGGCAATGAGGAGATCTGTGCTGTAGGGCCTTGGGCCAGCTGATAGCTGCCCCTCTCTGACATCCACCCTCTAGCAGAGAGGTGGAACCGTGGATCTGCCCTGGCTGGTGGGTACCACCGACAGGCGTCCTGGGTCTGCTCCGGCCCCAGCCCACTGTTAACAGGCGTGCCCAGCCAGCTGCAGGCAGACCATTAAAAAAAGGAGCATCATGGCATCTGGTCCCATCATGTCATGGAACTAGATGGGGAAACAATGGAAACAGTGACAGACTTTGCTTTCTTGGGCTCCAAAATCACTGCAGATGGTGACTGCAGCCATGAAATTAAAAGACGCTTGCTCCTTGAAAGAAAAGCTATGACCAACCTAGACAGCATATTAAAAAGCAGAGACATTACTTTGCCAACACTAGTCAAAGCTATGGTTTTTCCAGTAATCATGTACGGATGTGAGACTTGGACCATAAAGAAGGCTGAGTACTGAGGAATTGATGCTTTTGAACCGTGGTGTTGGAGAAGACTCTTGAGAGTTCCTTGGACTGCAAGGAGATCCAACCAGTCCATCCTAAAGGAGATCAGTCCTGAATGTTCATTGGAAGGACTGATACTGAAATTCCAATACTTTGGCCACCTGATGCGAAGAGCCAACTTATTAGAAATGACCCTGATGTTGGGAAAGACTGAGGGCAGGAGGAGATGGGGGTGACAGAGGATGAGATGGTTAGATGGCAACACTGACTCAATGGACATGAGTTTGAGCAAGCTCTGGGAGTTGGTGAAGGACAGGAAACCCTGGTGTGCTGAAGTCCATGGGGTTGCAAAGAATCGGACACAACTGAGCAACTGAACAATAACAAAGTCCACTCAGGTAAATCACAACTTGTCAAACTATCTTGTCTTTTAAGAAAATGGATCATGTATCCAGAATCCGTCTATGACTACCACCCTGGCCCAAGCTACCACCATCTCGTCCTTGATTACTAACAACGCCCAGGAGTTGGTCTCTCACCTTCCACCCCGACCCCTACAGTCTGCTCAGCTCCATAGGACCGTGGGACTGAGGCTCACTTCACTGAACCTATCGGAAGCTGTCATATCAGCTGTTCACCTTCTTGAGATGAGATCTAAGTGTGTCCCAAAATACTTCCAGAGACCCGGGCTTGTGCATCAGCCGATCAGGGTGGCTGCTGTTTCCTTAAGCGTTTGAAGACAGGGGCACACAGAGGGGTGTCAGCCAGGGCTGCTGGAAACTGCCCTCATCAGGAAAGGAAAACGTCGCGTCGCCAGTGTGGACACAAAATAAAACACCCAGCTTCACGTTTGTAATGCGAGTGACTGTCCTGTGTGCTGATGAGTGAGTCACCAAGTCTGCTCCTCTTGGACAGCTAACTCCTCCGCAGCGGCCCCCCGCCCTCTCTGCTTCTCTGGTGGAGTTTGGTCGGTTCCGGTTTCAGGGCGAGGGTAAACATGCTCAAAGTCTTAACTTTATCATGGGGTGTTGTCTTGATGGGACTGAGAAAACAGATATGCCTGTTGTTATTCTCAGAATGATTTCCAAACTAACGCTGAAGCAAAGTGATCTAGTTTTCTTTGCAATTCTGTTTAAGAGTCCTAAAAGTAGACCCACCGACTACATAAAAGGCTCATCTTAAGTATACCCTGAACCACAAAAGGGAATGTGGTTCCATAAAAGGGAATCGTGCACCCTTTTATCTCAACTTATGATGAAACCTTAGTTAAAAAATGTGTAAAGAGAAACTTTTTTTGCATCTTGGGGCAAGGTGGCTTTCTTTGCCATCAGACAAATGGTTGTAGGGTGTGAACAAAAGCAAAGTCTCGTGTGTGGGAGGTCTTGCTTTTGTCATTCCTGGTAGTGAGAGTGATCTAGTCTTGGAAGTTTTGCACTGGAATCAAGCCTTGTTGTATTTTCTTTTTATGGGGTGCTCAGGGGTGGCTGCTGGTCCATGGTCACGCTTACCTCGCCTCTTCAGCAAGACTGCCCTGGATTTGCGGCTGGGGGCTGGGTCCCTGGGTACTTTCAGGGCAGGGACTGTTGTGTCAGAACCACCTGCCATCTGTTGGCGAAAACTTTTTGGATTCTACGGGCTGAGTCACTTCTTTCTCCTGCTGTTCCTTCTGCTGCCAGGATGAATTTACCTACTGGACTTTATCAGGGGATGCGCTGGAGTGGCTTGGCATGCAATACTTTATCCTGTGCAAACTTCAGGTCCCTGATGAGCGATCATCCCAGGGCCAGTGCTAGAAGAGGTGGGGAGGAGGCTCCCCTGAGTTTCAACAAGACAGAGAGAAGACCAGACGCCATCCAGCCTGGCCCTTACTCCAGGGCCCTCCCAGATACCACAACAGCTGTCGCCTTCACCTGCCTGGAGTCCACTGTCTAAGGTGGTTCCACATTTTCTTGCCAATGCTGTCATGCTAGGGTGCCATCGTTGGCCAGCAAGCACGGCACAGGGCGAGCCTTGGGTGATTGTTGGTTAAATGAGTCACTCAAGTCTACCGCAGAAGGGGCCAACTTCAGACCTACCAGGGCCACCAAGAGTTGGGTCCTGGGCTCAGCTCAGCCCACGGGGCCAGGGCATCTGATGGGCAGTACCACCTACAGAGCCAAGAACTCTAAAATTCTGATACAGTCTGTTCTTGACAACCTCAAGAGGAGAGTGAGTACTGGAATGATCTGGGGGAGAAATTCAGAAGTCTCTTTCCATACAAACAAGCTTAATGCTTTGATAGGCTTCCCTGCTGGCGTAGTTGGTAAAGAATCTGCCTGCAATGCAAGAGACCCCCTGCAATGCAGGAGATCAGATTTGATCCCTGGGTTGGGAAGAGCCCCTGTGGAGAAGGAAATGGCAACCAACTCCATTATTCTTGCCTGGGAAATCCCATGGACAGAGGTGCTGCGGGCTACAGTTCATGGGGTTGCAAAGAGTTGGACACGACTTAGTGACTAAACCACCACAGTGCTCTGCTATGAGCTGAGATCAGCAGCTTTGGGAAGGGGAGACATCTGGAGTGCCTGGGAAAGAAGACGTGGAACTCATAGCAGAGCCAAGTGCTTTGCCAAGGAGAAAACTGCAGACCGGGTCCATGCAGCTGTCTGTCCACGAGCCAAGTGTGGTGGCTGAAGTCTTGGGCTGAACTAAGAAGACGCACTTCTCTGCCAACTCATTTTCATGTACATTGACTTTTATTGTTAGCACTGTCCTGTCTTGTCCCCTCTCACACACACACACAAAAAGCCTATTAAGGAGTTTCAAATCTAGCTTTATTAACAGATCCCCAAAAATACTAAAATATTTCTATGCTTTATGCTTTCCAATTTTTTCCCACCACCCCAAAATTCTAAGCTAGTAGCAGCAGCAAATCCCCAAGTGCACAACATTCTAACTCCTTCAAGCATGCTCCATTTCACTGCAGTTTTCTAAAGATTTCCTGCCTGGAGAAATTACCAAGTCCCAGGTGGGTGGGATTTTATTCTTACCACAGAGTAGGTGTCATTTCGTGGGAGGCTCTTCCTCTAGCCTCCGAAATCAGAGGCAGAGTTCTGTGCTCCAGTCCTGGGTGGGAGGCGAAACTCCTGGACTGTGAGTACCAGGCGTGAGTTACCTGGCCCCTGCCCCTCTGCATGGTCAGTGGCCGGAGGATGTGGCCAGTGGCGGGGGCCTGACCAAGGCACTGCCCGCCCTGGCTGACCTTTGCAATCAGAGGAGTGGCTAACCAAAATGGCATTAAGAAATGTTGCAAAACATTCCAAAATAGCCTATTCTAGAATGATCTGGGTGGTGTGGGATGCAGTTTGGGACAAGGCAAGCCTTATTCAGAGAAATGATGCTGGTGTTAATCTCCAGGGCTGCGTTATCGCTTTGCTGGAAGTAACATTTCCAACTGCAGGCCTTATCTATGCATAAGATGCACCTGGTTTTGGTTTGTTTTGCTTTTTTGGCAGCACGTGGAATCTCAGTCCCCTGACCAGGGATTGAACCCACGCTCCCTGCATTGGAAGCCTGGAGTCTTATCTGCTGGACCACCAGAGAAGTCCTGACATGCACTTGCTGCTGTGCTTCTGGAAGTCCTGCCTTCTCTGTGTACCTAGCAAGTAGGGGTGCTTATCAGTACTCAGGGCTTCCTGACAGCAGGGCTCTGGGAGGACAAGTGTTCCCCGCTCTGAATGGTGATTTGGCCATAAAGGGGATCCAGATGCGACATGGGAGCCTTGCTGAGCTCACCACACGAGGAAGCTTTGGCAGATTTCCACGTCAGCACTTCAGAGCTGGAAAAACAAGGCTTGGGGGCCTGCCACACAGCTGCAGGCGTCATGCTGATCGACCAGACACTTACTTGGGCACGTGGTCTCAGCACAGGTGCGGCAAAGCGACGCCAAACCCAGGCGCCCTCTCCCTCCAGGGGATTCTAATTCGGAGAACGGGGCACCTGTGTTATCTCCAGGGCGTTTCTGTGCCTGAAGTTGGGAGACCCTGAAACTGGGGGATAAAACAGAATATCCACACCCAGATCAGCCAAGGGGGCCTTTCCTACAAACTTGTGCAGACTTGTGGGTTTTTGTGTCGTTTAAAAACAAACAATACCACCACTGACAAATGCCAAGGATGTCAGATGCTGCTGGCTTTTCTCAGTCTGGGGGAAGTTTTGTGCACAGAGAGCAGCTACCCAAAATTGTAAACCTGGTCAGACTCTGTTAAAAATATTAAGTGGCTCCTGGCTACTCGCTGCTTATGGAAGGGATTTATTTTCCAGCTCTTGGGCTCTCTCGGAAATGTTGATGTGCTGGGGGATCTGTATTAGCAAAAGACCTATTCTTTCCCCTGAAACCACCTCATACGAACGGTAATCCCCAAGAACCCAAGCCACCCAAGCCTGGCAGAGGGGCTGCTCCCCAAACAAGGTCAACTGCCTGCTTCTTAAAGATGCCTGCAAGAAACGCAAATGCCAGTGCAGTACTTCCTCAACCCTGGTTATTTAACAGACCAGAATCCTCTCTGGGAAGTGTTTAATCCTGCATCAAATACAGAAAGGCGAACCACTGGCTTCAAGCGAGTGCAAGTTCATTGTAAAGGCAACCAGGTGCTCCAGGAAGGACCTGAGCAGCAAAGGAGGCCTGGGCACAGCTCTTCAGGGAACAGCCTTGGTCACTTGCCAGTTCACTCCAGCGATGGAGAGAACGGAACAACAGGAAGAGAATCTTCTTAACGCATTTGGTGTGTGTGTAGATTTCATGGCTCCGAAGAAGATGCTTGGAGGGCGGGCATCCCAGGAGCCGCAGGTGCACCAGGTCCATATGGCACTTGGAAGCAAGCTGCTGGGGAGGCTGTGGCACCCATGCACGCGCCTCGCTGAGACACCCAGGACCCCGGTTCGATGGCTGCGGACTCAGGACCAACCTTCCCCCTCTTCCTGGGAGATGCCCAGCACCGACTTGTTGGGGATTCCACAGTCCTGCAGAGACTTGCTGAGGTCAGAGAAACGTCTCCTGGGCACGCCCATCGTTTCAATGCTGCAGTGTCGGTAGGCAGCCTTGTTCTCGTGTTCGGCCACGGCCACGACGGTCTGCAAGGCATCAGCTGGCCGGAAGTGGCGGACGAACCTTCGGCCTGAGGGTGAGCGGATGGCGAGCAGCAGTCTTGGCTCTTGATCTGATGGCTCTTCCAGGTCTCCGGCCCTGGAGGAGGTCTGTCTCTCGGTCCGCACGAGGACTCTCCTCTCTGGGGAACAGGTTTGAGCCTGGGGATCTTTTTCACCCATCTTCATGGTGCAGGCCTCCTCCTGGGAAAGAGCCTGGGCGCTGCTGAGCTGCAGGGAACCGGCCTTCTTAGCGACAGTCTCCAGGGCGCCCTCCTCCAGGGTCCTCCTGTTGATGGAAGGGAGGACTGGGTATTTATTGAGGGAAGAGGACACCCCAAAGGGCGCCTGCTGCAGCAGCTCCGGGATCTCGCCGGGGGCTCCCTGATCTGGGGATCCAGGGGTGCAGGCTCCGGGTTTATGGCTGCTCGGCGACTCGCAGGGAATTGCTGGAGGTAGAGAAGCTGGGGCACGGCCAGAACACCCCTCCATGCCCAGGCGCTTGTGCAGTCTTGGCCGAGTACGTCCCTTGGCGGACTTGGGCCTCGTGACATGCATGTTTAGTGAGTCTGGCTGCCAAGGGAAGCTGTCGGTCGCCGTGCTGCCAACAGGGCTACATTCAGGGGGGGCTATATTCACAGGGGCTTCTGTGGCCATGGCTTCTCAACAGCCCTAAGGAAGCAGGAGAAAAGAGGAGGCCATGGGTTAAATGTTCTGGGACTCTGGACCTGAGCCGTCCCACTCCCCAGGGGCCAGAATAACGACCAGCCACAGTGGGGGCAGGGGGAGGGGTGGTACAGAGCAGCTTCTCTCTAGAAGCTGCAATTCATTCATTCATTCATTCACTCCAGGCATTGGAAGGTATCAGCGAACCCAAGTCCCTGCAACTCAAAATATTACAGTGAGAAGAGACTGGTGGTAAACCCACAGCAAATAGATCTTTTGAAAGAGCAACAACTGCTATGACAAAAATAAAAGTACTGCACCAGAGAGAGCCTGGGCTTCCCTGGTAGCTCAGTGGTGAAGAATCCGCTCGGGATGCAGGAGACTGCCTACGACGCAGGAGCGCTTAGCTGCTCAGTCATGTCTGACTCTCCAACACCATGGACTGTAGCTGGCCAGGCTCCTCTGTCCATGGGATTCTCCAGGCAAGAATACTGGAGTGGGTTGCCATGCCCTCCTCCAGGGGATCTTTCCAACCCAGGGATAGAACCCAGGTCTCCCACATTGCAGGTGGATTCTTGACTAGAAGTCTGAGCCACCAGGGGTTCCCTTTGTTCCAAAGAGGGCAAGGAATCCTGTTCGGTTGCCCAGCCAGGAAACCACGCTCAGCTTCACTTAAGACTTGAAAGCTAGACCCACAAGCGGTGTGCACTCCTTACAGAGGAGGGGCCCAGTCCTCACTGGGGAAGAGCCCCTCTCTGCCACCCCGGTTTTCCCTCCATCCTTTCCTCCCTCTTTTCCCATCTCCTCAGAGCTTCTTTTCATTCAACCTTGTGTGGCTCGGTGCACGTCACTTCATGCAATGACCCTCTGCTGCCCCCAGTCACCAGGCTAGGGGAGGAGAGGAGACCCCATTGCTGGTCCACTCACTGGCCAGAACTCAGGGAGGATTCGGCTTCCAGACCGGGGTCGGCAGTCCCTTTCCATAAATGGCTGGAGAGTAAATATTTTTGGCTCTGTGGGCCACAGTCTGTCGCAGCTACTCATCTCTGCCTGTGTAGTGTGAAAGCCACCATCGACAGTGTGGAAATGAACGGGTGTGGCTTTGCTCCAAGAGAACTGCCTTTATGGACACTGGCATTTGAATTTCGTATCGTTTTCATGTGGCACGGAAGAGTCTTCTCTTTTTCTCAACCATTAAACACGGTTGTTAGCTCGTGCTTAGCTGCTCAGTCGTGTCCGACTCTGTGCAACCCCATGGACTGCAGGCTCGTCGTGCTCCTCTGTCCATGGGGATTCTCCAGGTGAGAGTACTGGAGTAGGCTGCCATGCCCTCCTCCAGGGGATCTTCTCGACCCAGAATAAACTCAGGTCTCCCGTGTTGCAGGCAGATTTTTTACTGTCTGAGCCACCAGGGAAGCCCTGTTAGCTCATGAGCCACACAAAGTGTGGGGACTCTCTCTGGTGGTCCAGTGATTACGAATCCACCTTGCAACGCAGGGGATGTGGGTTTCATCCCTGCTTGGGGAACTAAGATTCCACATGCCATGGAGCAACTAAGCCTGCATGCTGCAACCAGAGTCTGTGCACCGCATCAAAGATCCCACATGATGCAACCGAGACCAGACACAGCTAGATAAGTAAACAAACAAACAAAACAGAAAGGAAGAGTGAAGCCCCAAGGCCATCAAGCCAGCCTGAGAAACAGAACCCAGGTCCGTAATACCCAGTTCTCAAGGACCAAGCTTGGCCTCTCCCCCACCACCGATCACGTTCTGTTTCTTTGGTAGCTGTTGACATTTCTGGTACATTGCTTTCTTCATCTATAGGAGTAGCTGCGTGACCTTGAAAACATTATGTAACTAGCTCTAAACCTTAGTCTCTTTGTCTGCAACAGGAGGACGGTAATATGAGGCAGAGTAGGCAAGGCTGTAAAAACCAGACTTGTAAAGGCTTCGGCTTTCTGCTTTTGGTTTCCTGTTTGTTTAGTGCTTTCAATTATTTAAGGTCTCAAAGTCTTACCAGCTGCCTCAGAGTTCTTCTCCAGGGGGTCCTGCGGTGGGTCCCCTCCCAGTCACCTCTCACTAGCTGGGTGACTCACGGGACGCATGTCTACCCCCTCACTGCTCAGAAATGCCAAAAGGTGGACTCCAACGAGCTACTGCATATGCAACTGTCTCCAAAAAAGTGTTCTCATGTGTCCCTTCTTCTCCCACATTTTATTTATTTATTTGTGGCCACACCACAAGGTGTGTGGGATCCTAGTTCTCTGAGCACAGATCGAACCTGGGCCCTCAGCAGTGAAAGCACATGTCCTAACCGCTGGACCACCAGGGAGTCCTCCCAGTCCCATACTTTAATCATATACTTACTTCTCGCTGACTTACTCCAAGCTGCCTTCATCACACAACCCTGAGTGATTCAACTCAAGCCTCTTAGTTCTGCACCCCAGTATTCCCATTCTGTGCATATTACTATCACTGCCTAATTTGAGGGTGTCTGGCCTTCCTCGCTACTAAAACCACAGCTAAAACAAACACGCAACATTCCTATGTATTCCTGAAGTCCTACTCAGCTCAAAGTCTTCTCTGTCTTAACTGCAAGGCCCTTGTGTGTACTCCACTCTGCTCACAGCCTGAGCCTTTCCACACTCCCAAGTTCCCACTTCGTCTTTCACACTCAATCTGGCTGCTGGGGAGTTTGGGAGCCTTCTCGGCATTAAAAAAAAGAAAAAAAAAATGCCTGCCCAACTCCTTGTTAATTTAATCTATTTTCTGATCAACTGTGAAGAATGTGGGGTTTTTTCCCCTTCAATTTTAAAGCCTTTCGCTTGTAATTAAGCAGCTCTGCAGCTGAACTCAGGGCGGCACAGGAAGGTCAGAACTGCCCAACTGTTCTGCCAAAGAGAAGCTCAACTGGGAAGCGGACTCCCTCTCTCTGCCCACCCTCCCCCACTCAAGGAAGGGCTATTAATTCGCCACAGCTTCTACAGAATTATCACAGACTTGGCTTCTAACTCCCACACATGCCTGGGGAAGGTTTAACTGTCAGTAAGTTTGGTAACTTAGAAACCTCTTCCTTAACAACTTTGATGGGGAAAGTCATGTGTTCTCGCAGGCTCTCTGCTGGATTATTTTTAACAGTAAAACTTGACTGTGTGCATGCACTTTCTATACCTTTTGGTGCTATATAATTATCCATGTTCAGGGGGTGTCATAGTCAAGACACCCTGGTCATAAGATAACATGACTTTGAGCTATCTCAGAGGGAAAAAAATCCTCAATTATGACTAATTCCTCTAAGCCCACTCATGGTTATTTAGAGATTAACACCTCCTTCAGGTAAAAGCGTTCCATCGAACCTGCTTTCATAACCCTCTGCCTCCTCGCGAGTGCAGGGACCATCTGCTACGTGGAGGGAACACCAGCTCTCCCCAGCTTCCCCCGCAGGGAGAGGGGAGGTGGGGGAGACAGGTGTCTGGGGACCTGGGCCAGCGGTGCCTTTAGAGTCTCACCTTGGGTCTCACACTCTACCTGGGAGGCTTCTGCCACAGCCGTCGTCAACCCTGCTCAGCTCAGCTCACCACCTCTGGGCCTGGCACATTCTCAACCACAAAGTGATTTTTGACAGGATCTAGGCGTAGGCTTCCGTCAAGCTGCCAGCTGAATAGGCAAGTGGCCTGTTTACTTAAAACATAATAGCTGTACCCAGAGGCCTGCTAGGAGTCAGAAAACAAACATTGATAACTGTTCCCAAGGAACCGCCAAAGGACAGGTGCCCATTTCTTAGGATTAATTACCAAATCAGCTGGAAAGAAGGAGAATTTTGACTGGAGAAGCTAAAGTCATATTCCTGCTTCCCAAAGGTTCCGACCTCCCCCTAGCAGGTCAAACCACCCTATATCACTCACAACCCAAATCTAAGCCTACGATAAATGCAATAAAATAATAAGCACCCACATACCATCTGCTGGTATATACCAAGAATACATACATTTGTTTTGAATTGGTCTTCTAAAAATGTTTATCAGTTAATACTCTCCCCTGCCAATTCCCACCCCTCCTTGTGAAGATTTCAGGATGAAAACACTCAGAAGAATCAGGAGAGGACAGTTGGCCTGAAAATGAGAACACTTTGGTACCATTCCCAGTTCTGCCGGGGACTAATGATTAGAATACACTGTCCTGTGCAGAGAGCCACGTTCAAAAGGGGGGAGTGGAGAAAGAGGACCACAGGGCCACCAAGTGATCAAAGGTTTGGAAAAGGAATTGGGGATGATTCCAACAGCAGTGAGGAGCAGGGATCAGGGGTTGGTGGAGCGGAAGAGCTCAACTCTTTCCCAAGTACAGGCAGCTCCAGAAGGAAGCTAGCTTGGGCAGCAGGAGCAATGTGGGAGGAGGGGCAAGAAAGAGCCTCTAGAAAGTGCCAGTTGACTTGGGTGAAAGAGCACTGGTCTGGGGGAGGCTCAGAGCGGGTTCCGGCCTCTGCCCGTGTCACAGGACGTCCGCCTGTCCCTCAGTCTGCGTCCGGTCTGTACTGCCCAGCCAGGAGGACATGGCCCAACGGTTTCCAAGGCCCCTCGGCTTCAGCAGAGCCCGGGAACCGTCCCATTCCGGCAACGGTGAGCTCTGGCCAGCTGAGCTGGCTTTGCCCCTGGGGAGTAGCCCCTTCCGTCCTGGAACCCCAGCCTGTCTCCCGGGATTTGCCCCTGGGCCCTGCTCTGGGGAGGCCTTCCCCGGGGTCGGGGGATGGACGAGCCCTCCGGGGCTCGAGTCTGGCCCCTCCAGGCCCCCGGGGAGGCAGAAGACAGCCCCCGGGGCCCGCCCAGCGGCCCAGCCGGCCGCGCTCACCTCCCCGCGCGGCTCCATCTGCTGTAGGCGGCAGGGCCCAGCCCGCGGGTAAACAGCCCGGGTCTCCCGGGCAACCACGCGGCTGGGCGGCCACGTGCTTCCGGTCTGACCGGCCAGAGCGGGTGGGGAGGGGCTGGGTGCGGTAGCGGTAGCGGTGAGGGGGTTGGGACCCGTGCCTGGCCTCCCCTGTCTCCTCTCCTCACGTGGCTTGCCTGGCTGCTCATCTCCTAGGGGGAGAGGGCACCAGGGGAGAGGAGCCCTGGCCTGGGGCTGGGAGCGGCCTCCTGCCTGCCTCAAACCCTTTTTGTGAGAAGTGGCTCAGGCCTTGACCCACCTCAGTGTCCCGGGTTTTCAGATGAAGCTGCTGAACTGGCTGATTCTTGGGAACCCGCGAATCCCAGCCGCTGTTGTAAGGGCATCTGTTTGGGTCTGGTACCCCTTGTCCGCCTGATGTATGTGCCTTATCTCAGTGTCGCCCTGCCAACACCTGCCTCTTGACCTCCTTTCCCCATCAGCCTGCCACTCCCAGGCCACATCCAAAACCCTCCTGTAACTACATCTGCAGCCGGCTGACCCTCCTGACCACTCCTTCAGCTTTGGTTAACTCCAGCCACTTCTACCATGCTTGTCTTCCAAGGCCTTCCAGAGGCCTGTTGATGGCCTTTTCTGCTTTCTCCCCATCACCCTGCGTCTTCCCTACCCTGTCGAATCCCAGCTCCGTTGCCTCAGCTGTTCCCTCGCCAGAGTCCGTGCCCCGTCCTGTGGTCTTTCCATCACTCCCACCAGATGAAATCCCAGCCAGTCCACCCACACCAAGGTCCTGAAGAAATCCTGACAGGCGGTGATGTCATGGACATATGCGGTCTCCAACCTCAACTGGACCCTCAGCCTTAACACAGAAATCCTTCCAGCTCAGTTTTGACTCCTTTCTTCCCACGGGCTGTTTCAAACCTTGTCCTCTCTCCTGGAATCTCTCACCTCTCCCCATTCCTCCGCCTGCTCAGAAGGTAACCTTTCTCCCTCTTCAGAGAGAAAATAGAAGCCGTCAGATGGAAGCTTCCTCAGCTCTCTGCCCTCAGAGCCGCAGACTCGCCTACTTCTGTCTCCTTGCTTTTCTCTCTCCCTCTGGTTCCAGTGAGAGGGGACCCGTCCTCTGATTCTAAGACCAACGGCTGCTCCAGGGCTGCCCTGAAGCCTGCCCCCTGTCCGCGGGTCCCCACCGGTCCGCAGCTTCGCCACACTCCAGCCCTTCGCTTCTGCTGTATCCTTTGCCTGGAACGTTCTTCGCCACTCTCCACAACCCTTCATCCCCTTCCTTTGCCTCATGCCCACCTAGCCTTCAAATCCCAACTTAATAGATGAAAGTGTTCTTCCAAGATGGAACTAAGGGAGCCTCAGAAGGAATCCTCCCTGGACTCTTTAGTCTGCCAGGCCCTGTTCTAGACTCTTGAAATTCCAAAGGAATGACTAGCAACTGTATCATCCGAGGACTTGGTAGCTCAGACAGTAAAGAATCTGTTCGCAATGCAGGTGACCTGGGTTCGATCCCAGAGTTGGGAAGATCCCCTGGAGGAGGGCGTGGCAACCCACTCCAGTATTCTTGCCTGGGGAATTCCATGGACAGAAGAATGTGGTGGGTTACAAGCCACGGGGTCACAAGGAGTCGGATACAACTGAGCAACTAACACTTTCACACAGATTATTAGAAGATATTATTAGGAGACATTCAAGAGCCGTATATCATCAGAAGAAGGAGTTCAGATTCACTGTGCAGCCTGATGGCGATACATTTGCTGCTGTGGCTAGCTCGGATATGTGGACCCAGGACTCTAATGGAGCACGGCCCCGACCCTCCAGCAAGGTGTTCACACTTGGCTGAGAAGACAAGTCGCACAGCCATAAGGAGTTACAAATCAGATCCTTCTCAGCACAGTCTGAGTCAAGGCTGGAAGAGCAGTGCAGGCCGGACGTGATTATGAGCCAAGTGACTGGCAGGGACCGGAAGTTCTCTGGGAGCCTGGGGAAGGTGGGGGGTTGTTTCAGTAGAGGTGTCTCGTCCCATCTCAGAAAAGAAGCACCTGATCTGTGGGAGCAGCTGGAGAGGGGCCTGGGCTGGGTAGGCTTCCTGTGCGGGTCACCCCCTCACCCGCCCTGCACACGCAGGGAGGCATCTAAGGACCCACGAGGGTGCAGAAGGTGGAGGTTTCTGGAGCCGATGGTTCTGCAGCTCTGTGCTGCTGGCTTGCTTCTTGTAAATGATTCTGTCAGAAAATATCTAAGCCAGGCTCTTCAGCCCTTCAACGCCCACCCCAAAAAAGATGAAAGTGGATTCTTCATCAGCTATTTTAATATCACCTAAGGATTATGCAATCCTTTGGAAAATCAAATTGGCTTCTCACCCTGTTTGTGTGTGTGTGAGTGAGTGTGTTTGTGGGTGTGGATGTGTCCCCGTGTGGGCGCACAGGGAAACCGTGCTTATGCCCGGGGTCTGTTTCATCTTTAGCGGCCTGTGCCTTTTGCTCGCAGGGGCCGTGGAATGCACAGCTCTGGTGGGGGAGGCTGCAGGGAAGGGAAGCAGGGGAGGCCGGCCAACCAGTTGCTGTGTCTGCCTGCTTTTTAAAGAGAAGGCTGACTCTGTGCTTTTGTCTCACCTCCTTCTTTGAAGAGGATGTCTTTAAAGGATGAACCCTGCAATGCCGGGTCTCTGGCACACATAACAAAGTGGATTCTCAGTAAACATGGCCACGGATCACTGCCCGGTGGGTTTGCATGTGGACTCACCTCCTTTACAGCCCTGGGTCTCTCTGCTCCCCAGCCCTCTTCCTGGGCTCCAGCCAGCTTGTTCCCCAAATGCACCCTCAGCTTTTTCATCTTCAGGGTCTTCATGCTTGCCTGCCCTGACCCTGGTCCCTTCCTTGAAGTTAATCCAAATTCACTGACCCTTCGAGACTCTTCTTAAAAATCACCACTTTCTTAAAGCCTTTCCTGACCATACCTGCCCCCCCACGCCATCCTGTGCTTTCTCTAATCCCTTTCAGTCCAGTGGAACATGCCAAAGATGGCACCGTGGACTTTACTAGGTCAGCTCCTCTGATCTTCATCACTCTCCTCCTTACCAATGTAGTTGCAAAAAACAATTGAGCCTCAGAGCCCCCCAAGTTAACGATTGGCAGAGCAGTGTTGAACCCCAGTTTGGCTGATTCTGAAGCCCATTGTGTACCCTGCAGCCTCATCTCCCCCCCTGGCATTCCCACCTGGCACTTGCCCTGTACCCGCCTCTTGTGCTGGAAGAGAGGTGGCAGGCGTGACCTCTGGGATCAAGGCTTGAGTCTGAATTCCAGCTCCACCACTTGAGTCTGAATTCCAGCCACCAGCTAGGTGGCTAGCTGGCCACCTTGGGTAAATGCTTTAACTTCTCTGGACCTCAGTTTCACATCCTAGAGTGGAGATGATAAGAATAGGATTGCTGTGAGGCTGAAATGAGATAATGCATGTAAAGGTCTTAGCACAGTGCACAGTGTGTGGCAAGCAGTAAATGCTCGGTGAGGGTTAAGTCCATTGCCCTGTGGTTCTCGTCTCACAGGGCACCTCCCCTTCAGTCGGTTATGAGCTCCCTGTGGGCAGGAAGTTGCCTGTGTCTGTGTCCCCTGCTTTGTGGTAGGTGTGTAGCAAATGGGAATTAGAGTAACGGCAGTGGTCATGTTGATTGCACAAACTGACTTTTCTATGAGAGATCCTGCAAGTTGCCCATTGGTACCCCCACTGAGGGTATGTGGCTTGAAGTGGGAATAGCCTCTCCCAGGGCTGGGCTGAAGGCAGGAGCTTCGGTTCCTTAGCAGCTTGTTCCCAGAGACCAATTGGCCTTTTCGTTTGTTTGTTTTTCAAGTAGAGACTTGTGGATTTTGGTGTCTGTGCCCCCGTGTCCCACTCTGTCTGTCCTCCATCTCATTAGACATGTCTATTGAGATCACAGATAGCCTTGAAGCAGAAGGTCCACTGGGTGGGTCTTCTGGTAAAGAGGCCAAGAGACTGGCACAGTCAGTCGTGCCTCCCGATGAATCAGCTTCCTGAGGGCACTGCAAGAGAAGTTTCTAGAGAATGAAATTTGCCCCTTGAAGCACTGCTGCTGTTTTTTTTTTAATATTATTTCTGCCATATGGTTGGAAAATATCCAAAAATATATCGCCTGCTTCTCAGTGTCCTTCAGCAAAGCATACCAGACATGGTAACTCACCTTGGCTACTGTTGACCAAGTGCTTTTACCATCGGGAGCTTGCTGAGTCTTGCCGGCAGTCCATGGGGGGCCAGATTATTGTCTCCGCCCCACAGATGAAGACGCCAAGGCTCGGGGAGCTTCAGTGGCTCTGCCAAGAAGTGGCCGACTCTGCACAATGCAACGTCTTCCTGGGGCTTGGAAGACATTAACTACACCCCAGGTGAGACACTGTTGACGTGACTGCAGCCATCTGCCCCGCGCTCACAGCCCCAGGTTCACGGGCTCGGTCAGTTATCCTTTTAATCACTCCTCTCTCTCCCTTGCCTCCTGCTAAGAGCAGCCACTGCTTGTCATGCCTGTCCTACTTCTGGGTCTGAGAAAAAGAGGCTGATTCTCTTGCTAGAATTTTGTCTGCCGTAAGAGCCTTGTGCCGTGTGCTTGGATGCTCAGGGTTGTCAGTTTTGTTTTCTCAGCTGTGTTTTGGATACTTAGAGGGCTTGGCTCAGTGACCCACGGGTGAGCAAGAGAACTGCTAAGGGGGTTCGGGGTGCTGAGATTGGAGTCAGACACACCTGGGGACTTCCCTGATGGTCAGATGCAGGGGCCATGGGGTCGATCCCTGGCTGGGGAACTAAGAGCCCATGAGCCTCGTGATGTGGCAAACAAAACCAAAACAAAGTAGACTCAGACACACCTGGATTAAGCCCTGGCTCTGTCAGTTTGCAGGGCAACACACCTAACCTCTGCCAGTCTCCATCCCATTGTCCGTGAACTGCGGTTGATCATGTGTGCCAGGCTTGGCCTCATTCTGGTCCTCCATGGTTGTAGCTTTGCTTTTATTTATGAGACTTGAAGCATGGTAGGACTCAGACCATTCATTCATTCGATCCAATATTGATTACTGCACATCTCTCCACGTCTAGTTTTCTTTATCAGAAAAACAAAGAGAATGACAGTACTTATCTAGCTGAGGACTAGATACGAGTACTTAATGTTTAAATACATGTGAAGTGCTCAGAATTGTGCCACGTAGAAAGTCAACGTGATACACGTGAGCCGTATTTTTAGTGCTAGTCAGTGCCCGGCACAGGGCTAGCTGGACTCCAGGTGAACAGCATAATGGTGACCCTTACGGACCTTGCAGGCTCCTTCCTCCTTCTGTTCTCCATGGGGAGAAAAAACCGAGCAATGTTTTATCACTGCCCACGGAAGATGAATTGATGGGTTTGAGAGAGTCGCTCTTAGGGACCCGCCTACTTGCTCTGTCTCCCCCTTCATCAAGTCTCTGTGCCTCTGATCCTGTGCCCTTGGCTTTGCTTCAAATCCCCCGTAAATGATTAGTCAAAGGGAGAGGACCACGTCTGTCTTGCCTAAGTTGTAGCTGTGGAGGTCAGTGTCTGTGGAAAAGCTCTGTAGCCTCCAGAAGGCCTCACGGACAAGAGGTCTAGGCAGGGGCGCCAAGCGAGGGGGAAGGAACATGGATTTGGAGTTGGGACCATGGGCTTGTCCTGCACGCCACCCCCACCCCCAACTTGGTAAGCCGCGTGGATCTGTTTCAGGTCATGTCTCCTCTCTGAGTTGGTTTCTCAACTCTCAAGTGAAGAAATGATAGGTCCTACCTGGAAGGGTTGCAGTGAGGAGTAAATAGATGCAGAAAACAAATTTGAGGTCATTCACTTCAGTTCAGTTCAGTCACTCAGTCGTGTCTGACTCTTTGCGACCCCATGAATCACAGCACGCCAGGCCTCCCTGTCCATCACCAACTCCCAGAGTTCACTCAGACTCACGTCCATCGAGTCAGTGATGCCATCCAGCCATCTCATCCTCTGTTGTCCCCTTCTCCTCCTGACCCCAATCCCTCCCAGCATCAGAGTCTTTTCCAATGAGTCAACTCTTCACATGAGGTGGCCAAAGTACTGGAGTTTCAGCTTCAGCATCATTCCTTCCAAAGAAATCTCAGGGCTGATCTCCTTCAGAATGGACTGGTTGCATCTCCTTGCAGTCCAAGGGACTCTCAAGAGTCTTCTCCAACACCACAGTTCAAAAGCATCAATTCTTCGGTGCTCAGCCTTCCTCACAGTCCAACTCTCACATCCATACATGACCACAGGAAAAACCATAGCCTTGACTAGATGAACCTTTACTGGCAAAGTAATGTCTCTGCTTTTCAATATGCTATCTAGGTTGGTCATAACTTTCCTTCCAAGGAGTAAGCGTCTTTTAATTTCATGGCTGCAGTCACCACCTGTAGTGATTTTGGAGCCCAGAAAAATAAAGTCTGACACTATTTCCACTGTTTCCCCATCTATTTCCCATGAAGTGATGGGACCAGATGCCATGATCTTCGTTTTCTGAATGTTGAGCTTTAAGCCAACTTTTTCACTCTCCTCTTTCACTTTCATCAAGAGGCTTTTTAGTTCCTCTTCACTTTCTGCCATAAGGTGTCATCTGCATATCTGAGGTTATTGATACTTCTCCCGGCAATGTTGATTCCAGCTTGTGTTTCTTCCAGTCCAGCGTTTCTCATGATGTACTCTGCATATAAGTTAAATAAACAGGGTGACAATATACAGCCTTGATGAACTCCTTTTCCTATTTGGAACCAGTCTGTTGTTCCATGTCCAGTTCTAACTGTTGCTTCCTGACCTGCA
This sequence comes from Bos indicus x Bos taurus, assembly GCF_003369695.1. Taxonomy (NCBI): domain Eukaryota; kingdom Metazoa; phylum Chordata; class Mammalia; order Artiodactyla; family Bovidae; genus Bos; species Bos indicus x Bos taurus. Next base: position 132,104,516 of record NC_040077.1, read on the forward strand.
TACAAATTTCTCAAGAGGCAGATCAGGTGGTCTGGTATTCTCATCTCTTTCAGAATTTTCCACAGTTTATTGTGATCCACACAGTCAAAGTCTTTGGCATAGTCAATAAAGCATAAATAGATGTTTTTCTGGAACTCTCTTGCTTTTTCCATGATCCAGCGGATGTTGGCAATTTGATCTCTGGTTCCTCTGCCTTTTCTAAAACCAGCTTGAACATCAGGAAGTTCACGGTTCACATATTGCTAAAGCCTGGCTTGGAGAATTTTGAGCCTTACTTTACTAGCGTGTGAGATGAGTGCAATTGTGCGGTAGTTTGAGCGTTCTTTGGCATTGCCTTTCTTTGGGATCAGAATGAAAACTGACCTTTTCCAGTCCTGTGGCCACTGCTGAGTTTTCCAAATTTGCTGGCATATTGAGTGCAGCACTTTCACAGCATCATCTTTCAGGATTTGGAATAGCTCAACTGGAACATTCAAGGCCCCCCTAAAGCCTCCTTCCTTTTGGAGTTGAGTCCAGGGCTCCTTTCTCTGAGGTCAAAGGCATTTATTTACTCAGCCACTAGAGGGCACACACATCACTCTCCTAGACTGGCCTCCCTGGACCCAGGCTCAGGTGGAGGGGTGCAGCCCCGGGAGGCTCCCTGGAGACAACACCTGTGCAAAAGTGGATGCCACAGAGTTGGGGAGCAGGAGAAGCTGACACCTGGAGGCAGCTGCTGAGGCCACAGGTGGTCCCCCAGGGCGCTCAGGGCCTGGGCTGTCCTTTGGAGATGTCCGGAAGGAGACAATAGGGCCGCCCTTTATTTATTTTTTTATTGAAGTATAGTTGACATACAGTATCATGTTAATTTCAGGAGTATACCGTAGTGGCTGATGAAACACGCTGTGCAATGGTGACCATGATAAGTCTGTTAACCATCTGTCACCACACAAAATTATCACAGTAGTATTAACTATAGTCCTTATGCTGTGTATTACATCCCCGTGACATTTGATAACTGGAAATCCATGTCTCTTAATGCCCTCACCTCTTCGCCCAACCCTCCACCTCCCTTCCCTGTGGAAACCACCTGTTTGTTCTCTGTATCTGTGACTCTGTTTCTGTTTTATTTGCTCATTTGTTTTGTTTTTCAGATACCACATTTGGTGGAATCATATGGTATTTGTCTTCGTCTGTATGACATTTCACTTGGCCTAATGTCCTCTAGGCCCATCCATGTTGTTGCAAATGGCAAACAATTTAGTTCATTCTGGAGAAGGAAATGGCACCCCACTCCAGTATTCTCTCTTGGAAAACCCTATGGACAGAGGAGCCTGGAGGGCCTCAGTCCATAGGGTTGCAAAGAGTTGGACGTGACTTAGCAACTGAACAACAATATTTCATTACATATACATGTTAAGGAATGCTTAGGTTGCTTCATATCTTGGCTATAGTGAATAATGCTGCACTGATTATAAAGGTCATATGTGTTTCTGTTTTCTTTGGATAACTACGCAGAAGTGGAATAGTTGGATTGTATGGTAGTGATGCAAGGAAACCCAACCAGTCTATCCTAGAGGAAATCAGTCCTGAATATTGATTGGAAGGACTGATGCTGAAGCTGTAACTCCAGTACTTTGGCCACCTGATGTGAAGAACTGACTCATTGGAAAAGACCCTGATGGTGGGAAAGATTGAAGGCGGGAGGAAAAGGGGACGACAGAGGATGAGATGGTTGGATGGCATCAGCGACTCAATGGACATGAGTTTGAGTAAACTCCGGGAGTCCGTGATGGACAGGGAAGCTTGGCGTGCTGCAGTCCATAGGTTCACAAAGAGTCAGACACGACTGAGACTGAATCTCATTTGAGATTCAGATTGAGATTGATTGAGATTGAGAAACGACTGAACTGACCTGAACTGATGATGGTAGTTCTGTTTTTAACATTCTGAGAAACCTCCGCATGGCTAGGCTACACCGATTTACATTCCCACAAGCAGTGCCCAAGAATCCCCTTTTCTCCACATCCTGGGGACTTGGCCCTTTAAATCATCTCCTCCAGGGGCTACTCCTCCCATCATGGTCGGGCAGGGTCACAACCTTGGAGCAGACAGAGGCAATTCCCAGTGAGTGAGTGAGAGCGTCAGGAGCAGCTGATAGCCCATCCCTAAAGAGGGGGCCTGCCAGAGACTGTGCCAAGCATTCCGGAAGCAATGGAGAGCCAAGCAGACTCTCTTCCCGTGGGGTGCTTTTGATCCAGATATGGTCTGTATTTACCTATTTGGTCTCCAACCAGCTTGGAGGCCCTCCTGGGGCCACAATCTTGTCTCCTTAGAAGAAGGCATGTGTGTGCTAAGTTGCTTCAGTCATGTCCGACTCTTTGAGACCCCATGGACTGTAGCCCTCCAGGCTCCTCTGTCCATGGGGCTCTCCAGGCAAGAATACTGGAGTGGGTTGCCATTTCCTCCTCCAGGGGATCTTCCTGACCCCGGGATCAAAACCAGGCCTCCTACATTGTGGCTCTTTACCGCTGAGCCACCAGGGAATAGTTGATGCTTATTAAGAGCCTGTACTATCTCATTACCAGAAATGTACCCAGGTCCCTTTCTTCTTCTCACCAAAGTGTCATCACTCGCTCTTTTGAAACATATGAGTCGCTTCATCATGGGCTAAACCATCACACAGTTATTTTTTTTTTCACACTCAAAAGAAACGAAGTCAGCCTGTAAGATGGAACCTAATTTAAAAACATCCCTTGCAGCATCTGAGATGAAGGCTGGCTGGGACCAGGCCCGGTCAGGGCCCAGCCTCTCAACATCTACCCGAATCTTGCCAGTAAGGGCAAAAGTAACAAATTCTCCCAGGATGCTCGAGCAGGACGCTTGTTTGAAATTTTCTGGGAAACTTTGCCACAGGACTCTATGTGAGGACATGGGACCTTGGGCCCACATTCTTCTCTGCCATCCTGGGAGAAGTGTGCCAGCTATGGCTACCATTACCGTTGCTAATGACCTTCCCAGGCGGCTCAGAGGTGAAGAATCTGCCTGCCAATGCACGAGATGCAGGTTCGATCCCGAAGTCTGGGAGACCCACCCTGGGAGCGGGGATGGCAACCCACTCTGGTATTCTAACCAGGAAAATCCCGTGGACAGAGGAGACTGGCAGGCTACAGTCCATGCAGTTGCTAAGAGTCACGCATGACTGAGCAGGTACGCATGCACCATTGCTAATGGTAACAAGAGGGTGTGGTCACCTGGAACAGCATTTTATGGTGCCAATCTGTTTCACTTGCCTTATTTAGTTGATCTCCACAAGTCTGTGCAGTAGGGGGCTGTGTGAGCAGGAGGAAGTTGTCCAAACTCACTGGGCCTCAGTTTCTCCATCTCGAAACTGATAATGGAGTCTCTCAGGTTATTGCGAGGATTAAATGATGGAACACACGTGAAGCCCTTAAGGAAGATAGCACCTGGCATCTACTAATTTCTTTTTATTTCTTCTTTACAAAGAATTTACTGTATTAGGAATAATAGATGTGACAGTGATCTGCTGAGTGTTTTCTCTTTTTCATTGAACTGTAATTCATTACAGTGCTGCCTCAGTTCCAGGTGACAGCAGAGTGACTCGTGTATGTGTTGGTCGCTCAGGCATGTACGGCTCTGTGCGACCCCGTGGACTGCAGCCCTCCAGGCTCCTCTGTCCATGGGATTCTCCAGGCAAGAATCCTGGAGTGGATAGCCATTCCCTTCTCTGGGGCATCTTCCCGACCCAGGGATCGAACCTGGGTCTCCTGCACTGCAGGCAGACGCTTTACCGTCTGAGCCGCCAGGGAAGCCCCGTCTAGTTATGCATATATCTATTCGTTTTCAGCTTCTTCCCCCACGTAGGTCATTACAGTGCTGAGTAGAGCGCCCTGTGCCGTGTAGAAGGTCCTTGTTGGTTGTCTGTTTTATTTACAATAGTGTGCGTCTGTTAATCCCAAGCTCCTGATTCATCCATCCACCCCGCACTTCCCTCTTTGGCAGTCATTACTGTGTTTCCTATGACTGTGAGGCTATTTCTGTTTTGCAAATAAGTTCATTTGTATACTTTTTTAAGATTCCAACTAATTTCTTCATAAATGTTTGAAATGACTGATAGGCAATTTTAGTCTCTTTAGGAGAGGAAACTGGGATTCAGAGGGGCTACGTTTATTGGATAAGTTTCCTGGTCATCAAGGAAGGAAAACCCAGGAGGACTGCCCTGTAAATGGGGCCAGACTTTCCCACACTGGATTTCCATCACGAGCCGTATGGCATTGCTTGTCAACTTGGCACCTCAGGAAATATTGACTCTTCAAAAGAAAACTGAAAAAGGATGAAGGCTTAGTGTTGCCAAAGAAAGAAATTAAAAAAAAAAAAAAAAAAACTTGGACTTTTCAAACAACTGAACCATTCTTATCTTTATACTTAGGTCTAAATACCCAAAGGGGTATCGTATTCAGAGGTGATTAGGTTTGGAAAAGTCTGTCTGCTCGGAGCCCCCACTGAGGGTCTTTGAGGACCTGCACCGGACTTGTGGGTTTCACCACCACGTGGCACCCTGCATTTTGGTCATTTTCTCCCCAAATAGGACTTCATCGGGCAGAGCCCTCGGCAACAGAGGAAGGTGTGGTCGTGGCGCCTCGGGCCGCCTGAGCTCCTCAGGAATGAAGGTCTTCGGGGTTCTCGTGGTCTTTGCCTCCTGCCGTAAGTAGTCGCAGCGGGGTGAGCTCCCAGGTGTCACCCACTGTCTGTCTGTGTCTGTGTCTGGGGCGACCCCTTCTCAGGTGGCGTCAGGTGAGTGGAGTTAAACGTCGCCCAAAGGGGAATCTGGAGTGAAGTGGGCCCCCACCGAAGTCCTCCTGCTTCTGCGTCTCCTGCAAAAAGCATTCAGCCCAGTGCTGGGATCTCACAGAACATTTAGAAAATCAAAGGTTTTGCTAAGAAAGAGGGCATCTGAGCACTGTTGTACCACACACATACCTTTCAGGAGTCTTTGGATGCTAGTTGCCTTTATGTACTTGTTTTTAAATTAACTTTTATTGGCGTAGAGTTGATTTACAGTGCTGTGTTAGTTTCCCTGCAGAGCACAGTTACACGTGTGTACACATGTCCCCTCTTGTATAGATTCTTTTCCCATACGGGTCGTTACTGAGTATTGAGTAGAGTGCTGTATGGTAGGTTCTTATTAGTTATGTGTTTTATATGCAGTCGTATGTATGTGTTAGTTCCAGTCTCCCAATTTACCCCTCTCCTCTTGCCTCCTTGGTAACCCTAGTTTGTTTTCTGCATCTTAAGTTGCCTTCATTTAAAGTCCTATGGATTCCAGAACAAAAGCGTGGATATACATCTAGCTAGTTTCAGTTCAGTTCAGTCACTCAGTCGTGTCCAACTCTTTGCGACCCCGTGAATCGCAGCACACCAGGCCTCCCTGTCCATCACCAACTCCCGGAGTTCACTCAGACTCACATCCATCGAGTCAGTGATGCCATCCAGCCATCTCATCCTCTGTCGTCCCCTTCTCCTCTTGCCCCCAAATCCCTCCCAGCATCAGAGTCTTTTCCAATGAGTCAACTCTTCACATGAGGTGGCCAAAGTACTGGAGTTTCAGCTTTAGCATCATTCCTTCCAAAGAACACCCAGGGCTGATCTTTAGAATGGACTGGTTGGATCTCCTTGCAGTCCAAGGGACTCTCAAGAGTCTTCTCCAACACCATAGGAATGATTAATTCTCCTCAGAAAGGCATTCTTATGGTGACTTATGGAATAATGGGTAATTATAAGTCATTGCTTTCAGGAGATTGGATTACAGATCTCTGCAAAGTGAAAGAGAACTTACTGGGAAGCAGTGTTGGGTTTGCTGGAAAACCCTCTGACTTGTTGCTTTGATTAGATGAGTGGAGATTTGCCCAAATCCATTTCTCTATCCGTTTCAGCTGTGAAACAATCACTTTTGGGTTCCCAAGTCAAAATGTCAAAAACGGGGTCCCTGGTTCACTTAGTCAGTGGTGGAAGTCAGTTTTCAAGATCATGATGTTAGAGGCAGGGGGTCTGTGTGCAGGCAGGACCACTGCTGCACACCGCCCCCTGCCCCCTGCTCCGTGTACCCCAAGAGCGGAGTCTCAGTATGGTCCTACCCTCTCTCCAGGTACTGCTCCGGCAGCAGAGACCGCCCCCGGGCTTGGGCCCCCTCCGCAGTGTGTGGGACCACAAGGCATCCAAAGTCACAGGAAGAGATGGGAGGGCTCCTGGGAAAATCTCCCTAAACCTCCCATTTTGGGTTTTCTTCTTCATGTTTTTATTTTATTTTTATTGTAAAACTAAGATTCACTCGTAATTAAAATGTAAAGTACATTAGGGTGGAGTAACAAGATAAAATCCCTTCTCATCTTTCACAGACCCTTATGCGTTTCAATGTGAACAGTCTTCAGAGTTTGATAAACATCCTTTCAGGCCCTGGGCTTCCCGGGTCGTGCAGTGGTAAAGAGTCCACCTGCCAGTGAAGGAAACGAAAGAGGCAAAGCTTTGATCCCTGAGTCTGGAAAATCCCCTGGAGTGGGAGACGTGGGTTTGATCTCTGGGTCAGGAAGATCCCCTGGAGGAGGAAATGGCAACCCACTCCAGTATTCGTACCTGGAGATCCCATGGACAGAGGAGCCTGGCGGGCTACAGTCCATGGGGTCACAAAGAGTCAGACACGACTGAGAGACTGACATACACTCAGGCCTTTGCATACATATGTTGCCAACATTTCAATAGAAAAGTAATACAGGCTTGTTGTTAAAAAAAAAAAATATATATATATATATCAATCAGGCAGCATAAAAGTAGTTAAGATAAATGTTGCCTGTTTTTTTCTCCACCTACTTCCGAGTCCCACTGCCTAGTGATATTGCTATTAAAAGTAGCATGTTTTCAAGACATCATTTAGTTATTATCTCCCTGTCAGTAGGCATGTGGGTAGTCTCCAATTTTTTGATATCACAAATAATGCTGCAGCAAACATTCCTCTCTGTCTCTCTCTCTCTCTCTCTCTCTATATATATATGTATATATACTCCTCATTTTCTTAAGCACTTTGTAGAAGTAAAAATTACTGAGTTTGTGTGTGTGTGTGTGTGTGTATGTTTATGCTCATTCACGTCCGACTCTTTGTGATCCCATGGACTGTGGGCCACCAGGCTCTTCTGCCCGTGGAATTTTCCAGGCAAGAATACTGCAGTGGGTTGCCATTTCCTCCTCCAGGGGATCTTCTCTACCCGAGGATCAAACCTGCATCTCTTGCACCTCCTGCACTGGCAGGGGGATTCTTTACTACTGGGCCACCTGTATTTGCTGGCATTTCTGGCTTTGAACCTTTCTTGTTAATGATTAACATCATTCTGCACGGGATGGTGGTCTTTCACTGTGGGAAGAAGACTGTAGTTGACAGCATTGTCCTGAACATCCTGGAAACTGGCTTCTCCTCCTGGGTTAGCAAGAAACTAGCTGTGTGATGTGGCCGACTGACCCTCTCTCGTCCCCATTAAAGGGGCTGGTGTCCAGTTTAGGGGGCTCTGGCTAGGGGATGTGAAAGCAATCTTTCTCATCACGTCTTCCCTTCTTCCTTATTTGCTTCTTGTCAGTTATGGCCCCCACGCACAGCAGCTTCTGGCAGTTTCAAAGGATGGTCAAGCACATCACAGGGCGGAGCGCCTTCTTCTCATATTACGGATATGGCTGCTACTGCGGGCTTGGGGGCAAGGGGACCCCCGTGGATAACACTGACAGGTGGGTGCAGAGGCTCTGAGGCTTTCTGTCATTTGATTCGCATCGAAATCCTTTCTTGAAGACAGAGAGGATGTTCAGACTTGCAAATTGCAAGGAGCAAACTGATTCGGGTGAGCCTGAGCAGAAGGACAAAACTGAATGGGAGTGGGAGGGAGGTCTCGCGGAGCCCAGGGCTGGGGCTGGCTTCCTGTGGTCTGGGGCCTGCAGGAGGTTCACTGCTCTGCTGTCACCATCTTGAAATGCTGGACGGTGTTTGAATAAGGGACCCTCTCGTTTTCATGTTGCACCAGGCTTTGCAGATCGTATGGTCAGCCCTGCCCAGAGCTCTAGAAAAATGTGGGCAACCCAGAGCTCTCAGTCTTCAGGGCAAATGCCGTCTTTTCTTGGGCCCTCACGTTTTAGGATTATCAGTGCAGTAGGACTGACCCGCTGTCTCCCATCCTGATTCCATTCTGCAGGAAGGAGAGAGAATCTGAGTGGCCCAGTTTGGAGAAGTTGTCCATCTGGGTGAGGACATGTGGCACAGACCCGGCTGCCAGGCCTACTTCTCAGGATGGGGAGGGGGGGGTGTGAGTTCCCATAAAAGGTGGAGGTTGGTGTTATCTGGGGAGGGAACAGGGAAGTAGAAAACAGGACGGTCTGTGCATCTTTTTATTTAAAGAAATGAGAAGCAAAATGTTCCTGGCCATGTTCACCGTAATGTGGATGAATATAGCCCCACAGTAGGGCTTGAATATCACCCCTGGAGCTCGAGTGCTCTGGGCTGGGCTCATGAGACCACAGATTGTTCTAGCCAGGAAGACCCCAGAGCCCTGGAGGGAGTCCAACACTGACGAAATGCCCGGCACGCGCTGAGCCCTGGGACTGGTGGTCTGCACGCAGGGCCTGGTTGACTCCTCCTAGCGCATGGTCGAGGCCAGACCACCATCTCCATTTTACAGGGGACAGTGGTGAGGGGCCCACTGAACAAAGCCACAGAGCCGGAAGACCTTCAGCCCCTTGAGTGGCGGAGTCAGGATTTGCACCAGAGTTTTCTTGTTTCAACGTCCAGGCCCCTTAATGCTCTGTGCGTCCCCTTCCAAGTCCTAAGGCTGATGAGCATTCCAACACCGTTAGCCAAAGATGACAACCAGGAGCCCACGCGTAGATGCACATGGTGACGGAGGAACACTGAGCGTCCAGCCCAGCGGATCGGCCAGTCCCCGTCTCTGCGTTCCTGCCGCCCTGGCTTGGCTGGGGAGGCGGGCGGGGGCCATCCCCAGCTGTTCTCTCTCCTCTAGTGTCACCCCCGCCCCATCTACCCCATTGCCGCCGCACCGGCTCTCAGCCTCAAGTGCGCAGAGACTGAAGGATTACATCTGATGTGCTGAACTTTGTCTGCTCAGAGCCTCTCCCAGGGCTGGGCACGTAGTTGGTGCTCAGTCACTAATTGAAGGCAAAAGGAGAAAAGAACGGCAGAGGGTAAGATGGGTGGATGGCATCACCGACTCAATGGACGTGAACTTGGGCAAACTCTGGGAGTTGGTGATGGACAGGGAAGTCTGGCGTGCTGCAGTCCATGGGGTCGAAAAGAGTCGGACACGACGTAGGGACTGAATAGCGACGGCAAGTCATTAAATGAATGAATACATCACGGGAGCCTAGATTTGGGGGAAATTCACCTCTGAACATCGTTTCCTCCCGCACAGAATGGGGACAAGGACTGCGCCTCCTAGGGTCACTATGAGGAGCTCATGAGCCAGCAGTAGGTAGAGAAGGGCTCTTTCTATGACTTTTAACACCACCAGGAAGTCACCTCCCTGCCTTCTGTACATTGTCATCTGGGAAGGAGGTGGATGAGTCCTTTCCCGCCTTCTCCCAGGGCCGTCCTCAGGAAAGCCGCCGTCTCCCTCTGTCTGGCCCGCAGGTGCTGCCTGGCCCATGACTGCTGCTACGAGAGGGTGAAGCACCTTGGCTGCCAGCCCGTGTTGAACGGCTACCAGTTCCGTGTGGTCAACGGGACCGTGATCTGTGAGTAGTCCTCTCTGCACAGAATGTCCTTGAATCTGGGCCTTTCTCAAAGTTCAGCCTCGTGGACCCAGAGAACTTTGGGAAAAGGAGATTTTTTTTTCCCAAGTGCTTTGGGAGGGAGAGTGGCAATTCTGAGCATCTGTGCTTCCTGAGAGTCCAGCCCGGGTCCCCCCCCCGCCGCCCCGGTTCCCCCTGCCCCGGGTCCCTGCTCACAGCTGTGTCCCCAGCTCCCTCCCCTGGAGTGCGGGTTTCAGCCCACAGTCCCCGCTGCCCACCCGGGCTCCTTCCTGGGCTCGATAAGTAGTTGTTGACTGAAGATTACACTGAATTTTGCGGCTGCGCTTGGCAGCTGTTGCTATTGAGAAGCTTCTTCCCAATGTCTGTTGTGTGTTAACAAAGCGGCTCGGCTGTCTTTCAGTTGAACAAATATTTGTGAAGGGGGTTGCGTGCCAAGCTCTGGGGTAGGGTAGGGAGCCCACCTGGCATCGAGGCCGTTCAGGGAGGAGGACAAAGGACAGGGTGGGCCAGCGCTGAGTGTCCAGCGTGCAGGGAGGGGCTCCAACCTCTCAGAGTGTGATCCGGGGCAGGTGGGGTTGGGTAGGGCAGGCTGGATCTAAAGCGCAAGCTCACTTGCAGGCAGCAGGCCACAGACTTGTCTCAGACGCTGTTCAGCTCGGCAGGACGGGTGGTCTGAACGCCCCTTTGCGTGTGTGACTCACCTTCCGCTCAGCCCTGTGGAGTCGCGGGAACCACTGTCCTCCCTTGCGTGTTTACTCAGAGCTGTGAGTGTGTCTTGGAGATCACCTGTCCCCTCCAAAGGTGGGGAGAACACCTCCCTTGCCTTCATCTTCCAGCTCCCCCAACCCAGAGCTCAGGCTCCGGACTCACGGAGTCAGGTTGGCTTGATCTGCCCGGTGCCAGTAGCAGGAAGCTGGAAGTGTGTGGGAGGCCCAGCTTCAGCCAAGTCTCCTGTTCCGCTCTCCCCTCTTCGGGCGACTGCCGACGGGGAAGGGACCCCGTTTTTCCCATGTGAGCGTGAGAAGCCTTCCTGACCACCCTCCAGCCTAAAGCAAAGTGTCTCCACTGTGAGGCCCCTACGCCACATCCAGGACACAGGGCGGGATCATGGTCTGGGGGATGGGGGGCGAGGGGGGACTGGAGGAGGATGATCTCAGAGATGGCTTGCTTCCGCAAGTGGTGGCACCGAGTTTCTCGTCCCTCCCGACCCCACATGTTGGGGGTGGGGGTAGGAAACGGGGTGAGCCCGGCTGTCGCTTGGTTGGGGAGGGGCACGCAGAAAAGCTGCCCCGACTCCTCTCCGTCTGGCTGGTGGTCTTGCCTTCACGTGGTTTCTTCTCATCTCTTTTCACCTTGACCTTGACCTTGACCTCTGTCATGTCAGGTGTCACCTTAGAGTGGTTGAAAAGGCATCCTTTGGAGAGAAGATACGCTCTAAGAGCTCTTTCCCCCATGCCCCGTAAAGCACAGGGACTGAGGAGGGAGGGGAACAGAGCTCTGAAGAGGGAAGCAGGTTTTCAGTAGGTGCCAAGGCTCTTCCTGCGCTGTGGTCCCATGCCCCAGACCAAGCCCTCTGCTCCTGTGGGTGGGCCGTACTCAGAGTGCCTGTGGGCCTGGGTCCTCTGCACCTGGAGCAGCTTCTTTAGCAACCCGCTTCACCTTCTGCCGTGGGGACCGGAGCCACAGCCAGGGACCCCGGGAGATGGAGGAAGGTGACCCGGGAGCAGAGGCCGGAGCCCCAGTATGTGGCACAGGAAGTGTTGCCTGCTTGGCACATCACTCTGGTGGCGGGAGGTGCAGGCAGGGTCTCGGAGCTGGACTGGAATGTTCGCGGTGGCCAGTTCTTGAAGCTTGGCCAGGGATCCCGGAGTCCAGCGCCTGTCTAAGAGAGTTAGCGAAGAGGGATGTTTCCCCATCCTCACCAGGGCACTAGCAACCCCTTCTGCAGCTGCGCTATCCAGTGAGTACCAGGCTGAGCCCTGTTGTTCCCAGCCCCACCTTTGTTCAGTCGCTCAGTCACGTCCATCTTTTTGCGACCCCATGGACTGCAGCATGCCAAGCCTCCCTGTCCTTCACAAACTCCCAGAGTTTACTCAAACTCATGTCCATTGAGTCGGTGATGCCATCCAACCATCTCGTCCTCTGTTGTCCCCTTCTCCTCCCGTCTGCAATCTTTTCCAGTGAGTCAGCTCTTCGCATCAGGTGGCCAGAGTATTGGAGCTTCAGCTTGCCAAGTCCCTATTTCCAGGAACAGGGCTGGGAGCTGGGCGGCCCGGCTCCTAATCCTGGGTCTGTTGCTGGTGTGCTGAGACCCCGAGTGAACCCCAAGCACATCTATTCCCTTGCCTAGTATCAACTGAGTACCCCCAGGGTACCCAAGCAGGGCCAGCACTGTGCCAGGGCCAGGGGCACAGAGAGAGGCAGCCCGGGGCCCTGCTGCCAGTGCTCTTGGAGACCAGCCCAGTCAACCCCTCGCTGCAGTGATGGGGAGCCTGAGGCCCAGAGGCGGGGAAGGGCTGACCCAGGCTCCATGCAGACTCAGTCTCATGTGTCTTGAGACTGTCCAGTGCTCGGGAACACACTGCTGGCCGGAGTCTTCTGGGCCTGTTTCTGCATCTGTAAAGCAGGTGCACTCGCCGTAGCTGAAGTCCATCGGCAGCTGAAGTGGGCTTGGCACTCAGCTCTACGAGTCCACAGTAAGCCTCTGAGGTGGGCGCTGTCCTCCCCGTTGTCGAGGAGGACCCTGAGGCTCAGAGAGTGAGGTGAGATGACCAAGGCCACACAGCCGGTGAAAGGACTGCTGGGACTCAGACCAGGTCGTCCAACCCCAGCTGGTGCTCCTGCCTCCCACCGCCCTCCCCGCTGGCGTGAGACTGCTGGGAGGGGCTGGACTGGGGGGCTCACACAAATGCAAATCTTGTTATCTAAAGCACGCAGGTCAGAATGTTCGGCTCCGGCCCAGGGGGCAAAGGAAAGCTGAAGGAGCTTGTCGCCCTGCAGTGCCCCAGATCTTCCTGTTCCAGCTCCGTGTACTTCGCTGAAAGGCCCAGAGACAGCAAATGCTTTGAAGTCAGGCAGAGCCGGGCCTGAATCCCAGCTTCACCTTTTCCAGCTGGATTAATTGCATGACCACCCTGGGCCTTAGTCTCCTTCTCTGTAAAGTACTAATCAGTACTTCCGAAGGTCTCTAAGGTCTCTAAGGTCACTGGAGAAGGAAATGGCAACCCACTCCAGTAATCTTGCCTGGAAAATCCCATGGATGTAGGAGCCTGGCAGGTGCAGTCCATGGGGTTGCAAAGAGTTGGACACAGCTAAGCGACGCCACCAAGGTCACTAAGGAATCGACTGAGGTAACCCAACGCAGGGGCCTCCCAGACGGCACCAGTGGGAAGACCTGCCTGCCAGGGCAGGAGATGCAGGAGACTTCCCCTCCCTGGGTCTGGAAGATCCCCTGCAGAAGGGAATGGCAACCTGCTCCAGTATTCCTGCCTGGAAAATTCTATGGGCAGAGGAACCTGGCAGGCTACAGTCCATGGGGTTGCAAAAGACTGAGCACTCCCCAAAACTCCCCAACTCAGAGGTCTGACCCAGAGCGGGTGCGTAATTAATACCTTTCCTTTCAGAAGTTGAGATTTCTTTTTATTTTTTTAACCCTAGTTTCCTTTTCCCCTTTACATCGTAGTTAAGCACTGGGATTTTCTTTATTACCGTTGAGATTTCTGCATTGGTCTCCCCTTGAACTAATGTCATTAACCCCTTATAGGATGAAAGCTCTCCCCCTGCCCCCACCACAATCCTCAGTTACACTGCAGTTCAAAGAACTGCCCTGCAAGGGTTAATCACCTCCCAAGCCTCCCAGTTCTGAAATCTGGCACCCAAGCCTAGTTCCAGGTTGCCTAGCAACCAGCGGCTGCTCCTGGATGTGGTTGGTGTGAGCAGCGAAGGGAAAGGAGAAAAACAGCCTGGTCTGTCCATGTCTCGAAATGTCAGTGGGAGAGCAGTGCAGAGAAAGGCCTGGAACCCAAGCCCTGGGGCCAACTTGCGGAGTGGTGACGGCTGCCCTCAGGCAATCGGGGAGGCCGTTAGTCCTGTCTTGAGTGGGCTTGCATAAGCACTTGGAATTCGCGAGGGATTTTAAGTGGTGATGCCCCCTCCACCCATGTGTGCCCGCATCTGTTGGGCAGAGAGGGGCCCGGCCGTGGGTGGCAGAGCCAGAGTTCCAGCCCGAGGCCCCTCTGTCACCTCCATCTCTGAGCCTGTGATTCTGCCCTCTGCCCAAGGCAGAGGGTGAACCAGGTAACCACTGGAGTTTTTAGTTTGCAAAGATCTTTCTCTTTTGCTGAGTTTACTGCTCACAACAACACCTCCACTCACTGACGCATCATCCTTTTCCTTTCCTAGAATCTGGCTCAACCTGCCACCATCTCATCTTGCTCAGTTATTTGTTTACTTATGGATCAACTCTCCCCTCAATTGGAGTTTGAGCTCCAGGAGATTGGGGAGCACTTATTGGGGGTGGGGGTGGGGTGCATGCATGCTCGGTCGTGTCTGACTCTTTAGCGACGCCATGGACTGTAGCCAGCCCGCCTCCAGGCTCCTCTGTCCCTTGAATTCCCCAGGCAAGAATACTGAAGTGAGTTGCCATTTCCTCCTCCAGGGGATCTTCTAGACCCAGGGATCAAACCCATGTCTCCTGCACTGGGGGAGAGACATGGCTTTACCGCTGAACCCTCTGGGGAGCCCCGGGGAGGGGGTGGGTGCTCACTCTCATAAAGCCACAGAGAATGATGCCCGAAGCCATGCAATTGTGGGGTCCACTCACTCAGACCTGTCCCCCTGCTTCCTGGACAAAGGCCGGGCATATGTTAGAAACTCAATATCTGTTTGATGATGGAATGAGTGCAGAAATTCATGAAATAGTCTGTACATGAACCTGTACCCTCATTTGAAAGCCTAGGGAAGAGATTCAGAGAGGAACAACTTCCCTGAGATGCCAGAGCTTGCAAGCGGCAGATCTGGATCCAGAACCTGACTCCCTGTTTCTTGGGATGGGGGCTCTGTTCACTGCCCAGCGGTCTGTGTCTAAGCCCAGCCAGCGAGGTGGCAGCATACGGTGATGGAGCCCTTACCGCGTGTTTGGCACCGAAGATCTGCAAGAAAGAGACAAACTCCGTGGCCGAAAGGAGCTTGTGTGCAGGCAGGGAGACAGTCCATGAAATATTCAGAAAGAAAGATACACTCGGGTAGCGACAGTGCTGTGACACCTCTAAAATAAGGCCACACGCTACGGAATGAGGGCGGCAGTGGGGGGTGGATGGCTCCTTCAGGTGTGGAGGAAGGCCTCTCGAGGGAGGTGGCATCTAGCCGGAGGAGGTGGGGGGGTGCCTGTCCCATGAGAAACGAGTCTGGCAAGGCCTGGCCGTGGGGTGAGGGGCTCCCCTGCTCCTTCAGTTGCAGGGGGAAGCCTTCAAGCAGACAGTGATCAGCTCAAATTTTCCTTTAGAAAGAAGACTCTGGCCCCTGCCCAGAGAAGTTGGGGAGCAAGGGAAGAAAGAGGGGCAGCCACTAGTGGGCTGTTTCCGTTGCACTGGGGAGAAGTGACCGTTGTGTGGCTCGGTAGCTGGGGCGGAGTGTCAGACGCTGGGCGCACTTGGGAGGGGAACCGACAGAACCTGCTGTCGGGGTCGGTGTGAGGCTTGGAGGCGAGGGAGGCTGACTCTGACATCGTGGGTCTGAGCATCCGTGAGTAACCGTGCGTCTACCAGCTCGTGCGCATAGCAGAGCACAGACTCTGCAATCACAGCAAGAGCCTAGATGAGCCGTGCTGGGTTTGAGATGCACATCGGACGCTCGGGGGTGGGGGGGTGGGGAGGGGGGGTCACGTGAACACACGCGTACTGGTGTCTGGAGCTCAAAGGGCTGCAGGGAGAACTGGGGAGTCTCTGCGGGGAGAAGTGAGGAGTGGGTAGTGCTCAGGCGGTATTTAAAGCCCTGGGCTTTAAAACAGGGGCACCCAAGGAGAGAGGTTAGAGACCAGGGCAGAGGTGCAAACAGGGAGTGGCCTGGCAGGCAGCCTAGGTTAGCCCACTCAGGAGCACAGACCTTCCCATCTCATTGGTGGAAGTGTGTGCTTGTGTGTGTGCTAAGTCGCTTCAGTCATGTCCGACTCTTTGCAACCCATGGGCTGTAGCCCCCCGGGCTCCTCTGTCCATGGGATTCTCCAGGCAAGAATACTGGAGTGGGTTGCCATGCCCTCCATCAGGGCATCTTCCCAACTCAGGGATGGAACCCGTGTCTCTGATGTCTCCTGCATTGGCACACGGGTTCTTTACCACTAGCGCTGCCTAGGAAGCCCAGCTGGAAGTATTTCAGTCTGTTTCATGGAATGAGAAAGCATTATCAGTTCCGTTCTTCATGTCTCAGTTTCTTCATCAACAAACTGAAGGATGCTGGGTCTGGATTTGGGCTTGTTGTTAAAAGATGACTTCCCGGCATGGCATTTCTTGGCCCAGGGCTGCCTCTTCTAGACAGTGGCAGGCCTGACCCTACTACGGCTGTGGGATGCCCACAGCAATAGACTGCGGCTCCCTGTCAGTCCCCAAGGCCTGGGGACCGGGCCAGTCATTAGACGTAGAGCTGATCATCAGGAGAGAATTTACGCTTCATGCTTTGGAAAGGACCAGAAGACAAAGCAAGAAAGGGACGTGGTGAGAAAGGAAGAGGGAGGCTTGCTGAAAGGAGATGGAAGAAAGAAGAGATGGGAAAGAAAAGGAGACCAAGAGAGGAACAGAAAGAGAGAAGGGGGAGAAAGAGGAAAGTGTGGGAAACGTGACTCCCTTCTGGTTTCCAGAGAGGCAGCACCCGGGTGATGGACAGCTCGAGGCACCAGACACCTTCCTTTGGGAGGAAAGAGAGGTTGGATGGGCTGGAGCCCTGCACCCAAGTAGCCCCACTGCGTGCAGCAGCCACATGACCCGGCAGCCCCTACCCGGCGGCTGCCTGGGGAGGGAATCCAGCGGGCAGCTGTGCGCGGCACAGGTGAGAGACCTGGACACGGATGGGACGGGGGCTCTCGGGGAGCCCCAGGGGAGCTGGGGCCCCGTGGGTGTCGTAGAATTGTCACACATGTGCGAGGGCAGAGGTGATCCAGGCACCAGGAGCAGTGGGAACAGCAGGAACCATTCCTGGTGCATTTTCTGAGGGTGAGTGGAGAGCTACTGAGGCATGAGGTGGGTGTCAACATGTCTTGAGAAGCCCAGGCTCCATCGAACTGGAGGAGGACAGCTTCCTGCAGGAATTGTGGACTTCTGAGAGGGAGGAGGAAAGAAAGCAGACTGTAGCCAGCACTGGCCCAGCTTCAGAGGGGCCTTCCTCTTCCAACATGTGCAGCATCGTCATAGTAACAGCGTAATAGCAGCCTCTGTGTTCCAGGCGTATCCAGACCTCTCCATCTGTAACAACAATGAAGGTCCTCATGATGCCTGAAGTAGACGGCATTGTTTATTTTTGATGCTGTTGTTTTTATCACCGTTTTATAAATGATACTGAAACTAACTTGCCCAAGGCCAACACATCAGGGGATCTGGCTGCCTCACTTCCTCACCCCAAACCCTCAAAAGAGAATGGAGTTATCCAGAAGGAGGCTGCCTTAGATATCCCTTATGCCAGGGGTCCCCCACCTCCAGGATCTAATAATGCCTGGTGATCTGAGGTGGAGCTGATGTAATAGAAATGGAAATAAAGTGCACAATAAGTGTGATGCCCTCGCATCATCTTGATACCATCTCTTCCTCCCCCACCCCCAGTCCGTGGAAAAATTGTCTTCCATAAAACTGGGCTCTGGTGCCAAAGAGATTGGGAATTATAGTCATGTATGGATGTGAGAGTTGGAATATAAAGAAAGCTGAGCACAGAAGAATTGATGCTTTTGAACTGTGGTGTTGGAGAAGACTCTCGAGAGTCCCTTGGACTTCAAGGAGATCCAACGAGTCCCTCCTAAAGGAAATCAGTCCTGAATATTCATTGGAAGGACTGATGCTGAAGCTGAAACTCCAGTCCTTTGGCCATCTGATAAACTGACTCATTTGAAAAGCCCCTGATGCTGGGAAAGACTGAAGGTGGGAGGAGAAGGGGACGACAGAGGATGAGATGGTTGGATGGAATCACCGATGTGATGGACATGAGTTTGAGTAAGCTCTGGGGGTTGATGATGGACAGGGAGGCCTGGCATGCTGCAGTCCTTGGGGTCACAGAGAGTCAGACATCATTGAGCGACTGAACTGAACACCACACACACACACACACACACACACACACACACACACACGCACGCACACACAGCACCACAGCTCGGACAACTCTGACTGCTAAATAAAAGATCCCCACCTAGTGGTCATTTGGCCGCAGTGCAGACACTCCATCCCAAAGGCCCATTAACGTTTCCTTCATTCACTGAAGGACTGTTAGTTGAGCACATACTGTGGGCCAGCATTTGTTCTGCACCCTGGGGACACTGGGAGGGACGAGACAGAAAAAGCCTCAGTCTCACGTAGCTTACACTTAGTCCAGGAGAGACAGACACAACCAGGTAAACAAATCAGAGGAGTGAGAGATGTGAAAAGTACGGGGTATCAAACAAACGGGGATGCGAGGGAGAGAGGCTGGAGAAGTTTAGCTGGAGTGGTCAGGGAGATCCTCTCTGAAGAGAGGAAATTTGACCAAGACCCAAAGGTGGGATGCCTCCAGCCACTTGAAGATCCTGGAGAGAAGTGTGTCAGACAAACTAGCAAGTACAAGTGCAGAGGCCCTGGGTCAAGACCAACCAAAGCATGTGACCAACCCAGAGGCCAGTGTTCCCGGAGCAGAGGGAAGGTGAGCGTGAGGGCTGTGAGGGTGGAGAGGCGGGCAGGGGCCCTGTTACGGCAAGCCTGCTTCAGAGTCCGTGGCAAGGATTTGGGATGTCTTGGTTCAAACAGTAGGAAACCACAGCAGGGCTTTCAGCAAGAGAGTGAACCTTATTCATTCCAAGACAGTCCCTGTTTATTTCCTTCCATTAGGGCGGGAGAGCTGGTGATGGCAGGGAGGGGGTCATGGCCAAGAAGACGGGGAGAAGAGGGCACAGCGTGAAATATTTTAAACGTAGAGACATCCATGGAACTTTGGGTGGATGGAATGTGGAAGTGAAAGGAAGGCAGGAATCGAGGTTGGCTGCTTGTTTTCTGGCTTGAGTTGGAGGTGGTACTGATTCTTAAGCTGAGAGTGTGGGTGGAGGGCCAGATCAGTGGGTAGGGCAGGGGCACTTACATCAAGAGCTTCCTTTGGGGCATCTTATACTGGAGATGCTAGTGATTTCCACGTGAGATGCCAGGTAAGCTGCTGGAAATAGGAGCTGAGTTCTGAGAAGATGGGTTCTGTGTCCTTGCCCTGGGAGCTGCTTGGGGACGCTGACTCAGTGCTCCCCCCCTCACGTGCAGCCCACACCTGCCCCATCTCCTGTTTCTTTCCAGGTATCTCTTCAGGGCATGTCCAGCTGTGATGGTGGAAGGGCTTGAAATGCAGGAGAAGGACTCCCAGTTCCTTTTTCCTTTCAATTTTCAACCCTTGACCCCTTGCCGCCAGCTCCCAGTTCTCCCCAACCTTAGAACCAACCCTGGGGGTGGCTGGAAGCCCCCGTGACCCACTGTCTCCCTGCAGGTGAGTGTGCCCTTGGTCCCGGCGTCAGCTGCCTCTGTGGGCTGCGGGCCTGCGAGTGTGACACTCAGTCTGCCTACTGCTTCAGAGAGAACCTGCCCACCTACGAGAAGAACTTCAAGCAGTTGTCCAGCCGGCCCCACTGCGGCAAGCACAGGCCCCAGTGCTAGCGAGGCCACAGGGCCCCTGGTCAGGCCCGGGTACTCCTTTGTCACTCGGCATCAGAGGGCTGGAGATCAAAAGTGCAAAAGACGGAATCTGGGCCTTCGATGGAGGGAGACAGACCATAAATATAAATAAATGACATGTTCCAACCACAGTAAGGGCTAAGAAGCTACAAAACAAAGTGACAAGGTAGAGAGATGGCCCCTACCCCCACCCCAGGAAGATTCCAAAAGGGGAGAAGGCCCCAGGATCTGCCTTAAGCACTCCCTTCATCCCCACCCCAAGATCGGGATGCTGGGCAGACTTGGGTACCAGACCCACATCCCAGATCCAGCTGGAGCCAAGGTCTTGGGCACATGCCAAGGCCCTGAGAGGTGCACCTGGACTCTTTTCTCGTTTGCTGGAGTCCCGCCTTCTGAAAACCCCAAGGTAGGAAAACGTCAGTGCCATTCTCAGCTCTCAGGACACGTAGCCTGGGAACATCCATGCCCACGGCTGCCACCGGATGTCACGGCCAGGAAGACGCTGAAGTGATGGAGAGAGAGTTGGGGCGGGTGAGGCAGGGGGATCCAAGGTTGCTGGTCACGTTTAGAAGCCCCTGGTCACAAGACATAAATTCTAATAAATATTAAAGCGAGCCAGTCTGGGTGGACTCTGATCATTCTGACGCCCAGCTTGTAGGGGAGATTGCAAAAATGACCACAGCTGGACATTTCCCCGGGGTCCAGTGGTTAAGACTCTGCCACCCAGTGCGGGGGATGTGGGTTCGACCCTGGTCAGGGAACTAAGATCTCCAAAGCCACAGGGTAATTAAGCCCATGTGCCGCAACTAAGACCTGAGGGAGCCAAATCATTAAAAAAAATAATGAAGACTCTTTGGTTAAAAACAAAAAAAGCCACCATTGTTCTTACCTCTCTGTATCCTCACCTCTCGGTCTGTTGTTCAGTCGCTCAGTTACGTCCGACTCTTTGCGACCCCATGGGGTGCAGCACGCCAGGCTTCCTTGTCCTAAATGCTCAGCTTTTCCCATCAAGAGGTAGAGTCTGCTTCCCCACCAACTGTGAATCTGAACTCTGAGCTGGCCTTGTGACTTAGTATGGTCCATAAAACACGATGAGAGCGGTGGTCCGCCAGTTCCCCAGCGAGGACTCAGGAGGCCCGGGGCACACCCCCTTTCAGAACACTGCCACCGCCAAGAGAAAAAGCCCAGGGAGGCCTGCAGGAGGATGGGAGACCGCCAGGGTCAGGGTCATCCGCCCAGCTGTCTGGGCTGAGACCTCAGACCTGTGAGAGTGCTCGTCAAGGATCTGCAAAGCCAGCTCACAGATGACCACAGACAGAGAACCTCAGTGAGGCCAAAACAACCACCCAGCTGAGCCCTGGCGAAGCCACCACCTTGTGGAAGTGCAAGCTAAATAAGGCCCTGTTTACATTAAGTTTTGGTGTGGTTTGTCGTGCGGTCTAACTCACTGATGCACTTGGTCCTCACTCCCGCGGCTCAGCACTGTGACACGCCTGGAGGCACCAGGAACAGCGTGGCGTGCCCTTGCCTTACCTTAGGGCTTGGGAGGAGAAGGGCAGGTGCTGACTGATGGGGAAACAGTGACAGACTTTATCTTCAGGGGCTCCAAAGTCACTGCAGATGGTGACTGCAGCCATGAAATTAAAAGACACTTGCTCCTTGGAAGAAAAGTTATGACCAACCTAGATAGCATATTAGAAAGTGGAGACATTACTTTGCCAACAAAGGTCCGTCTCGTCAAGGCTATGGTTTTTCCAGTGGTCATGTATGGATGTGAGAGTTGGACTGTGAAGAAAGCTGTGCACTGAAGAATTGATGTTTTTGAACTGTGGTGTTGGAGAAGACTCTTGAGAGTCCCTTGGACTGCAAGGAGATCCAACCAGTCCATTCTGAAGATCAGCCCTAGGATTTCTTTGGAAGGACTGATGCTAAAGCTGAAGCTCCAATACTTTGGCCACCTAATGCGAAGAGTTGTCTCATTGGAAAAGACTCTGATGCTGGGAGGGATTGAGGGCAGGAGGAGAAGGGGATGACAGAGGATGAGATGGCTGGATGGCATCACTGACTTGATGGATGTGAGTCTGAGTGAACTCTGGGAGTTGGTGATGGGCAGGGAGGCCTGGCGTGCTGTGATTCATGGGGTCACAGAGAGTCGGACACAACTGAGCGACTGAACTGAATGAACTGACCCTTTCTGAAGCCCCTTTTCACCTGTCCTCATGTTGTTGGTCAGCAGCAGGATCTCAGGACATATTCATTCCCATTTCACAGATGGAGGCAGAGGGTCTGAGCCAGCACGTGGGGCTGAAATGGGAACCCGTGTCTTCTTTCTTGTTTCCCATCCCCTTTCTCACAATGAGGGGGTTGTCAATGGGCTACTCTCTGAGGCTAAGGTTCTGGAGTTGGAATTCAAACCCTGCTTCTGTTGCATGACCTTGAGTAACTAACTTGGCTTCTCTGGGCCTGTTTCCTCCTAGAAACAGCTACGAATGGCCCCCACCTCATAGGGTTGCGAGGAGGGTTAGCTGAGTTGGCACACACAGAGCTCTGAGCCCAGTGCTGGCTGCAGTAAGTGCTTAATACACTTTGCTCTGCTCCCTGGGCCCCAACATCCTGAGACCCCAAACTGCCAGCAGGGTTCCAGGCTCGTGCACACACCCCTGCCTCCCCATGCGCAGCTTTGCTGGTTGTCACAGCTGGCGGCATCAGCTGCTCTTTAGAAGCCGTAGCCAGGGAAGCTGACAGCAGTGTTGCTGTGCCAGCCTCCGGGGAGGACAGGGCCACCTCCCTGCGTTCACGGCCGGCCCCGAGCATGGAGAGCTGGGCAGACTGGGTCAGGTCAGAGACGGGCAGGCGTCGGGCGCCTGGCCATGGATCTAGGGCACCAAGCTGCCTCCTTCTTTTTCCTGCCGCCTCTCCCTCATCCTTCCCCTGCCTGGTCCCCCAGCCTCTCCCTCATCATTCCCCTCCCTGACCCCCAGCAGTCTTGTGCAGAGAGCCAGATTTTCTGGCTAAACCACAGCTTTGTTCTGCCAGGTTTCCATTTGCCAGAGAAGGTCACAGGCCATCCATCCCCATCAGCATCTTCCTTCCTTCCACCTGCCGCCCTTTGCTGAGCTGGCCATCAGGACCTCTGTCCCAACACGCAGCCCAGGGCCCCAGTCTCCAGCACTGATTTTCCAGTCTCGACACCAGGCCTTGTGCTGGGAGCATTCACCTCCATGGCCTCGTGTGGTTCTCAGACCCCACGATGCTCGTCATTATTGCCCGCATTTTACAGGAAGGGGAGATGGAGACTGGGAGGGGTGGGGTGACTAGCCCACGGCCAAGTGGCCCTTGAACCACAGAGCCCATGTTGAGCCCCGTCTGCTCCTTGTGAGATGTGGTGTTGATGGCGGTGATAAGGTGCAGGGACAGTAATGATTTCCTAGTGCTCTCTTGGGAATTGCCAGCCTGGGCAGCGTGTCTCACTTTGGGTTCAGACCCAGAGGGGCAACAGGTGTGGAGCAAAGCCTAGGAGGTAACTGATCATGATCCGTTGTCTTCCCTGGTGGCTCAGACGGTAAAGAATTCAGCTGCAAGGCAGGAAACCCAGGTTCAGAGCCTGGGTATCAGGAAGATCCCCTGGAGAAGGGAATGGCTACCTACGCCAGTATTCTTGCCTGGAGAATTCCATGGACAGAGGAACCTGGCGGGTAACATGGGGTTGTAGTCTGACCCAACTGAGCTACAAACAGCATCATCATCTATCATGACCACTAGGTGTCACCCAAGTTCTAGAAAAGGCTTGACAGCCACTCCCGGGAAGGGTCTGAAGAACAGGAGTGAAAATGGAAGCTGACCAAGCTCTGGGCAGAGATGATGTAGAAAATCGGACAAAAGTTAAGGTGGTGAGAGTAGATTTTGTTAACTACTGCAACAGGGGGAAACGGACAGTATAGAACTGGACTCAGGGCTTCTTCTTCTTTTTCCATTTATTTGGCTGCACCAGGCCTTAGGTGTCGCATGCAGGAGCTTCGGTCCTAGTTGTGCACATGGGCGTCTTCAGCTGTGGCGTGTGGGATCTAGTTCTCCATCCAGGGGTCGGACCCTGGCCCCCTGCGTTGGGACCGTGAAGTCTTAGCCCCTGGGCCACCAGTGAAGGTCCCTGGGCTCAGTTATTAACAGAACAGAGAAAAGTGGGGATTTCTAACTAAGGAGAAGGGTGGGGGGAATCAGTGGATAGAAACTTGCTAAGAGAGTAGGGGGTTTTTACTAAACTGACGTAACAGGATTCTTCCTAAAGAGAGGTCATTGTGATCAGATATCACCTGTGAGCTGGGTAGGGGGGCAGGGGAGGTGGGGTGAGAAATTTGATCAGATATTGAGGAAAGGTGGGAATCTTCACTAAACTGATATACCACGATTCTTGCCTGGAGAATCCCTTAGACAGAGGAGCCTGGTGGGCTATGGTCCATAGGGTCGCACAGAGTTGGACACGACTGAAGAGACTTACCTTGCATGCATTGCTAAGACCCAGGAATGATGCAGAGATGAATGCAGAAGCCCACAGGTGGCGGGTGAGTTGATAAAAGGTCTCAGAGGAGCCTGACTGAAGTTTGGTCGAAGAGAGAGTCTTTGCCATTCCTTCCTCTCGTTCAGGGAAGGAGGAGATTGTGTTTCTCCTGAACCCTATGAGTTCTGAGAAATGGAATATTTCCTGCCAGATCAGTAGACAAAGGATGTCACAGTCCTCAGTGATTGCAGCCCCTAAGGATGGTGAGCCGCTGAGCCCTACGGGAACTCCGAAGGAAAGAATGCCTGCCACCTAGCAGCCATCAGACCGCAGCCATCAGACCGCAGCCACTCCCTGCGGTGAGCCCTGGGGAGACTCAGGGTGTGAAAACACAAGATGCTAGACCCAGATAGGTGATGTGCCCATCGAAGGAATGATTTCAGTGTGCCAGACTCTTGCATCTCTCCATACATAGAAAAGCACTAAATTCCTTAACTTGGGATACCTGGTTTTAGTTCATTTACAATAAAATTTTGATGTTTCTCACTACCTGCCCTTTGTTGCAAAACTCCGATACAGACCTAGCTCTCTCCTTGCCTTCTCAAAGCAGATTCTCAAAGCTAGATGAAACACTAAGGCTCAGACTGCAGTTCTCATTTTGCCCCAAATAAAACTTAACTTGCAACTCTCACATTGTGCAAACTTTTTTCAGTTCAGTTCAGTTCAGTTGCTCAGTCATGTCCAACACTTTGTGACCCCATGAACCACAGCACGCTAGGCCTCCCTGTCCATCACCAACTCCCAGAGACTACTCAAACTCATGTCCATTCTCTTGGTGATGCCATCCAACCATCTCATCCTCTGTCGTCCCCTTCTCCTCCTGCCCTCAATCTATCCCAGCATCAGGGTCTTTTCAAATGAGTCAGCTCTTTGCATCCGGTGGCCAAAGTATTGCAGTTTCAGCTTCAACATCAGTCCCTCCAATGAACACCCAGGACTGATCTCCTTTAGGATGGACTGCTTGTATCTCCTTGCAGTCCAAGGGACTCTCAAGAGTCTTCTCCAACACCACAGTTCAAAAGCATCAATCTTTGGTGCTCAGCTTTCTTTATAGTCCAACTCTCACATCCATACATGGCTACTGGAAAAATCATAGCCTTGACTAGATAGACCTTTGTTGACAAAGTAATGTCTCTGCTTTTTAATATGCTGTCTAGGTTGGTCATAACTTTCCTTCCAAGGAGTAAGCATCTTTTAATTTCATGGTTGCAATCACCATCTGCAGTGATTTGGAGCCCAGAAAAATAAAGTCAGCCACTGTTTCCACTGTTTCCCCATCTATTTCCCATGAAGTGATGGGACCAGATGCCATGATCTTCGTTTTCTGAATGTTGAGCTTTAAGCCCACTTTTTCACTCTCCTCTTTCACTTTCATCAAGAGGCTCTTTAGTTCTTCTTCACTTTCTGCCATAAGGGTGGTGTCATCTACATATCTGAGGTTATTGATATTTCTCCCGGCAATCTTGATTCCAGCTTGTGCTTCTTCCAGCCCAGTGTTTCTCATGATGTACTCTGCATAGAAGTTAAATAAGCAGGGTGACAATATACAGACTTGACGTACTCCTTTTCCTATTTGGAACCAGTCTGTTGTTCCATGTCCAGTTCAAATTGTTGCTTCCTGACCTGCATACAAATTTCTCAAGAGGCAGATCAGGTGGTCTGGTATTCCCATCTCTTTCAGAATTTTCCACAGTTTATTGTGATCTACACAGTCAAAGGCTTTGGCATAGTCAATAAAGCAGAAATAGATGTTTTTCTGGAACTCTTTTGCTTTTTCGATGATCCATTGGATGTTGGCAATTTGATCTCTGGTTCCTCTGCCTTTCTAAAACCAGCTTGAACATCTGGAAGATCAGGGTTCACGTATTGCTGAAGCCTGGCTGGGAGAATTTTGAGCATTACTTTACTAGAGTGTGAGATGAATGCAATTGTGCAGTAGTTTGAGCATTCTTTAGCATTGCTTTTCTTTGGGATTGGAATGAAAACTGACCTTTTCCATTCCTGTGGCCACTGCTGAGTTTTCCAAATTTGCTGGCATATTGAGTGCAACACTTTCACAGCATCATGTTTCAGGATTTGAAATAGCTCAACTGGAATTCCATCACCTCCACTAGCTTTCTTTGTAGTGATGCTTCCTAAGGCCCACTTCACATTCCAGGATGTGTGGCTCTAGGTGAGTGATCACACCATTGTGATTATCTGGGTCATGAAGATCTTTTTTATACAGTTCTTCTGTGTATTCTTGCCACCTCTTCTTAATATCTTCTGCTTCTGTTAGGTCCCTACCACTTTTGTCGTTTATTGAGCCCATCTTTGCATGAAGTGTTCCCTTGGTATCTCTAATTTTCTTGAAGAGATCTCTAGTCTTTCCCATTCTATTGTTTTCCTCTATTTCTTTGCATTGATCACTGAGGAAGACTTTCTCATCTCTCCTTGCTGTTCTTTGGAACCCTGCATTCAAATGGGTATATCTTTCCTTTTCTCCTTTGCTTTGTGCTTCCCTTCTTTTCACAGGTATTTGTAAGGCCTCCTCGGACAGCCATTTTGCTTTTTTACATTTCTTTTTTTGGGGATGGTCTTGATTCCTGTCTTCTGTACAATGTCATGAACCTCCATCCATAGTTCATCAGGCACTCTGTGTAACAGATCTAGTCCCTTAAATCTATTTGTCACTTCCACTGTATAGTCATAAGGGATTTGATTTAGTGGTTTTCCCCACTTTCTTCAATTTAAGTCTGAATTTGGCAATAAGGAGTTCATGATCTGAGCCACAGTCAGCTCCTGGTCTTGTTTCTGCTGACTGTATAGAGCTTCTCCATCTTTGGCTGCAAAGAATGGAACCAATGTGATTTTGGTGTCGACCATCTGGTGATGTCCATGTGTAGAGTCTTCTCTTGTGTTGTTATTGAAGAGGGTGTTTGCTATGACCAGTGCATTCTCTTGGCACTGCGCAGTGGCTGCGACAGTGCAGAAGTGTGGCCGAGAAGAGCTACCCCATGTCCAAGGTCAGGGGTGGCGACTGCTTTGCTGGAGCAGCCGTAAAGAGATACCCCACGTCCAAGGTAAGAGAAACCCAAGTGAGACAGTAGGCGCTGAGAGAGGGCATCAGAGGGCAAACGGACTGAAGCCACAATCACAGACAACAAGCCAATCTGACCACACGGACCACAGCCTTGTCTAACTCAATGAAACTAAGCCAGGCCATGTGGGGCCACCCAAGATGGGTGGGTCATGGTGGAGAGGTCTGACAGAATGTGGTCCACTGGAGAAGGGAATGGCAAACCACTTCAATATTCTTGCTTTGAGAACCCCATGAACAGTATGAAAACACAAAAAGATAGGACACTGAAAGATGAACTCCCCAGGTCGGTGGAGATTAGTGAAGAAGTAACTCCAGAAAGAATGAAGGGATGGAGGCAAAGCAAAAACAACACCCAGTTGTGGATGGGACTGGTGATAGAAGCAAGGTCTGACGCTGTAAAGAGCAATATTGCACAGGAACCTGGAATGTCAGGTCCATGAATCAAGGCAAGTTGGAAGTGGTCAAACAGGTGATGACAAGAGTGAACATTGACATTTTAGGAATCAGTGAACTAAGATGGACTGGAATGGGTGAATTTAACTCAGATGACCATTATATCTACTACTGTGGGCAGGAATCGCTTAGAAGAAATGCAGTAGCCATCATAGTCAACAAAAGAGTCTGAAATGCAGTACTTGGATGCAATCTCAAAAATGACAGAATGATCTCTGTTCGTTTCCAAGGCAAACCATGCAATATCACGGTAATCCAAGTCTATGCCCCGACCAGTAATGCTGAAGAACCTGAAGTTGAACAGTTCTATGAAGACCTACAAGACCTTCTAGAACTAATACCCCCCCAAAATGTCCTTTTCATTATAGGGGACTGGAATGCAAAAGTAGGAAGTCAAGAAAAACCTGGAGTAACAGGCAAATTTGGCTTTGTGGTACAGAATGAAGCAGGGCAAAGGCTCATAAAGTTCTGCCAAGAGAACACATTAGTCATAGCAAACTTTTTTCAGCAGTTCACTTATCAATTGATCATTTTTTGTTCATTAGTGACCAGTGGAACCATCTGTTGAGACTTGGCAGTAAAGGGTATTTTCTGGATGGTGTAAACGAACCATCAAACTTTTAAACGAGGGGGATTTCTAGGAAAAAAAAAGAGAAGAAAAACAGAGATTAATGAGTAGAGCAATTAAACTTAGTTTCTAAGTCCAGAGGGCAGCCAACTGAGATGTTGAACTTGAAGCATCTGTAGATGGTGAAGTGAGGAGAGCAGTGGCAACCTGTTGGTCTTCCTGGTTTGCAGTTTGAAGCATCTTTGTTGATGGCACAGACATTAAGGTCACAGTCACGTTTGCGTCTTGGAGAAGAGCATAGACGCATCCAGCTTCAGGTCCCAGGGTTTCTTTAGAAAGTTCCGATAAGTTTCTGGACAGTTGGCTTTAGTTCCCAGTGACTGCAAGTCAAGATGAAGAAGGAATTCACAGGGCCTGGACTCCATCTTAGGCCTGTTCATGCTGATCCTGCTCGGCCACCTTTCCAATGGACTCTGAACTCTGTGTTTAGTGCCCATGAAAACAACAACAGAAGGATAAGACCCCCTCCAGACAGGGGAACCTTGAAGATCGTATCTAGGTTACTCATTGCCTAAGAGAAAACATACACTAATCACCCCTTCCTCCAGACAGGCCATAAATTTTTCTGTATCTATCAGAGTGTAACCTCGGGTTTATTGATTATTGGCTAATTGTTTAACTGTTGACCACATGAGCACATAGCACGTGAATGATGGGGTTATTGGGATTGTATTTTCCTTGGTTTATGTAAGTCTCAAGGAATTTGGAGTGGTGGGTTCAGACACGTGCACATGGGGTATAAAAGATTTTCACAGATGCTGGTCAGGGTCCTTGGCTAAGAGGAGACTCTGCCTTGGGCCCGCCGGTGTAATAGACTGCACTCCACCATCTGCACTGTCCTTCTGAGTGAGTTTGTTTCCTGGAACGTGTGGCTACAACAAAGAGGGAAGGGACAAAAATTGGAAACATTAATTTAAAGAGTTGTAGCCACATTTCTGGAGAAAACTAGAAGAATTAATAAAATGTGCAGGATGGCAGAATCTGTTCGGGTTTAAAGGCAGATAACAAAGCATAAAGGCAAATGGAGTCTAACCAAGAAGTGAAAAATGGCTCAAAGACCATGAATAGGACTATGATGTAATAACCCAGGAGGATGTACCATGCTTTCCCACTGAAAGTGAGAGGTGTCGAATTTTTTAAAAGGCACAGTGTGAGAGATGTGAGTTAAGTTTTATTGGGGGCAAAATGAGAACTATAGTGTCTGAAATAGTGCTGAGGAAATGCTCCAAAGAGTTAAAGAGGGAAGGTGTCAGAATATATGTGACTTTGGTGAAGGGAGTTATGCACCACCAAGCACACATTTTACGAAAGATGCCCGTGAGTCAAGAAGGTTGCTGTTTAGTTATGAGGAGCAGATGTCTCCATAAGTGACTTTCACGCTTTTCTATATGTGAGAAGATGCTAGAAATTGGGCTCATAAAATCTTCTCCTGAAAGTATCTAGCTATCTGAAGACCTGTTCTGCCACTTTTTCCCAGAGCACAGAGAGCCTCATTCCTGAGGCTCATTTCCACCCCGAACTCCTTTTAGGGAGTGTCAAAAGTCAGCGGCTGCAGTGTCTGGTGGCTTCCTTCTTATGGAAGCACGTGGCAAGTGACAGTTTTTAGTTGGCAGAGATCCCAGGGTCCAGTGGTGAGTCTGACTCCTCCATCTGAGTCACAGCTCCTAGAAAACCAGAGATGGATAGTAAAGTTGCCAAAACAGATTTTTATTCAAAAACTCTCGCAACAGGGGCCAGTATAGATTTGGGCTCAATTCCAAATATGACTTCAAATCTTCAGTTTTATATTTTTCCTGGAGTATAGTTGCTTGACAATGTTGTGTTAACCTCTACTGTACAGCACTGTGAGATCCTGAGTTTTCTTAAGTGGGGATTTACAGCAGGAGTTGGAGGTGGGGATGGAAAATTCCTGAGAGGGTAGGGAATTTCTGCTGAACTGACCAAACAGGATTCTTGGAGAAAGAGCATGGGGGTGATCTGATGTCACTGGTGGGGGGAGGAGTGGAGGATGAGAGATTTGATCAGATACCGTGGGTGGGTGGGGGTGCTCAGTGAACCGACGTAGCAAGATTCTTGCTAAAACATGTGGAGCCCTGGTTGAGAAAAGATCTCGCAAGAGCCTGCCCAAGTTGTGGTCAAGGAGAGCGTCTTTGTCGGTGGCCGCCCTCAGACCAGTGGAAGGAAGTCCCTCATCCTCCTCAAGCCTTAGCATCAAAGGCCTCACTAACCTGAGGAGAGAAAGACCACCCAGACTGGGTTAAGCAGAGTCCTTCCTCAAAATCCATGGTCCCATTCTCCCTCGCCACCTCAGAGGCATCTAATACACCGTTCCAGCTCCACCCCACCCACTCCGGGGCCACTTCCGGGACTGGCAGAGACATGCTTGGGCTCCAACCTGACACCACCTGGCCCCATATGTCAAGGATGTCGGTCCACATGTCTGCCTCCCCCTCCCAGACTGTGGGCTTCCTGTGGGCTTCCTGTGGGCAGGAGCTGTGTCTGATCAGCAGTGTCTACTGTAAAGCCCAGCCTGGTCCATAGGAGACCAACAGGACAGGTTCACTGAATGAATGAACCAATCAATGGATGACCATGACCAGGGCTTTTCAACCTTTTGACCGAAGAGTCCCTCTTCTCCTTGCAGTAGCTCTTGTGAAGGGGCAGTAGGTACTGCAGGAAAAGCAGGGTTGCTCATGGAAGGATGAGTAGGAGGCCTCCGACTCCTGTCTGCTCAGCCTCCCCTTCCCCAGAGGTCACCCCTGGGTGTCGCGGGAAAATCCACAGCTTTGGGGAGCCTCTGAAACAGCTGCTCTGGTCTCCGCACTTGGGGAAACCGACGCCCCTCACAGGCAAGGGGTCAAGCCAGGACCCAGGACCTGGCACCCTGCTGGGCTCTCAGTCACTTGTCCCACTGGCCCCAGCGGCCCGAGTCCTCGTTAAGAAGGTGCAAAGAGGTGACATGAAAAGTCAGAGGCTGAGGATTCAGAGCCCAGCACCATCACTAATGGCCTGGCTGACTTTGGGCAAGTTACCTGCCCTCCCTGGGCCTCAGTTCTCCAACAGAAAAAAAAAAGATGGGATGGATGGAGAGTGTCGTGGACTGGACGCCGGCAAGCTCTCAGCCCACTGGTTGCTCGTGTTGTCCGATTGCTGGACCACAGCCCTACTTTCCAACCCTCCCAACACTTGCACTTCTGCTGGAGGGCGGCTGCTTCTGTCAGGCCAGAGGCAGGGAGGGAGCAGGCCATGCCCACCGCTAGGCACCAAGGAACCTGTTTTCCCCAGAGCCGGAGACCCAGGAGGGAACGGCTGTGCTTTCCCCTGACGCCTGGCCAGTGGGTGCCATGCCAGGGAGGATCCAGCGACGAGGAGTTGAGGAAGGAGGGTTTTAATAGTTTGAGGAGGGGACGTCGAGTCCTGGGAACAGTCTCTTGGGGTCGCAGCACTTGGGAGAGTCTGGGGTGAGGGAGGGGGCAGGCAGAACCCCTTAGCAGCAGAATGCCTCCCAACACCCAGACTTTCAGGAAGGTGAGGGTGTGTTTGTGTGTGGAGGGGCCCAGCTAGGGCTTCCATGGGCAAGGGGCCCAGGCCTCTGTGGTCCCCTCCTCTGGGGGACTCCCCATCCTGACTCCATCCCTGCCTGGGTTGTGGGGGCAGCGGGGGTGGAGATTCAGCTCAGAGAAGTCGGGGGTCAGCCCGGGACGGTGAGGAAAAGGTGGGCTCCCGGGAGGATCTTGGCGACTGGGCACGTGGGGTCAGGGCATGCGGGGGGCCACAGCCGTCACCCACTGTGGCCAGCAGGACAGCAGGGGGTGAGCGGTGGTCCCGCACTCGGTGAGTGCTGACCCTAGCCCCCAGGGCAGGCATCCTAGAAGCTGCAGCTCTGCGGGGCTCGGTCCAGTCCTGTCGTGGTTTTTTGTAGACCTTCTCGCCACTCCCACAGCCCTCCCCTGGGGACTGTAAGTCCTCGGGGCCCCCGGGAGGGCCGAGGTTCCTGGTGGATGTTCTGAGCATCCCTGGGGTCACAGTGCTGCACCACTGGGCCTTAGGGGTTGATGCCAGACAAAGACAGAAGGCAGGACGCGGCGGGGTGCCCTGGGCACCCGGAGGCTGCTGACGCCTGGGCACGCCTGGGAAGACATCAATGCTGGCGCCGTCGGGAGGCGGCCTGCCGGGCCTGGCCCTCCGCCCTCCCCAGCCGGTGGCCCCCCGGCCCGCGGGGCCCTG
This sequence comes from Bos indicus x Bos taurus, assembly GCF_003369695.1. NCBI lineage: Eukaryota > Metazoa > Chordata > Mammalia > Artiodactyla > Bovidae > Bos > Bos indicus x Bos taurus. The sequence goes on from NC_040077.1 coordinate 132,137,134, forward strand.
TCCCCAAGGCTCCTCCGTCCCCTTCTCCTGCCAAGACCGCTCTGGTCTGGAGTCTGGTCCCCCCGCCGTGTCTCCCCGCTCCCCCCTCCTTTCCCTGTCCTCATCCTGTTCCCCGTCTACCCCTTCTTGAATCTTCCCCACGGCCTCCTGCCTGGCCCTGGTCCCTCCTGCCTCTGTCTCCTCCTCCTCAAGCTGGGTTCCAGCTCTCGGCGCCCTCCGCATGCAGCGGGATTCTGAGTTGACGCTGCAGCCTTGTCCCTCCTCGTCCAGGGAGAGAGGCTTCTGGCCCATTCCACTCCCTGGCCTGGCTGCTGCGTAGGGGGAGGCGCGGGGGAGGGCCTGGCCGTCTAGACCGTGACCCTTTGGCCTGTGTGTTTGTCAGAGACTGGGGACGCTGGGTTTGGGGCTTCCTCAGAGTGCTCAGGGCTGCAGAGTCGTGGCCAGGCTGTTCCTCTGAGCTGAGTGGGTCAGCGGGAGAGGCAGGAAGGCCTGCCTGGGGGTGCACGTTTGTGTGTGCCCCCATCTGGGTCCCTGTGGACCTGGGGCAGGGTGGGGGTGGTGCATGTGGGTTCTCTCAGGGCCCAGGAGCCTGCTTAGAGGCTCTTTGGGTCACTGAGGCTGGACTTCAGGGCTGGGACCCAAGCCCTGTGACTATCCGATCTGGGCCGGGACTCATGTGCCAACGATGAAGGCCAGGATGGGGCCACCTGCTCTTTAACAAAGCCCCTTTAACAATCCTGCTCCCCCCAAAGCATGGATCACCCCAACTCATCCTGCAGGAGCAGCGAGGGGCCCCCAGAACCCAGACCTGTGACCAGCACTCCGTCTGCCTGGGAGCTGCCCTAGGACACACTGAGCTCTGGGCCCATGCGGCTGCTGCAGGTCTTGAAGACTCTGGGATCCACCCTTTCGTGCCTGGCTCAGTCAGTGAGAGGCCCCCGATCCCTTCCACACTTGGGGGAGACCCCAACAAGGCACGCACCGCCCCCTTGCTGCATCCAGGATGAAGCCACACCCAGGGCTGGGCTTGAGGAGCCTGGTGGCCAGGGCCAGGGCCCAGACCTTTCTGAGTCCTCTGGACCACCGGAAGGCTCCCGGGGGGAGGCGGCCAGATGCACCGGGGGCTCCCGATCCACCCCCACCTCCACCTGCTCCATCCGCCTGGCCCCCAGGGCCAGAGCCTCCTCCCAGCTCCTCCGCCAGCCCCAGGGGACCTAGGGCGGCACGGGGGGCGGCTCGTAGATGCTGCAGTTGGGCGTGGGGCCCTGGCAGTAGATGTTGAGATAGTTGCGGTGCTCCTCCCTGTATGTCTGCTTCTGGAGGCACAGAACCACGCTCCTGTCGCACTCGCACGTCTGCTTGTCACACTCGGTCTGGTTGAGCTCGCCTGTGGAGAGTGGAGCGCGCGGACCCTGAGATCACAGGGGCCTCTGAAAGTGGTCCTGGCCAGCCGCACCATCGTCCGGGGGCCCACCCTGGGCCTGCAGGCGCAGGAGGTCAGGGCCGGGGCCCAGCCTCTTGCATTCCCAGACCTCCAGGTGCCCCTGACGTGTGGGAAACACACAACCACGGGAGCCCAACAGGACAGTGTTGAGTTGGGGAAACTGAGGCTCAGGATGGGGTGTGGCTTGCCTAAGTCACCCAGCAAACCTGAGGCTGAGCTGGGGTAGAAACTCAGGTGTCGGGAACTAACCCCCATCTCCACCCCGCCCCCTCCCCACTTTCTACCATCACAGGCTTCCTCTCTTCAAGCCCAGAATCCCAGCACCCCCACTCTGGAGGGCGCTGTGGTAAGGATGGAGGGAGCAAAACACTCATGAAGAGCTTAGCTCAGTGCCTCCCACAGAGCAGATGTTGTTGTTGTTACTATTGGCCTTCAGAAATCATCTTCCCGTGAGTTCTCGGCCTCGGGTGAGCTTTAGGATCACCTGCTTGTCATTGTTTGTTCTGCCGCTAAGTCGTGTCTGACTCTGTGACCCCACGGACGGCAGCACGCCAGGCTTCCTTGCCTTTCACTGTCTCCAGGAGTTTCCTCAAATTCATGTCTGTTGAGTCGGTGATGCCAGTCAGCCATCTCATCCTCTGTCACCCTCTTCTCCTCTTGCCCTTAATCTTTCCCAGCATCGGGGTTTTTCTAATGAGTCAGCTCTTCACATCAGGTGGCCAAAGTATTGGAGCTTCGGTCACAGCATCAGTCCTTCCAGTGAATATTCAGGGTTGATTTCCTCTGGGATTGACTGGTTTGATCCCCTTGCAGTCCAAGGGACTCTCAAGAGCCTTCTCCAGCACCCCAGTTCGAGAGCATCAATTCTTTGGTGCTTGGCCTTCTTTGTGGTCCAACTTTCACATCCATACTGGATGCGACTACTGGAAAAATCAGAGCTTTGACTATATGGACCTTCTGTCAACAAAGTGATGTCTCTGCTTTTTAATATGCTGTCTAGATTTATCATAGCTTTCCTTCCAAAGAACAAGTGTCTTTTACTTTCATGGCTGCAGTCACCATCCGCAGTGATTTTGGAGCCCAAGAAAATGAAATCTGTTTGGAGGGCTCCTAAAACAAAGGCTATCCCACCCCACCCCTAGAGATTCAGATTCAGTGAGTCTGGGGTGGGGGCCTGATATCTGCATTTCTAACAAGTGATGCTGATGCTGAGGTTCAGGGAACCCCTTTCGAGAACCACCCACTAGCCCAGTGGTTTGCAAACTTGCAAACTTTCTATCAGCAGAATCTTTTCTCTGACGTGAAACTCTTTACCAAAGACGAATATCTCAAGCACCTGAAAGAGAAGCCACTTGAGCTACAAAATACATCAAAGAGCCAGCTGGACCACTCAGGGATACCTCCCCATCACTGCTCACAGCAGCTGACCTGCTGGTCCCAGGACTCCCCAGAACCCAGTGTGAGAGCCACAGCTCAGGATGGTCCACAGTCTTAGGGGTTGAGGAGGGAGATTTGATCTGCTTAATGGACTCCTGCTCAAACAGTGCCTCCACTCTACATCTGAACTGCAGCATCTGAGTACCACTCAGCCCTGGGCTGCCAAGGGGCACCAGCAGTGCTTGGGTCCCCACCAGACTCTTTACCAGAGAACAGGAGTCTTGAGTTGTTTTCTTTTTTGCAAAACTGACGTTGCTCGTGAGCTCTTAGTGAGGCATGACGCACAGCCTGGTTAATGTAAGGGGACAAAGGGAGCCTGGGGCTACCCAGGGGACACCTGCTGGCCCAGGCAGGAGGCGCCACAGGCGGGACTTCTGGGCTGACAGCTCGGATGTGGCACCCTTCGGGTGGGGAATGACCGTGAAGAGTCTATGGCAAAGTGAGGGAACCTGCCAGGCCTGGCTCCAGCATCTCAAATCCCTAGAAACACTGGGTGTTGTACCATGGGGCCACCTCATCTACTGGGGTCCCCGAGAGAGAACTAGAAGGGAAGGGGTCTGCTCAGATCCAAACCCCTCAATGTACCCATGGGGAGACTGAAGCGAGGTGGGGAAGGACCCTGCCCAGGGCCACATGGGGAGGAGATGCTGGCCAAACCTGGGTGTCAACACAGGACTCCCGACTCCCTGGCCAGCCTGCTACAAAGTCTCAGAATCACTCAGGATCTGGTTAAAAACACAGAGAACTGGGACCCTCCAAACTTGACCCACTGAATCAAGATTGCTCTCTAAGTTCTCCAAAGCTGAAGTGGGGACTGAAGAATCAGGGTGCCCATTCAGGTGGGGGCCTCAGAGCGCTTCAGGGGGATGTGCCAGAGCCTATTAGATTCAGCAAGCAAGCAAACAAAAGCAAGGTGTCCAGTGAAATCTGAATTTCAGACAATAAACGTTTCAGTATAAGTATATTCCAAACATTGCATGGGATATACTTATGCTACTTCTTTATTTTATACTAATACTAAATAATTTTCTGCTAAGGTTTAGTGTAAGTATGTTCCATGCACTATTTGGGCTTCCCAGGCGAACCCGCCTGCCAATGCAGGAGGCATAAGAGATGCAGGTTCGATCCCTGGCTCGAGAAGATCCCCTGGAGGAGGGCATGGTAACCCACCCCGGTATTCTTGCCTGAAGAGTCCCATGGACAGAGGACTCTGGCAGGCTACAGTCCATCAAGTCAAATAGAGTTGGACACTAATGAAGCAGCTTAGCACGCACACACACACACACACACACACGCAGTATTTAGGATATTTGTTGTTGCTGTTCAGTTGCTCAGTCATGTCTGACTCTTTGCGACCCCATGGACTGCAGCACACCAGGCTTCCTGTCCTTCAGTATCTCCTGGAGTTCACTCGAACTCATGTCCACTGAGTCAGTGTAAACTTCCATGAAAACACTTTTCATTGTTTATCTGAAATTCAGAGTTACTGGGACCTCCTGCATTTCATTGGCAGCCCTGCCCCCGGCACAGGCTAGGGGGATGGCTGGCAGTTCAGGCTTTTCCTGGGGAAGGGGTGACGGGGGGCACTCACTGCAGACGATGTCAGTGTCGTTCTCGATGGTGTAGTCGTAGTGGTCCACATAGGTGCGGCAGCCCAGGTCAAAGAGCTTCTGGTAGCAGCAGTCGTGGGCATGGCAGCACCTAGGGGCAGGGAGGGGAGAGCAGGCAGACGTGGCCAGGCTTGGCCCCTCTCCCACTGGCAGTGAGCCCTGCCATGATCAGCTGTTCCCATCCCTCACGTAAGACCTTCAGACGGTGGCCCAGAGAGGGCAGTTACTTGCCGGAAGTCACACAGCCAGAAGGAGTCAGGCCAGTGCCCCGGGATCAAGTCCGTGACCCCCTCTCTCTGTCCTCTCCCCAGAGCTCCGGCTCTCCCCACCCTTGAGCCCTGGCTGCAGCTGTAGGAGGGGCAGGGTGGGAGGGAGGGGCCTGGGTGAAGTCCACAGCGGAGGAGACCGGCCAGATGCAGGGGCTACTCCTGGCTGTGCAGGATGGCCAGGGAGGGACCAAAGTCTGGAGGGGTAAGTGGGGCTTGGGGGTGGGGGACATGGAGCCACTGCTGATGTGGCTGTCCCATCCCCTCTGGTGAGAGGCAGGCAATTAGTCAACATGCATTTATGAAGCCCCCAGGGATGCCAGACTCATGCTGGCTGCTTTGGGTTGGGGAAAGGAGGAGAGGACAAGCCATGGCTTCCAGGAACTCCCAGCTGATGGAGGAGGCACAGTCCTGCTCTCCAGGGCCTCCTGTCTGAGCAGGCAGGGGTCTCAGCCCTTGCTTTGTCCAACACAACAGTGTGACTGTAGCTCTCATGTGTGTTTGAAAGAAAGTGAAAGGAAAAGTGAAAGTGAAGTCACTCAGTTGTATCTGACTCTTTGCGACCCCACGGACTGTAGCCCGCCAGGCTCCTCTGTCCATGGAACTTTCCAGGCAAGAGTACTGGAGTGGGTTGCCATTTCCTTCTCCAGGGGATCTTCCCGACCCAGGGATTGAACCCAGGTCTCCCACATTGCAGGCAGACGCTTTACCATCTGAGCCACCAGGGAAGCCCATGCGTGTCTGGGGACAGGTCAAAGGTTCCGCTGAGAATGGGAATTCTAGACCTTGGTGCTGGGAAAGATTGAGGGCAGGAAGAGAAGGGGGCGACAGAGGATGAGATGGTTGGATGGCATCACCCACTCAATGGACATGGGTTTGGGTGAACTCGGGGAGTTGGTGATGGACAGGGAGGCCTGGCGTGCTGCGGTTCAAGGGGTTGCAAAGAGTCAGACACGACTGAGCAACTGAACTGAATGCCTCCAAGCCCAAGACCTTGGAAACAGACAATAGGAAGTGTCCCAGACGGTTGAGGAGAACGTAGGTCAAATGTCAGGCTTCTGGTTACAAACTCAGCACACAAGCCTCCTCCTTGGGGTAAGGGCCTTCCCCCACCACTGGGAGACTGGGGACGGTCTGACCTGGGCTGTCCCCGCCCAGTTCTGAGCGTGGCCCAGCCTCTCGGGACCTACCAGTCCACCTCGTCCATGGGCAGGCCGCGGCCCCCCAGCCCGCAGTAGCAGCCGTAGCCCACGAAGGACAAGATGGCGTTCCTCCCGGTGACCGTCTCCACCATGGACTTGAGGTTGAGCAGGCTGCTGCGGGCCGCAGGCAGGACTGCGAGAGAGAGCCGAGGGGTGTGGTGAGCTCCCAGCCCCATTCGTGGCCGCTCCTGCCCACCTGGCTGGGGCCAGGGGACGGGAGACAGGGGCAGGGGAGGAGGGCAGAGCAGAAGGAGGCAGCACTCCACAGGGCGCCCCGTGCGGTGCTCTGCCCACGTCCTCACACCGAGCCCCACAGCCCCCAGAAGAAAGTGGGCCCTGCCCGCCGCCCTTCCATGCCCGAGTCCATCAAGTGCTCACTGCAACCCTGTAAAAAAAAAAACCCATTTTACAGATGAGGCGATCGAGGCCCAGAGCATTTACCAACTGGCCCAAGGAGACATTGTTGAAAATCAGTGGAGGCAGAATTTGGACCCAGACAGGGAGAGCCGTGTGCCTGATACACCCTAAGGGGCTTGCTTCCCAGATGCCACGTGCTCTTCTGAACAGGGTTCTGGGCCCTGCTGCTTTGGCCTGGCTCCTGGGCTCCCAGCAGGGCCTGGGGCGGGAGCATCTCAGGGTTAATCCGGAGACAATTGGGTGTTCTGGACACACACGCACGCGCGCACACACACACACACATGCACACACACACACGTGCACACACACACACACGCACGCACGCGCACACATACACACATGCACGCGCGTGCACACACACACACATGCACACACACACCCGCACACACACACACACACACACGCCCAAGTATACATTTCTTCCCCTTTGTCCTTGTCTCACAGGTGGTGCCACAACCCTTCAGATACCAGCAGACTCCCGGGGTCAGCTTCCTGGCGCCCTTCAGGCAGCTCACCCCGGGGCCATCTGCTGCCCTCCTCTGTCTCCCTGCCTCCCGGGCTCCCAGGCATGCTGGCTCCCGGCTGAGTCAACACTGAGCCTGGTGTTTGGGTTCTTACCTGGGTGAGGCTGCGCACCTGCCCCCCTGCCCCCCATTACCACACAGGCAGGAGGGCCGCTTTTACCCCATTTTATGGATGAGCAGCTGAGGCTCAGAGAGGTGGTTTGCCCCATGCAGCCTGGAAGTGGCAGAGCCCAGACCTGGACCCGGGTCTGTGACCCCCCAGGAGCTGGGATGCCAGCTCACCACCCCTCACCCCTGCTGCCTCCCCCGGGAGGCTCCTCCAGCTGTGCCTGGGGAGAGGCGCCCAGTTCCACACCTTTGCCCCTGCTCTCAAGTCATGCTTCCCACCCCGCTCTGCGGCCAGATAGAGGAAATGTAGTGGGAGAGGGAGGAAGCCGAGAATTTCAGAAACAGAGCCCAGATGGAATCCCGAAGGCTGAAGCGACTTGCTTCTGGAGACTTGGCTGTCCAACATCCCTAGTGATGATGGGGGAACTCACCACCTCAACCTGCCTTGGTGGGAAAGGCACAGACTTTGGAGTCAGACAGATGCGGGCCCAGAACTAAGGCTCCCTAGGCCTCGGTTTTCCCATCCGTAAAATGGGAATGACAACCCCAGCCTCCAGGGAAGTGCAAGCACCCAGCTCACACCAGACCCTTGCTCTTCCCACGGCGTCCCCTCTCAGGGCTTACTGGGACCCTGGGCCAGGCCTGCCCTCCTGTCAGAGAACTAATTTAGGGCATCCCTCTCCACCTGCCTCTTCCAGGGCCTGGGACCGACTGCCTGCTGTGAGGTCCTGGCCTCCTGCCCCTAGTCCTGTAGGTGTTACCCCTGATGGGGGGCAGCTTCCATCCCCCGGACCCCTCAACCATCAGTTCTCACCTAAAACTCACCCATCCACATGCAGGACAGACACACGTCATACTCTTACACGCAGGCAGATGTAAACACACACTCACCCGCTGCACACTCTCCTCCATATATAACACAGTTACACACACACTCACCCACAAATGCCTCTCACACGCACATGGTCTCACAAACAGACCCACACTCACCTCCCACACCTTTATACACGCATACACACTCCCACTGTCACACATGTGCAACACCCAGAGTGGCCACGTCCGCACTCCGCTTGGAGCAGAAGAAACAAAACCTGTGTTCACTCAGTCTGCAGCCTTTGTGCCCGGCCCCTGGGCTGGGCTGGACACAAGGGGTTATTTTCTAAATAATAGGTCACTTTGCCTGAATTCAACCAACCATTTCTCATGTCTGGCTGCATTCAACTTCATTTTGTCTCTGGTATTTTCTTTCTTTGTCTCAAACCTGGTTGGGTTCAGGGGCTGCTGAACAGGTGGACAGAAGGCCAGTGGAATACCCAGCCTCTCTCCTGCCTACACAGGGCACCTGCCACCAGGATGCCTGCCCATGTGTCAGGAGCCTCGGTGGTCCCGGGGGTGGTCCTTCCAGAAAGAAGAAGGAAGAGGCTCCTGGACCACCTCCATCATCTTCCGCTACCTCTCACACCCAGACACTGCTCCACACACGTGTGTGCAGTTGTGTGCTCCCTATATTCACCTACACACTCCAGAGACACACACTGCTGTGAACACGTGCTCACCCATCTTCCAGACGTGTGTTACACACACAGACATCATCATGTGCTCAGACACACCCCCTACACATAGACGTGTGGATACCTGCATGCAAGCTCACGAGTTCCGTCTGCATGTACACATGTATGTACACAAACGCGTCTTCCTATGTACACAAGCGCCCCAGTGTCGCCAAGCGCCCTGACGCCCAGCCACCAGCACCATTTTATGATGCTTGCTCAACTGTGCGCCCCGCACCCTGGAGGCTCGTAAACAGTTAATGCTGACCTCCTCGGGCGTGTTTACAGGTGGCTGGAGGAGTAAACAGCTGCAGAGAGGGAAGGAAGCCCGGCAGAGCCGGGGAGCAGAGACCCAGCGGTGGGTCTGAGAGCCTGTGGCCAATGGCTGAGTCACGGGAGAAAGGCTGGAGTCGGGGTCAGAAGGAGGGGTTTCCCAGCACCTTCACTCACCGCTGCTGGCTAGGATGGTGATGGTGATGAAACTCTTCATCCCCAGGTGAGATCTGAGAGGGGAAGAGAGCCCAGTCCTTAGTCTGTCCCTCCCCACCGCGTGCGGTTCCTGGCCTATGGCTCCCTCCTGAGCCTCCTTACATCCGCAGTCAACACCACCCCTCGGTGCCCGGGTTCCTGTTGCCCTTGCCCTGTGATTAGCTCCTGCAGAGACATCTGAGCACCTCCTGCCTGCCTGCACCTCTGGGAGCAACAGCCCCCAGCAGTGCAGAGCCGGGAGGCACAGGGAGCCTCCTTCCCTTCCACCCGAGCCAGGCTTCCAAGAGACAGAGGGCTCCCTGTCTCTCAGGATTGGACCTGGTCGCACATCAGAACCAGCCCCTTCCATTTGCACGCCAGTCACGTGACCCCACCTGGTGGCTGGCTTTTGTATCTGGAGCCAGGAGACCTGAGTCCCTGGGTTCAAGCTGCAACTCTACTTCCAAAATGCTGTGTGACCATCAATAGATCCCTTACCTTACCCTCTCTGGGCCTCAAGTGCCTATGAGGACTGATGGATCCCAAGGCCCCGGTTGTGCAGAAAAGGCAATATCTCAGCCGTAAGCAGAGGCTCAGACTTTCTGAAGAAACAGGTTCTAGGAGCCAGCTCTTCGCCCACCTCCCTGCTCATCTCCACCGAGGGCTCCATCCCGGGGAGGCAGGCACGTACCTGGAGGTTCTTGAAGAGGTCCTGAGGCTCGGGCCTCTCCTCCCAGGGGGTTGTCTAACCAGCCCCTTCTTCCTGCACCCTTTGGGGTTGGCCGGAGCCCCATCTGGCATCTTCTGGGTTCTGGGGGGCCAGCGACATAGGTCTCGCAAGGTCCGCAATCCGCTCCGATGGCTGCGGGGAACAGGCCCCAGCGTCTCGCTGCCGCTCACTGGCAGGGGAGTGCCGGGGCAATGCCCCTGGGCAGGAAGCGGGTGGCACATGGCCTAGAAAAAGGAGGCCCCGCCTCCTCCCTCCGCCCCCGCCCCGCCCACAGTCGCCGGGTCACATCCCACCCCAGGGTGCTTGGGCCTGCAGGGGCAGGGGCTTGATGTATCAGAAGAGGGCTTGGCCTTTCTCCAAGCATCTGAAGGGAAATGAGCCCACGTTCTCTCCTTTCCCACCCGAAAGGGATGAGGATAAGTTAAAGAAAAACATTCAGTAATATTTGTTAAAACACAGCCAGGCAGACCATTTATTCAATGGGGTTATTGGACCAGGTCTGGAGGGACCGCTGACTCCCAAGAGCCCTTGTAGAGAGAAGTTGAAGGTTGTGAGCCTGGCTGGGAAGCAGTTGCCATCAAACTTCTTTCCAACAAAGGAACTTATGAGAGTCTTGCATCCTGGGGACTGATAAGCAGGCTTCTGGGTCAATGTGCTGAGGCCTCCCCGGCAATGCCCTGAGTCCACGATAACCAAGAGACAGAAGGCTGGAAACTGCTCTGATGAAGTCTTGCCATGGAGGAGACAGATTGGATTCAACTCAAAATAGAAGAACCTAGAAAGTGGGAATTTGTAGCCAAGGTGCAAGGTGGAGGTCAGTGGATGGGCAATTACTAAGAAGAAACATCAGGAGTAGCGGAGATTCTAGCTTAACCCACCACCAGAAGGATCTGGCTGAAGGCAGGCAGGATGGTGTCACCTAGCAACGGGAGTGAGGAGCCCCATCAGACATCAAGATGAGGAATCCTGGCTGAACTGACTCAGCAGTACATGCGTGCTCAGTCTCTTCAGTCATGTCCGACTCTGCAACCCCATGGACTGTAGCCCACCAGGCTCCTCTGTCCATGGGATTCTCCAGACAAGAATACTGCAGTGGGTTGCCATGCCCTTCTCCAGGGCATCTTCCCAACTCAGGGATCGAACCTGCATCTGTTGCTACTCCTGCATTGGATCGAACCTGCATCTCTTGTGACTCCTGCATCGGCAGGCCGATTCTTTACCACTAGAGCCGCCTGGGCTTTCCTGACTGAACAATGCCAAAATGAATACAGAAGCCCAGAAGTTGAGGCCTAAGAGAAGAAAAAGAGTTCAAGGAGCCAGAGCAGAGTTGGGTCAAGGAGCAGCTCTGTCAGGGAGGCCCTCCATGTGGATACGCGTGTGCCTGCAGGGCATCCCTTCACATCTGGAAGCGCTTTAGTCTAGAATCTGCTGAGAACTCTCCACCTGCATCTGCAAGCTGTGGGTGCCCACCTCTGGCTGAGACTGGAGTGGGCCACAGGTGCAGGCAGACAACAGGAAGCCGCCAGCGCAGACGTGGGAGGGCGAGCCTGCGCGTCTGGGACGGGGCTACTCTGCACCCCTCGCCACTGTCATGTGACCCGACACCCCTCTGCGGGGCCATCCTAGGCATCCTGTGGGCTTGGGCAGTGCCCCTTACCTCCATCACTAGACCCAGTAGCTGCTGCCTTCCTGTGCTCCAGCCTAGCTTCCCAGGTGGCACTATGGTCCATAGGGCTGCAAAGAGTCAGATAAAATGGAAGGGACTTAGCACGCACGCACGCTCCTCCCTGCTCCCACCACCACACCCCGCTGACTTTTGAGAAGCAGAAATGGCTCCACACATTCCCAAATGTGCCCTTGGGAACCCAGTCACCTCTGACTGAGATCCTTGTGGCCTGGGAGTTGGTGCTGTTCGCCTCTGGTAGGGGATAGCAGCACAAGTTGGGGAGAGATGGAGTAGGGGAAAGACGGAGTGGGGGAAAGATGGAGTGGGGAGGAGCAGAGGGGGCCGGAGCCCTGAGAGACCCCCATTGTGGACGGTTACATGGATAAGGGGCTCTGACCCCAGCGCCCTGACTTCTTGACTCTGCCGTCCTGACAAGCTAGCTCCGGTCCTTGGGCCTCTGTGTCCTCAGCTGCAGGGCGGGTATAACCAGGCGTCACTGAGTAAGGATCCTGCTCCCAGATAATAACAGACAACAGGTGTTGTGTGCTATGAGGCTTAAGGCAGGTGCTCAAGCTTGTAACCTGTGTGTTACTGAGCCGAGGTCTGTTCTTCAGCCTTGAGATGGATTAAGGTGGTGGGAGTGGGAACAGGGAGGGAGGGGAGGAGTTTGACCGGAAATGAAACCTCCAAATCGCGGCCCACGTTCACATCATCTGTCCCTTCTGACGTCCCCAGACTTGCTGGTGAGGAACAGGAGTGAGCCCCTCCCCACCCAGGACTTCCCTCCCCACCCCCGGCTTTTCCGGCTTGTACTTCTGGCTCTACCAAACCAGCGGGCTGGCTGGTCCCATTTCCCGCTTCCCAAGCCCCTCCTCTTCCCCTGCCCAACTTCCTGTCTGTGGGTCCAGACCCTTCTCTTTCCCAGGAAGTTATCCTAGAAAAGTCCCACTGCATCTAATCACCCATCCCTTCATGGATGCTGGTGACTGGTACCTGCTGATACAGTCTTTTGTGGGCACCTGTACATGTTTTGGTCTGTGGGTCTTTGCATTGCACTCAGGCCAGAGATCCTGGGGAACAGAGGGCTGTCATTTCTCCAATAAAGACCAGGGGTTCCCCCAAAGACAGGGGTTGCATCCGCCCTGTCAGACGGGAGCTCCCTGAGATCAGAGTGTGACGATGGGAGGGTGAGGCTGGTCTCTGCCTTCACTTGCCTATGCAGAGCTTGGCTTCAGTTCTCTATTCGAGTTTTGCAGATGCCTCTTAATGATATCACTCAACTCCAAAGGAGGAACAGCCAAGAAGTAAGGCCCAATCCATACTGATGATACAGCTGCCAACATACAGGTAACCGGGAGCCACTTAGATCCATGCCAAGGAGGTCATAGCTGGGGCGGAGGGCAGGCGGGGGTGCCCTGGGAGTCTTTGCATAGTCCTGGGCCATTTTCTCATCCCACACTCCCACAGGCTGCCACCGGTTGGGCTGGTCCCTTGAGGGGAGGATGGGCACTTCCCCTCTCTCTCCTCTCCCAGCCATGGGCGCTTAATCAGAAAAGTCAAGAATAAACTTGTCGACCCAGTAATTCCACTTCTGAGACTATAAACCGAGATACAAACCCGAGTAGTTCCTAGAGGCAGATGAAAAAGAATATTGACTGTGGTATTCTTTACAATGTTGCTGCTGCTGCTGCTAAGTCACTTCAGTCATGTCCGACTCTGTGAGACCCCATAGACGGCAGCCCACCAGGCTCCCCTGTCCCTGGGATTCTCCAGGCAAGAACACTGGAGTGGGTTGCCATTTCCTTCTCCAATGCATGAAAGTGAAAACTGAAAGTGAAGTCGCTCAGTTGTGTCCGACTCTTTGTGACCCCATGAATCACAAAACGCCAGGCCTCCCTGTCCATCACCAACTCCCGGAGTTCACTCAGACTCATGTCCATTGAGTCAGTGATGCCATCCAGCCATCTCATCCTCTGTTGTCCCCTTCTCCTCCTGCCCCCAATCCCTCCCAGCATCAGAGTCTTTTCCAATGAGACAACTCTTCGCATGAGGTGGCCAAAGTACTGGAGTTTCAGCTTTAGCATCATTCCTTCCAAAGAAATCCCAGGGCTGATCTCCTTCAGAATGGACTGGTTGGATCTCCTTGCAGTCCAAGGGACTCTCAAGAGTCTTCTCCAACACCACAGTTCAAAAGAATCAATTCTTTGGCACTCAGCCTTCTTCACAGTCCAACTCTCACATCCATACATGACCACAGGAAAAACCTTAGCCTTGACTAGCCGGACCTTTGTTGGCAAAGTAATCTCTCTGCTTTTTGAATATGCTGTCTAGGTTGGACATAACTTTCCTTCCAAGGAGTAAGCATCTTTTAATTTCATGCAGTCACCATCTGCAGTGATTTTGGAACCCCCCAAATAAAGTCTGACACTGTTTCCCCATCTATTTCCCATGAAGTGATGGGACCAGATGCCATGATCTTCGTTTTCTGAATGTTGAGCTTTAAGCCCACTTTTTCACTCTCCTCTTTCACTTTCATCAAGAGGCTTTTTAGTTCCTCTTCACTTTCTGCCATAAGGATGGTGTCATCTGCATATCTGAGGTTATTTATATTTCTCCCAGCAATCTTGATTCCAGTGTGTGCTTCTTCCAGTCCAGCGTTTCTCATGATGTACTCTGCATAGAGTCAAATAAGCAGGGTGACAATATACAGCCTTGACGTACTCCTTTTCCTATTTGAAACCAGTCTGTTGTTCCATGTCCAGTTCTAACTGTTGCTTCTTGACCTGCACACAGGTTCCTCAAGAGGCAGGTCAGGTGGTCTGGTATTCCCATCTCTTTCAGAATTGTCCACAGTTTATTGTGATCCACACAGTCAAAGGCTTTGGCATAGTCAATAAAGCAGAAATAGATGTTTTTCTGGAACTCTCTTGCTTTTTCCATGATCCAGCGGATGTTGGCAATTTGATCTCTGGTTCCTCTGCCCTTTCTAAAACCAGCTTGAACATCAGGAAGTTCACGGTTCACATATTGCTGAAGCCTGGCTTGGAGAATTTTGAGCATTACTTTACTAGTGTGTGAGATGAGTCTAATTGTGCGGTAGTTTGAGCATTCTTTGGCATTGCCTTTCTTTGGGATCAGAATGAAAACTGACCTTTTCCAGTCCTGTGTCCACTGCTGAGTTTTCCAAATTTGCTGGCATATTGAGTGCAGCACTTTCATAGCATCATCTCATAAACTCATAAACTCAGTTAAAAACCCTTTATCCAAATACAGTCATCTTCTGAGATACTGGGCTTCCCTTGTGGGTCAGCTGGTTAAGAATCCGCTTGCAATGTGGGAGACCTCGGTTCAGTCCCTGGGTAGCTTTGACTAGACGGAACTTTGTTGGCAAAATAATGTGCTTTTTAATATGCTGTCCAGATTGATCATAGCTTTTCTTCCAAGGAACAAGAGCCTTTTAATTTCATGCCTGTAATTTCATGTTTTTTTTAATTTCTTTTAAGTTCATATTTACTAGCAATAAAAAACCAGAAAATGAATTGAAAAATATGCTTTAACAGTAACATTTAAAAATATGAAATATTTAGGGATAGTGGAAAAGATGAAGGAAGAAAGTGAAAGTCACTCAGTTGTGTCCAACTCTTAGCAATCCTATGAACGGTAGCCAACCAGGCTCCTCTGTCCATGGGATTCTCCAGGCAAAAATACTGGTATGGGTAGCCATTCTCTTCTCCAGGGTATCTTCCCAACCCAAGGATTGAACCAAGGTGCCCTGCATTGCAGGCAGATTCTTTACCATCTGAGCCACCAGGGAAGCTCATGGAAGCCTTGTACATAGATAACTATGAAACAATGCCCAGAGAAATCAAGAAAGACCATGTTTATGAATCAGAAGACTGCATTTTATTAAGATGTCATTTGCTCTATAGCGTCAATGCCCTCTCAATCAAAATCCTGGTTCACTTTTCTTGTAGAAACTGACAAACTGATCCTAAAATGCATATGGAAGTGAAAAGGACCTAGAATATCAAATTGACTTTGAAACAGCAGAGTTGACAGATTTATACTACCTAATTTTAAGGCTTATTAAGTTACTTTAATCAACACAGTATAGACTAGTGTAAAGACAGTCAGTGGAATAGAATAGATGATCCAGAATTAGACCCATACATTTATGGAGAATTTGTTTTTGACAAAAGTGTAAAAGCAATTCCGTGGAGGAAGAATAGATTTTCAAAAATGGTGTGGAACAATTGAAAATAGATCTGAAAAAGAAGAGGGAAAGAAGGAAAGGAGGGAGGAGAAAAAAAGGACAAAAATTTTTATCCATACTTGTCACCATGTTAAAAAATTAATCAGAATGGATCATAGTTCAACAAGGGTACCAAGACAATTCAAGAAGGAAAGAGGCCTTAGAAAAATGATGCTGAAACAACTAGGTATCCACATGTAACAAAGCGAAGCTGGTTTCCTTTCCCATGCCATACACAAAAATTAACTCAAAATGGATAATAGATTTAACTGTAAGGATTAAAACTATAAAGCTCTTGGAAGAAAACATAGGAGTAGATCTTTGTGACCTTAGTTTAGGCAGTGCTTTCTTAGATACTACAGCAAAAGCGTAAGTGACCGGAAAAAGGGACAAATTGAACTTCATCAAAATTAAAGACTTCTGTGTTGGAAACCATACCCCTAAGAAAGTGAAAAGACAGCCCATAGGATAGAACAGTATATGGGTAAATTATACATCTGATAAGGGACTTGGGTCCAGAATATGTAAAGAATTCCTGTATGTCAGCAAAAAGATAACAGCCCAATTTAAAAATAGGTAAAGGGCTGTTCACCTTAAATTACCACCCCATTGTTAATTGGCTATACCCTAACACAAAATAAAGTTTAAAGTTTGGGGGAAAAAAAAAAACAGGTGAAGGATTTGAATAAACATTTCACTAAAGAAGATTAACAATGACAAATAAGCCCAAGAAAATTTGCTCAACATCATGAGTCATTAGAGAAACACAATCAAAACCATAATGAGAGATGACTTCACACCCACTAGGATGACAATACTGGCCATATATATATACATACATATATGACAAATGATAACAAGTGTTGGCGTGGTCGTGGACAAGCTGGAAAGTTTATATTTTGCTGATGGAAATGTAAAATGGTGCAGCCGCTTTGGAAAACATTTGACAGTTCTCAAAGCGTTAAACATGGAGTTACCATACATGACTCAGCAACTCCACTCCTAGGTACGTACCTAAGAGAAATGAGAACATACATCCACACAAAAATTTGCACACAGATGTTCATAGCAGCATTATTCATAATAACCAAAAAGTAGAAAAAACAAAAGAAAAAACAAACGTTCATCAGTTGATGAATGGATACATGAAAGGTGGAATATCTATTCAATGGAATGTTATTCATGTTTTATTCAACTATTGTTTGAATTCATGTCTTATTTGACAAATGTTTTATTCAACAATTAAAAACAATAAAATATTGATACATAAGACGAATGAGCCTCAAGAACATTGTTAAATGAAAGAAGCCAGTCACAAAAGGTCGAATATTATATGATTTCATTTACATGAAATTGCAGATGAGGCAACTCTATAGAGACAGAAAGTAGATTAGCGGTTGCCTATGGCTTAGAGATGGCTTCCCTGGTGGCTCAGTGGTAAAGAATCCTCCTGCGATGCAGGAGACTGCCTGCAATGCAAGAGCTATGCTTTGATCCCTGGATCGGGAAGATCCCCTGGAGAAGGAAATGGCAACCCACTCCAGTATTCCTGCTGGAAAAATCCCATGGACATAGGAGCCTGGGATATTACTTAATGTTGGACTTGACTTAGTGACTAAACCACCACCACTAGGGCTTAGGGAAGGGAGTGTGCGGTAGAGGAGGTTGGGGAGTAACTGTTGGGGTGGTTTCTTTGGAGCATGTTGAAAATGTCCTAAAATTAGATTGTGGTGATGGCTGTACAACGGTGAATATACAAAATAATTATATTCTTGAAATGAATGAATGGTATGGTATCCAAATTATACTTTGGTAAAGTTATTTTTAATGGATTATATTATTCAGCTTTAAAAAGAAAGGAATTTTTGACATATGCCATATGAACAAAGTTCTCAGGAATGGAGAACTTCCAGATGTTAAAGCTGGATTTAGAAAAGGCAGAGGAACCAGAGATCAAATTGCCAACATCTGTGGAGAAGGCAATGGCACCCCACTCCAGTACTCTTGCCTGGAAAATCCCATGGACGGAGGAGCCTGGTAGGCTGCAGTCCATGGGGTCGCTAAGAGTCGGGAATGACTGAAGTGACTTCACTTTGACCTTTCACTTTCATGCATTGGAGAAGGAAACGGCAACCCACTTCAGTATTCTTGCCTGGAGAGTTCCAGGGACAGAGGAGCCTAGTGGGCTGCCGTCTATGGGGTTGCACAGAGTCGGACATGACTGAAGCGACTTAGCAGCAGCAGCAGTTGGATCATTGAGAAAGCAAGAGAGTTCCAGATGGAAAATCCCACAGACGGAGGAGCCTGGTAGGCTGCAGTCCATGGGGTCACGAAGAGTCAGATATGACTGAGCGACTTCACCTTCACCTCTGTTTTATTGATTACACCAAAGCCTTTGACTATGTGGATCACAACAAACTGTGGAAAATTCTGAAAGAGATGGGAATACCAGAGCATCTGACCTGCCTCCTAAGAAATCTGTATGCAGGTCAAGAAGCAACAGTTAGAACTGGACATGGAACAACAGACTAGTTCCAAATCGGGAAAGGAGCACATGAAGACTGTATATTGTCACTCTGCTTATTTAACTTCTATGCCAAGTACATCATGCGAAATGCTGGGTTTGATGAAATGCAAGCTGGAATCAAGATTACCGGGAGAAATATCAGTAACCTCAGATACGCAGATGACACCACCCTTATGGCAGAAAATGAAGAGGAACTAAAGAGCCTCTTGATGAAAGTGAAATAAGAGAGTGAAAAAGCTGGCTAAACACTCAACATTCAGAAAACTAAGATCATGGCATCTGGTCCCATCACTTCATGGCAAATAGATGGGGAAACAATGGAAGCTGTGATAGACTTTACTTTCTTGGACTCCAAACTCACTGCAGCCATGAAATTAAAAGACGCTTGCTCCTTGGAAAAAAAAAGTTATGGCCAACCTAGACAGCATATTGAAAAACAGAGACATTACTTTGCCAACAAAGGTCTGTGTAGTCAAAGCTATGGTTTTTCCAGTAGTCATGTATGGATGTGAATGTTGGACCATAAAGAAAGCTGAGCACCAAAGAACCTATGCTTTTGAACTGTGGTGTTGGAGAAGACTCTTGAGAGTCCCTTGGACTGCTAGGAGAACCAACCAGGCCATCTAAAGAAAATTAGTCCTGAATATTCACTGGAAGGACTGATACTGAGGCTGAAACTCCAATACTTTGGCCTCCTGATGCGAAGAACTGACTCATTGGAAAAGACCCTGATGCTGGGAAAGATTGAGGGCAGGAGGAGAAGGGGACGACAGAGGGTGAGATGGTTGGATGGCATCACCAACTCCATGGATATGAGTTTGAGTGAACTCCGGGAGTTGCTGATGGACAGGGAGGCCGGGCGTGCTGCAGTCCATGTTGCAAAGAGTCGGACACGACTGAGCCACTAAACTGAACTGAACTTATATGGATAAAACTTGAGGGCAATGTGTTAAGTAAACGGGTAATAGATTAAACGGCAAGGATTAAAACTATGAAACTCTTAGAAGAAAACGTAGGAGGAGATCTTTGTGACCTTAGGTTGGGCAGTGGTTTCTTAGGTACAAGAAAAGCACAAGTGGCCAAAAGAGAGAGACAAATGGAAGTTCATCCGAATTAGAAACTTCTCTCCTTAGAAAAGGACATATGCTATATGATTTCACTCATGTGAGGGGTTTAGTGTAGTCAGATTCATAGAGACAGAACAGCAGTGGTTGCCAGGGCCTGGGGGAAGGTGGAAACTGGGAGTTTTTGGTTAGTGGGTACAGTTTCAGTTTTGCAGAGGAAAGGAATTCTGCAGCTAGATGACGGTAATGGTTGCACAACACTGTGAATGTACTTAACGCCAGTAAACCGTATATTCAAAAATAATTAAGATGGCAAGTGTTGAGATGGCTAGATAGCATGGCCAACTCAATGGACATGGATCTGAGCAAACTCCAGGAGATGGTGTAGGACAGGGCAACATGGGGTGCTGCAGTCCATGGGGTCACAAAGAGTCAGACACAGCTTATCCCGTTGAACTGAACAACAGCAACAAATGTTACCTTCTGTATATTTTACCAAAAATTAAAAAAAATATTTTTTTTAAAAAAAAAGCAGATCATAGGCCTAGATGTAAAGCCTAAGCTTGTAACATTTGTATAAGGAATCACAGCAGAAAGTCTTTGTGATATCGGACTAGGCAGATTTCTCGGTATGACACTAAAAGCACAATATAGAAGAGAAAAAAATATAATAAATTGGACTTCATGAAAATTAAACTTCTGCTTTTAAAGACTATACTAAGATAATAGAAAGATATATCATAGAGCAAAAGAAAATATTTGCATATCACACATCTGATAACAGACCTTTATCCAGAATTTGTTAAGAATTCTCAAAACTTAATAAGAAACCAAACCACTCAAGTTTTAAAAATAAGCAAAGCGTTTGAACAGACTCTTCACCAAAGAAGATGAAGACTGATAAACTAGCATAGAGAAAAAGATGCTCCGCATCATTATACATTAGGGATGTAAAAATTGACATTACATGAAATTCTGTTACAAACCTGTTAGAGTGCCCCAAATTAAAAAGACTGACCATACCAAATTTTGTGTATATTGTACTTTAGAGAGTTGATTTTGGGGCTTTCCCAGTGGCTCCACAGTAAAGAATGCACCTGCAATGCAGGAGGCGTGGGTTCAATATCTGGGTTGGGAAGATCCCCTGGAGAAGGCATGGAAACCCACTCCAGTATTCTAGCCAGGAAAATCCCATGGACAGGAGACTGGTGGGCTACAGTCCACAGGGTTGCAAAGAGTCAGACACAACTAAAGCAAAGACCATGAGCAAACTTGCCTTTAAAAGAAACAAACAAATAAAAGAAACAAAAAATTAAGAAACACATGTTCCCTCTCTATTTGAAACAAAAATGTTTTATTAATATATAGATACACACATATATAATGACTATTTCAATTCATTTCAGTTCAGTTGCTCAGTCATGTCCGACTCTGTGACCCCATGGACTGCAGCATGCCAGGCTTCCCTGTCCATCACCGACTCCCAGAGCTTGCTCAAACGCATGTCCATCAAGCTGGTGATGCCATCCAACCATCTCATCCTCTGTCGTTCTCCTTCTCCTCCTGACTTCAGTCTTTCCCAGCATCAGGTTCTTTTCAAATGAGTCACTTCCTTGCATCAGATGACCAAAGTATTGGAGTTTCAGCTTCAGCATCAGTCATTCCAGTGAATATTCAGGACTGATTTCCTTTAGGACTGATTGGTTGGATCTCCTTGCTGTCCAAGGGACTCTCAAAAGTCTTCTCCAACACTGCAGTTCAAAGGTATCAATTTTTCGGTGCTCAGCTTTCTTTATAGTCCAACACTCACATCCCATACATGACTACTGGAAAAACTATAGCCTTGACTAGCTAGTCAAAAAACATAGCTTTGCCAACCATACTTTGTTGGCAAAGTAACATTTCTGCTTTTTAATATGTTGTCTAGGTTGGTCATAACTTTTCTTCCAAGGAGTAAGTGTCTTTTACTTTCATGGCTGCAGTCACCATCTGCAGTGATTTTGGAACTCTCAAAAATAGTCTGTCACGGTTTCCATTGTTTCTGCATCTATTTGCCATGATGTATGGGACCAGATACCATGATCTTAGTTTTCTGAATGTTGAGCTTTAAACCAACTTTTTCACTCTCCTCTTTCACTTTCACCAAGAGGCTCTTTAGTTCTTCTTCGCTTTCTGCCATAAGAGTGCTGTGATCTGCATATCTGAGGTTATTGATATTTCTCCCGGCAATCTTGATTCCAGCTTGTGCTTCATCCAGCCTGGTATTTCTCATGATGTACTTGGCATAGAAGTTAAATAAGCAGGGTGACAATATACAGCCTTGACATACTGCTTTCCTGATATGGAACCAGTCTGTTGTTCCATGTCCAGTTCTAACTGTTGCTTCTTGACCTGGATACAGATTTCAGGAGGCAGGTAAGGCAGTCTGGTATTCCCATCTCTTGAAGAATTTCCACAGTTTGTTGTGATTCACACAGCCAAAGGATTTGGCGTAGTCAGTACAGCAGAAGTAGATGTTTTTTCTGGAACTCGCTTGCTTTTCCAATGATCCAATGAATGTTAGCAATTTGATCTCTTGTTCCTCAGCCTTTTCTAAATCCAGCTTGAACATCTGGAAGCTCATGGTTCACAGACTGTTGAAGCCTGGCTTGCAGAATTTTGAGCATTACCTTGCTAGCATTGTAATGAGAGAAATTGTGTGGTAGTTCAAACATTCTTTGGCATTGCCTTTCTTTGAGATTGGAATGAAAACAGACCTTTACCAGTCCTGTGGCCACTGCTGAGTTTTCCAAATTTGCTGGCATATTGAGTGCAGCACTTTCATAGCATCATCTTTTCGTATTTTAAATAGCTCAACTGAAATTTCATCACCTCCACTAGCTTTGTTCATAGTGATGCTTCCTAAGGCCCACTTGACATCACATTCCAGGATGTCTGGCTCTATGTGAGTGATAACACCATCATGATTATCTGGGTCACGAAGATCTTTTTTGTGTAGTTCTTCTGTGTATTGTTGCCACCTCCTCTTAATATCTTCTGCCTCTGTTAGGTCTATACAATTTCTGTCCTTTATTGTGTCCGTCTTTACATGAAAAGCTCCCTTGGTATCTTTAATTTTCTTGAAGAGATCTCTAGTCTTTCCCATTCTAGTGTTTTCCTCTATTTCTTTGAATTGATCGCTGAGGAAGGCTTTCTTATCTCTCCTTGCTATTCTTTGCACAATGTCAAAAACCTCTGTCCATAGTTCTTCAGGCACTCTGTCTGTCAGTTATAATCCCTTGAATCTATTTCTCACTTCCACTTATAATTGTAAGGCATTTGATTTAGTTCATACCTGAATGGTCTAGTGGTTTTCCCTACTTTCTTCAATTTAAGTCTGAATCTAGCAATACTGAGTTCATGATGTGAGCCACAGTCAACTCCTGGTCTTTTTTTTGCTGACTGTATAAAACTTCTCCTATAGAACTTCTCCTTCTTCTTCTTCTCTTTGGCTACAAAGAATATAATCAATCTGATTTCAGTATTGACTATCTGGTGATGTCCACGTGTAGAGTCTTCTCTTGTGTTGTTGGAAGAGGGCGTTTGCTATGAACAGTGCATTCTCTTGGCAAAATACTCTTAGCCTTTGACCTGCTTCATTTTATACTCCAAGGCCAAATTTGCCTGTTACTCTAGGTATCTCTTGACTCCTACTTTTGCATTCCAGTCTCATATAATGAAAAGGACATCTTTTTGGGGCATTAGTTCTAGAAGGTTCTGTAGGTCTTCATAGAACCATTCAATTTCAGCTTCTTCAGCATTACTGGTTGGGTCAGAGACTTGGATTACCATGATATTGAATGGTTTGCCTTGGAAATGACCAGAGATCATTCTGTCATTTTTGAGATTGCACCCAAGTACTGCGTTTCTATTGACTATGATGGCTACTCCATATCTTCTAAGGGATTCTTGCCCACAGTAGTTGATATAATGGTCATCTGAGTTAAATTCACCCATTCCAGTGCATTTTAGTTCACTGATTCCTAAAATGTTGATGTTCACTCTTGCCATCTCCTGTTTGACTACTTCTGATTTACTTTGATTCATGGAATTAACATTCCAGATTCCTATGTAATATTGCTCTTTACAGCATCGGGCTTTACTTCCACCACCAGTCACATCCACAGCTGGGTGTTGCTTTTGCTCTGGCTCTGGCTCTTCTCGATCAAGATGGCGGAGTAGGATGTGAGCTCATCGTCTCTTGTAAGAACTCCAAAATTACAACTTGCTGTGGAACAATCATCAACAAGAGAAGGTTGGATCCCACCAAAAAAAGACACCCCACGCCCAAGGGAAAGGAGAAGCCCAGCAAGACAGTAGGAGGGATGAAATCACATTTAAGATCAAACCCCATACCTGCCAGAGACAGAGGGCTCAAGCAATGCCTTGCACACACCAGGAGACCCCACAGAGACTGAACCAGACCTGATTTTGAGAGTTTGAGTGTCTCCAGTAGAGGTATGGGTCAGCATTGGCCTGCCACAGGGGTAGGGGCTCTCAGTGCAGCAGACCTGGGTATGACATAAACCCTCTTGGAGGAGGTCACCATTAACCCCATCATAGAGCTGCCAGAACTTACACAGGGCTGGGAAACAGACTCCTGGAGGACACAAACAAAACCTTATGCCCGCTGAATTGTTTGCTGGGTTCCTCTGGGATTTCAGGGACATGTGGTCTTTGCCTCCCACAAGATAGTACTAATACCAGCAACATCAACTACCATTGCTGAACACTTACTGTGTTCAGTTCAGTTCAGCTCAGTCACGTTCAGCTCTTTGTGACCCCATGAACCGAGCACACCAGGCCTCCCTGTCCATCACCAACTCCCAGAGTTCACTGAAACCCATGTCCATTGAGTTGGTGATGCCATCCAGCCATCTCATCCTCTGTCGTCCCCTTCTCCTCCTGCCCTCAATCTTTACCAGCATCAGGGTCTTTTCAAATGAGTCAGTTCTTCATATCAGGTGGCCAAAATATCAGAGTTTCAGCTTCAACATCAGTCCTTCCAGTGAACACCCAGGATTGATCTCCTCTGGGATGGACTGGTTGGATGTCCTTGCAGTCCAAGGTACTCTCAAGAGTCTTCTCCTTCACCACAGTTCAAAAGCATCAATTCTTCGGTGCTCAGCTTTCTTTATAGTCCAACTCTCACATCCATAAATGACTATTAGGAAAACCATAGCCTTGACTAGATGGACCTCTTTTGACAAAGTAATGTTTCTGCCTTTTAATATGCTGTCTAGGAACAAGCCCCATATCTCAGAATTCTCACAAGAACTCCAATAGCTGGCCTGTCTCATGTTCCTTCAGCCCATTTAACAGATGAGAAAACACAAGTAGGGGTCAGGATCCACATCTGGGCTATCTAACCCCCAAACCTCCTTCTGAACACCCAGGCTTTGCTGCTTCCCAGGGTAATGTGACCTTGTGGAAGGTCACAGGGACTCAGGCCAAGTCTGAAAACAAGAAGAACCTTTAAGCAATGGCAGTGTTGAAGTTGCTGGGAAGGCGGGTTTTGAGTGATTCTGAAATCACACTCTGTGGCTACTTGTCTGAGAGGTCAAAGCGGAAATTCCCTGGTCTATGACCAACTCTATCATTTAGAAGCAAGAGTCTCTGGGCCTGAGGTGTAAGGGGAGCTCAGAACTTTAAACTCTTTTCTCCTGGGGAGTTTTGAGTGATTCTGAAATCACATTCTGTGGCCACTTGTCTGAGAGGCCAAAGTGGAAATTCCCTGGTCTATGACCAACTCTATCATTTAGAAGCAAGAGTCTCTGGGCCTGAGGTGTGAGGGGAGCTCAGAACTTTAAACTCCTTTCTCCTGGGGGGAGGGGTCACCAGGTGCCATGCGTGTACCATCAACTGTGTGCCAACCATTCTACTTGTAATCATGACAACAAGCCTCAAAGAGTGCGTGTCGATCCCAGTTTCAGGTGGGACACTTGAGGTTCAGAGAGACGAAGTAATGTAATTAATGCCATAAACAAGCTAGAATTTGAAGCCAGATTTGCCTGATATCAAAGTAGAAATTTGTTTTCACTGCACAGCTTCAATTGTTGTTCATAACTTAGTAGGATATCTTACCATCTACAAACATATTGGATGACGTAGGGGACACAGGAGACACGGGTTTGATCCTTGGTTCAGGGTTGGATCCCCTGTTGAAAGACATGGCAACCCAGTCTGGTGGTTTTGTCTGGAAAATCCCACGAACAGAGGAGCCTGGCAGGCTATAGTCCATGGGGTCACAAAGACTCAGACATGACTGAAGTGACCTAGAACGTGCATGTGTGCACGCACACACGCACACACACATATACACACACACGCACGCACACATACACACACACACACGCGCACACACACACACGCACACACACACACGCACACACACATATACACACACACACGCGC
This sequence comes from Bos indicus x Bos taurus, assembly GCF_003369695.1. Classification (NCBI taxonomy): domain Eukaryota; kingdom Metazoa; phylum Chordata; class Mammalia; order Artiodactyla; family Bovidae; genus Bos; species Bos indicus x Bos taurus. Next base: position 132,162,852 of record NC_040077.1, read on the forward strand.
GCACGCACACACACATATACACACACGCACGCACACACACATACACACACGCACACACACATATACACACTCGCACACACACGCACGCACACACACACATACACACACACACACACGCACACATACACACACACGCACACACACGCACACACACACACAAACACATACACAAGGACCACTTAGAAGGATACTGGATCACCTGGAAGGATACTGGGTCACCTAGAAACATATCTGATCATCCAGAAAGATATTGGATTATCCAGAAGGATATCTGATCATCCAGAAGGCTATCGCAGGTACTTCTACCAAAGTTTGAGTCCACTTGCTTTGACTCTCACGATCTTCATTATCATTGTTATTACTCACATTCATGTATTTATAAACGATGCACAAGAATATACAAATCAAAACAGCTGGAAGAATTTTCAGAATATGAACACACCAACATCACCAATACCAGAAGAGAAGGACCATCGGTAGCATCCCTGAAGCCCTCTTAGTAACCCCACCAGTCACCACGGCCTTCAATGGGTAGCCACTGTCCTGACTTCTAAAAGTACAGATTAGCTTGACTGTCTGGAAGTTCATATAAATCTCTCTTACAACCTGTACTCTTTTGTGTTCAGCATAATGTCTGTGAGGTTTTTCCGTGTTGCTGTGTATAGCTGTGGTTTGTTGGTGTGGTATAATCACACAATTTACCATTCTGCAACAGACAGACATTTGAGTGGTTTCTGGTCATTTAATTCACTTGCTTTAGTTCTGCCTTGGTGCAGCTGGAGAAAAGTGGGTCACTCTCCGACAAAGGAATTTCAAATCTCTCCTTCTTCCTCGCTTGGCAGAGTGTATCAGAGATGAAGTGCAGAAGACCCCAAGAAAGCCCAGCTTCTTTCTTTATTTTTTTAATTTGTATTTTTATTGAAGGACATTTGCTTACAGAATTTGTTTTCTGCTAAACCACAACAGGAATCAGCCATAGGTATACATATTTTTAACTTATTTTTCTCTTTATATTTTTTATTTAATTTTTATTTTGTATTGTAGGGTAGTTAGTTGACTTACCATGTTGTGTTAGTTTCAGAGGTACAGCAAAGAGATTCAGTTCTGCATATACATATATCTGTTCTCTTTCAGATTCTTTTCTCATATAGGATATTACACAATATTGAGTAGAATTCCCTGTGTTGTACAGTAAGTCCTTGTTCATTATTTTATATATAGTAGTGTGTTTGTTAATCCTGAACTCCTAATTTATCCCTCCCCTATCTTTCCCCTTAGTCTGTGAGTCTGTTTTTATTTTGTAAATAAATTCATTCGTATCATTTTTTTGAAAGATTCCACATATAAGTGATGTCATATAGTATTGACTTTCTCTGCTTTTCTCCCTTAGTGTGAGCATCTCTTGGTAAGCCCAGCTTCTTTCAATTTCCTCTTCCCATGCAGACATTATGCACCAATAATAATAATTCTGAGCTGCATCTAGCAGCCTCTGGCAGGTTTCATCACAGATGGAATCCAGGCAGTGGGGCCATTTCGGTAAACGAGACTTTATGGGAAGGGGTGACAGAGGAGCCTGGCAGGTTACAGTCCATAGGGTTGCAAGGAGCTGGACACAACTGAAGCGACTTAGCACATGAGTCAAGCAAAGGACTCTGGTCATTGGCTGAAAGGGGGTGTCTCTTAGGAGATGGGGGTTCACCTTCTCTGCAGTGAGCTTGGGGGCAGCAGACTCCAAGCTCTGCCAGCTCTTCTCATTTCCACCTCCATCTATGTTGGCTAAGAAAGTAGCCCCTGGGTACAAAGACTCATCTGTATCATGGGGATCCCGGCAGTTCCTCTTTGCACTTACTCTGTGTGAACCACTTAGAACAGTGCCCAGCATGTAGTAGGGGCAGCTCTGGCTGACCTGTGTTCTGACCCAAATTCTGCCACTCACCTGCTGCTGTATGACTCTGGGCAGGTTCCTAACCTCGCTGGGCCCCAGCTGATGGTAACTATTCTTAATAGAATTTGCACGTCAGGGTCTAAGCCCTCTCCTGCTTCCTTCCATCCTCCACCTGGAGATCTCGATGGATCATGGGCGAACAGTATCACCAAGTGTGTCTCCTCTGTTTCCAAGGAAGTGAAAACTCAGGTTTGCTGGAAAGGCTCAGCAGATGATTGGTTCCATCTATTATATGCTGCTGATGGAGCCAAAAGCTAGGGAGTTTCAAAATTTCAACCAATTTCAGAAAAAGGAAGAACTCTAAGAACATTTCTATCTTCTGATTCAGCAATTTCACTTCTGGAAATCTAGTTTAAAGACACTTCCCTTTTAAAATAGACAAAGATTTATTATTATCATAGTCTTTTCTCTTCTTTTCTTTGGCCACATAGCATGGGGGACCTTAGTTCCCCAAACAGGGATCAAACCAGCGCCCCGTGTAGTGGAAGCTCAGATCCTAATCACTGGACCCTCAGGGAAGTCCCTAAAGTTTTTCCTAGAACCATGAGCAATGGAGACTAAAAGTTATTATGAAAAAAAAATCTATAGAAACAGACCTGGGAACAAAATGATAGGATTAGTAGATAAACATATAAGACATTCTTACACCTATATTCTCTATGTTTAAGAAAATAGAGAAAGCTTGAGCCTGTTAATTAGAAACATAGAAAAAGAAAGGGAAGTAGCTCAGTCGTGTCTGACTTTTTGCGATCCAATGGACTGTAGCCCGCCAGGCTCCTCTGTCCATGGGATTTTCCAGGTAAGAATACTGAAGCAGGTTGCCATTTCCTTCTTCACAGGATCTTCCTGACCCAGGGATCGAACCTGGGTCTCCTGCACTGCAGGCAGACTCTTTACTGTCTGAGTCACCAGGGAAGCCAATTAGAAACATCAGTTCAGTTCAGTTCAGTTCAGTCACTCAGTCGAGTCCGACTCTTTGTGACCCCATGAATGGCAGCACGCCAGGCCTCCCTGTCCATCACCAGCTCCCGAGTTCACTCAAAGTCATGTCCATCGAGTTGGTGATGCCATCCAGCCATCTCATCCTCTGTCGTCCCCTTTTCCTCCTGCCCCCAATCCCTCCCAGCATCAGAGTCTTGTCCAATGAGTCAACTCTTCGCATGAGGTGGCCAAAGTACTGGAGTTTCAGCTTTAGCATCAGTCCTTCCAAAGTACACCCGGGACTGATCTTTAGAATGGACTGGTTGGATCTCCTTGCAGTTCTCCTTGCAGTTCATGGGACTCTCAAGAGTCTTCTCCAACACCACAGTTCAAAAGCATCAGTTCTTTGGTGCTCAGCTTTCTCCACAGTCAAACTCTCACATCCATGCATGACCACTGGAAAAACCATAGCCTTGACTAGATGGACCTTTGTTGGCAAAGTAATGTCTCTGCTTTTCAATATGCTATTTAGGTTGGTCATAACTTTCCTTCCAAGGAGTAAGCGTCTTTTAATTTCATGGCTGCAGACACCATCTGCAGTGATTTTGGAGCCCCCAAAAATAAAGTCTGACACTGATTCCACTGTTTCCCCATCTATTTGCCATGATGTGATGGGATCAGATGCCATGATCTTCGTTTTCTAAATGTTGAGCTTTAAGACCACTTTTTCACACTTATCTTTCACATTCATCAAGAGGCTTTTTAGTTCCTCTTCACTTTCTGCCATAAGAGTGCTGTGATCTGAATACCTGAAGTTATTGATATTTCTCCCAGCAATCTTTATTCCAGCTTGTGCTTCTTCCAGCCCAACTTTTCTCGTGATGTACTCTGCATAGAAGTTAAATAAGCAGGTGACAATATACAGCCTTGACGTACTCCTTTTCCTATTTGGAACCAGTTTGTCATTCCATGTCCAGTTCTAACTGTTGCTTCCTGACCTGCATATAGGTTTCTCAAGATGCAGGTCAGGTGGTCTGGTATTCCCATCTCTTTCAGAATTTTCCACAGTTGATTGTGATCCATACAGTCAAAGGCTTTGGCATAGTCAATAAAGCAGAAATAGATGTTTTTCTGGAACTCTCTTGCTTTTTCCATGATCCAGCAGATGTTGGCAATTTGATCTCTGGTTCCTCTGCCTTTTCTCAATCCAGCTTGAACATCTGAAAGTTCAGGGTTCACGTATTGCTGAAGCCATGCTTGGAGAATTTTGAGCATTACTTTACTAGCGTGTGAGATGAGTACAATTGTGCAGTAGTTTGAGCATTCTTTAACATTGCCTTTCTTTGGTATTGGGATGAAAACTGACCTTTTCCAGTCCTGTGTCCACTGCTGAGTTTTCCAAGTTTGCTGGCATATTGAGTGCAGCACTTTCACAGCATCATCTTTCAGGATTTGAAATAGCTCAACTGCAATTCCATCACCTCCTCTAGCTTTGTTCATAGTGATGCTTTCTAAGGCCCACTTGACTTCACATTCCAGGACGTGTGGCTCTAGGTGAGTGATCACACCATCATGATCATCTTGGTTGTGAAGATCTTTTTTGTACAGTTCTTCTGTGTATTCTTGCCACCTCTTCTTAATATCTTCTGCTTCTGTTAGGTCCATATTATTTCTGTCCTTTTTAAGCCCGTCTTTGCACGAAATGTTCCCTTGTTATCTCTAATTTTCTTGAAGATTCTCTACTCTTTCCCATTTTGTTGTTTTCCTCTATTTCTTTGAATTGATCACTGAAGAAGGCTTTCTTATCTCTTCTTGCTATTCTTTGGAACACTGCATTCAGATGCTTATATCTTTCCTTTTCTCCTTTGCTTTTTGATTCCTTCTTTTCACAGCTATTTGTATGGCCTCCCCAGACAGCCATTTTGCTTTTTTGCTTTTCTTTTCCATGGGGATGGTCTTGATCCCTGTCTCCTGTGCAATGTCACAAACCTCAGTCAATAGTTCATCAGGCACTCTATCTATCAGATCTAGGCCCTTAAATCTATTTCTCACTTCCACTGTATAATCATAAAGGATTTGATTTAGGTCATACCTGAATGGTCTAGTGGTTTTCTCCACTTTCTTCAATTTCAGTCTGAATTTGGCAATAAGGATTTCATGATCTGAGCCACAGTCAGTTCTCGGTCTTGTTTTTGCTGACTGGATAGAGCTTCTCCATCTTTGGCTGCAAAGAATATAATCAATCTGATTTCAGTGTTGACCATCTGGTGATGTCCATGTATAGAGTCTTCTCTTGTCTTGTTGGAAGAGAGTGTTTGCTATGACCAGTGTGTTCTCTTGGCAAAACTCTATTAGCCTTTGGCCTGCTCCATTCCATGCCCCAAGGCCAAATTTGCCTGTTACTCCAGGTGTTTCCTGACTTCCTACTTTTGCATTCCAGTCCCCTATAATGAAAAGAACACCTTTTTTGGGTGTTAGTTCTAAAAGGTCTTGTAGGTCTTCATAGAACCGTTCAACTTCAGCTTCTTCAGCATTACTGGTCGGGGCATAGGCTTGGATTACTCTGGTACTGAATGGTTTGCCTTGGAAACGAACAGAGATCATTCTGTCATTTTTGAGATTGCATCCAAGTACTGCATTTTGGACTCTTTTGTTGACCATGATGGCTACTCCATTTCTTCTAAGGGATTCCTGCCCACAGTAGTAGATATAATGGTCATCTGAGTTAAATTCACCCATTCCAGGCCATTTTAGTTCGCTGATTCCTAGAATGTTGGCATTCACTCTTGCCATCTCCTATTTGACCACTTCCAATTTGCCTTGATTCATGGACCTAACATTTCAGGTTCCTGTGCAATATTGCTCTTTACAGCATCGGACCTTGCTTCTATCACCAGTCCCATCCACAACTGGATATTGTTTTTGCGTTGGCTCCATCCCTTCATTCTTTCTGGAGTTATTTCTCCACTGATCTCCAGCAGCATATTGGGCACCTACTGACATGGGGACTTCCTCTTTCAGTGTCCTACCTTTTTACCTTTTCATACTGTTAATGGGGTTCTCAAGGCAAGAATACTGAAGTGGTTTGCCATTCCCTTCTCCAGTGGACCACATTCTATCAGACCTCTCCACCATGAGCCGCCAGTCTTGGGTGGCCCCAGAGGCATGGCTTAGTTTCATTGAGTTAGACAAGGCTGTGGTCCTAGTGTGATTAGATTGACTAGTTTTCTTTGATTATGGTTTCAGTGTGTCTGCCCTCTGATGCCCTCTTGCAACACCTACCGTCTGACTTGGGTTTCTCTTACCTTGAATGTGGGGTATCTCGTCACGGTTGTTCCAGCAAAGCGCAGCCACTGCTCCTTACCTTGGACGAGGGGTATCTCCTCACCCCTGCCCCTCCTGACCTTGAATGTGGAGTAGCTCCTCTCGGCCCTCCTGTGCCCGTGCAGCCACCACTCCTTGGATGTGGAGATATTTAAAAAAAAAAAAAAAAAAACTGGATCAAATTTTTGGAGAGAAACAAATACACTGAGAAGACGACTGGAGAGGATTAATGCAGATTAGACAATGTAAAAGCAAAGCTTAGCTATTTATTCTGTTCATTTTAAGCAGCGAAGGTGCAGATGAAGATGATGGTGGGGGGAGTCACCGTAGCTCACATTTGTTGGTTTCTGGCTACTGACGGAGCTCTGTCCCCATATCACCTCATTTAATTCCCACAAGTCTATGAAGCAGGTGCTATGGTAACCAAGCTGGACCCTATGGTGCTTTCCCAGGACACCTGCCCCCACTTGAGTCTTCCACCTGCCTCTCACCTATGTAAAAAAACTTTAACCTCCTAGGTCTTCCCCCAGTTCCAAAGAATACATTTAATCAGAAAAGTAAGAAAAATGCAAAGCCAAAAGAAAACAGTCAAGCAGGACAAAAACAATAATAGTTTAGCCATTAAGCAAACTGGAGGACCTTTAGTTCCTCCTTAAGGGCTGTTCTGAGCCAATCGTATGAACTGTTTCACAGACATCACCACGTGGAAGAAGTCAACTGTATGTAAGCTGTCACAAGCACATAGACCCCAGACGACTGGAACCAGAAGGTTGACAATATTGACCCCTTAGTTCTCTTATCACCAACCAATCATAAGAATGCCCACAGGCTGACCACACACCCCCAAACCCCTTCCCCTCAGCCTGTCTTTAAAGCCTTCCCTGAAAGCCACCATGGGAATTCAGGCCTTTTGAGAAAGAGTTGGACACGACTGAGCGACTGAACTGAACTGAACTCAGCATTAGCTGTCTGGACTGCTTGCTTGGTGCCCTGCAGTAAACAATGCTCTTTACTTCACCATGACTTGAAGTCAATAGACTGGCTTTTCTGGGCAAGTGGACTCAAGTTTGGTTCCGTAACACTCTCACCACCCTGTTTCACGCGTGAGAAAATGGAAGACACGGAGCTGAGCAGCTTTCTCCCGGGAAGCATCTGGAACGCCGGCCTCTTTGTCTCCATGTGATGCTACATAATCTGTGTGTGGTCACCATAACGGCATTCTCTCTGAGGGTGTGTTGCACGCAATGTGTTGTGTGCATGTGGTCTCTAAAGCCCACGACCATCAGAGGAGAGAGGGACGGTTGCCTCCACATTGTCCACGTTCTGCACATGAGGAAAGCAAGGCTCTTGAGGTCAAATGACTTGCCCAGGGTCCCAAGATGGTAGGACAAGAAGCTAGAGTTTGAATGTGTTCCCTTTGAACTGTGCCCTGGGACCTATGGGAATGTCTGGGACAGCAGATTTTGAAGACTTTTTGCAGCATCTATCAAGTCTTCTCTCCCACTATGGCAAAGACTTCTGGAATCAGCAGAAGTCCTGGCCACTTTTGCTTCTGCCTGATTGAGACCAACTCAGGGGGAACCTGGGGCTCAGAAGGGTAACCACAGGCCTAGAAGAGTGCACAGGAAGGTCCCACAGTGGTCAGAGCATAAAGGGAAAGAGCATATGGCTACAGAGCACACATGGGGGAGGCATGCCCAAGACTATGCCAGAGAGACTTCATGTATTTGCTGCTTAGTATTTTGCATGCAGATTGCTTTTTCATGTATGAGATGATCAGTTAATGACTGAGTCTAGGAATAAAGGAAAATTAGATTTTAAAGAGACAGGGAAGAGGGAGAGGGAGATCACCCAGCCTTGACCTGACTTTTTTTGGGTAGACCAGTTAGCTGGCAGCAAAGAGGTCAGCCTGTGCTCTATGCTCTTGAACAGCCATCTGACAGGCACCAAAGAAGCTCAGTTTCTGCTCTCGTGGACTCTCTGGCAAACCTTAGGGGTTACTGGTAGAGTGTTTGCAGCAGACTACCCATTTGTAATGTCAAGCATGTCTTGCCATCAGCACCTCCACCCTAGTTGGGCTGGGTCCACGTCATTTGCCTCATTAGGAGTCCCATTTTAAACTGGGGCAGACCTTCTGCAGGGTAAGTTGTCAACACATGTCAATTGCCTTCAAATTGTAGGTGTGCTTTGACTCAGCAAGCCCACTTCAGGAGTACACCCTATAGAAATGATTCTGGGCAGGGATGAGATTTCATCTCAAAGAGTTCTTTTACTGTCCTGCTGTGTGGTCTAGAATAGTATGATATTGGAAATAACCCATATTCTCAACAATAGGGGATTCTTTAAATGAATGGCATACAAGGTTACCTTTCAAAATCTGCAGGAGATGATTTAACAACATAGAAATATATTCAAGTTATTTTAGTAAATGAAAAGACAGACTACAACGTACTACCTGTAATGTTTACCTAATTTGGTCAGGGAACAGTGTGGAAAGATATATACAGAGAGTAATAGAGCCAGGATAACATTGACACCAAGATGTTAATGATGGAAACAACTTAAGCACCCATCAATGGATGAGTGCGTAAAGAAGATGCCGTTTGTGCATATGTGTGTGTGTGTACAAACATGTTAAAATAGAGAGTAAAATGGTGGTTACAGAAAGTGGGGTCGGGGGTGGGGGGCTAGGATAAGTATTGTATAAGTGTACGAACTTGCAACAAGTAGTAAATAAGTCCTAGACAGTACAGTGAATATAGACAACAATGTTGTGTCATAATCACCAAACTTGCCTAGAGACTAGATCTTAATTATTCCAGCCACAAAGAAAAATTGTAATTATGTGATGTGATAGAAATTCTAGTTATTGCTGCACTAACACAAGGTCATGATATATAAATATATCACATCAATATATTGTACACTTAAATTTACACAATGTTATGTCAATTTCATTGAAAAAATTAATGGTGATGAATGGATTCACAAATGATTTTAAATTGCTTCTAGTTGTTCAAGTTCTCCAAATCTTCTATGCCAAACATGCAATCAAAAACATTTTTTAAAGATATTGAAAACAGAAATAAAACTCCGCATTGCCAGAAAAGAGGAAACACAAAGAGCATGGGTGACCTCCGGCAGAGCGGAAGCTGGGAGGGTGGGGGGCGAGCTCAGCGAGCAGGGCCCATCTGATATAAGGGGCTGCTGGCTCACAAGGGACTTCCAGTCGCTGCCTCCACTGCTCTGTGCTGGGGTCATGGGCCTCTCCCTGCTCTGCGCACTGCTGGTCTTTGCTGGTAAGTGGGGACACCACCCACGGCCGGGAAGGCGGGGAGGGAAGCTGGGATGCCCTGTATCTCTTTCCTAAACTGAGCTGCTGTGCTGATCGTCACTGCCCCGGTACCAGTCCCCCACTATTCGGCCCCCTGCAAGGAGTCGTCAGTGGCTCAATCCCCTGGAACAGTGGCTTCAGTCAGAGAGCTGTGGGTGGCCAAGCTATGTGGCAGGCAAAGGCGGGAAACTAGAAGTTCAGAAACTGGGCTCCAGCTGAACTGACGTCTGTGGTACTCGGACACAAACTACAGAAATGGATCTGCTCTCCTGTGTCCCTCTGACTACATAATAGTAATCTCTTACATATGCACACCTCTCCACACTTTTAGGGGGCTTTCCTAGTGGCTCAGTCAGTAAAGAATCAGCCTGCAATGCAAGAGACCAAAGTTCCATCCCTGGGTTGGCAAGATCCCCTGGAGAAGAAAATGGCAATCCACTCCAGTATCCTTGCCTGGGAAATCCCATGGACAGCAGAGCCTAGCAGGCTAGAGTCCATGGGGTCGAAAGAATTGAACACGACTTAGTGATAAACCACTACATTTTTAGAACCCTTTCAGCTCCCTTGACCCTGGGGGCTCTGTGGTCCATTGGGAAATGGTGAAGTTTCCACCTGATCTTTAATCGATGAAATGTTGCAAATCTGGTTGCTAGGAAACTGGAGTTTTTACTTGTTGATCCATCTCAGAATATGTGATATGAGAAAGGATTTGCATTTCATTTTTTAATGTGCTTTATGTTGTTTTGGGGACTCCCAAATTCCCTAGAGGAACACATCAGCAGGTTACAGTGAAAACCATTAGGAAAACTGCAATCAAGCTGCACAAATTCATCTCTCAGATGCAAAGAGGCAATATGGTGTAGAGATGAAATACACAGATGAACCTGCATTCAGATGCTGGCCCATCAGCTTCCAGTGGTATGACCTTGGCCAAGTCCCCCTACCCCTCTATATCCTCATCTGTAAAGTGGGCACAATAACATGCTTTTCATTGGGTTGTTAGAAGGACTCTAATGACAAAATATATACAAAACCTTAGCAAGTGTAAGTAACAGTTAGCGAGAAGTAACTTCACACAAAGTGCATGCATGAGTTAGTAGTGACATGGCCCCTGCCACTGTCACTAACCCTTGGGAGAGGGGGCTCCATCCTCCTAAGTGACAGCTGAGGATGGGAAAAGCAACCAAGGCAGGAATCACTGTTAAGCTAAGTCAGTGTCCTGAAGCCCTCTTGACCACAAGTTGAGCTCCTCGATCCCAAGGACTGGGTTGACCTCACTGTAAAACTGTGAGAAATAAGACCACTGAAAGCACCCCGAATCAAAGCTGAATTTGTTTGCTTGGCGAGGAACAGCTGCAGAATTCAGGCGTGAATTTGCATGGCTACTTCTAAGCTGGAATAGAAAGGTCTAAACTTGGGGTGCACAAGGGGATGGAGGTTCAGCAAAAAGGTGAGATTCCGAATTCAGATCCCTGGCTGGCTTATTGGGTGCATGTTAACTCTCTTGGCCGTGGGCTGTTTCTGGGGCCTTATCACCAAATCTGGGGTTCCAAGGGGCCTGGGGCCATTCCTCAGCACAGTCAAAATTAGTAAGGTTTCTCTTTAACATCTGTAGAGCTAGAGCCACCATGGCAGACGAGAGTGGCAATGTGGACTTCCACACACTGGGACACGACCCACCTGCGAGTCCCAGACTCTACCAGTCACTGTCTAGCTGCAGCCCTGGTGGCTCAGACAATAAAGCGTCTGACTGAAATGGACCCAGATCCGATCCCGGGGTCGGGAAGATCCCCTGGAGAACAGAATGCTATCCACTCCAGTATTCTTTCCCGGAGCATCCCATGGACAGAGGCGCCTAGCAGGCTACAGTCCATGGGTTGCAAAGAGTTGGGCACCACTGAGTAACTATCTTCTTCACAAGGCAAGCAACCTGCTTCTGATGGCACCCCCGGCCCACTGCATGAGTTCATCCCAGCCCCAGCTTTCCCTAGTTTAGGGCTCTCCCCTGCTTATTACTCACTTTATTTGAGAGCTTCATTATAACACCATTTACTTGAGGGTGGGGGGTGAGCTTCCAAAACTAGGGTCACCCGAAGGGGCCTCCTCAGCCCAGTCTGTCTGAGACTCTGGGCTCCATCTGTGTTCTTGGTCATCTCCTGAGGTTGCACACAGGTACATTCCAGTCCCTTTCGCATCTCATCTGTTTCTCCCAAATTCTTCCCTGAACTCACTGGCTTAATATATTTTATTTCTCCTAACTCAATATAATGCATTCCTCTCTCCCAACAAAATGAATTTCCTTAATGATCAATTCTCACCAGCAGATATTATGACTGAAGTGAAAAATATTCATGAAAAACATTGATTTCTAAATCATGCTGCTTCCCACAAGAGCCATGCATAGTTTTTTAAAGAGGCTTTTTAAAAAAATGATTTTATTTATTTTATTTTATTTCTGGGATTGATGGGTCTCCGTTGCTGGGTGAGGTTTCTCTCTAGTAGCGGTGTGTGGGCTTCTCAGCACAGGGGGGTCTCTTGTTGTGGAAGGAAGGTTCTAGGGGGTGTAGGTTTCAGTAACTGCAGCCCGTGGGCTCTGTAGTTGTGGCTCCCAGGCACGACAGCTGTGGCGCACGGGCTTAGCTGCTCCTCGGCACGAGGGCTCTTCCTGGACCAGGGATTGAACCCGTGTCTCCTGCACTGGCAGGCATATTCTTTACCACTGAGCCATCAGGGAAGCCCCCAGGCATACTGTTTAATGTGTGGATTCTCTATGGGCTGTGGTGGGAGTCAGGGGTGGTGGGGGGAGTGTCTTCCTACTATAGACTGTGACCCAGAGACAGAGCAGAACCAGACTGCCCTGGGCTTTAATCCTGCTCCTCTGTTTACCAGCTACCATGACCTGGAACAAGTTACTGAGCCTCAGTGTGTTCATCCCTAAAATGGAGATTAAAAACAGCATTTATGGTTCCAATACTGGCTTCTTAGTTTTCATACATATACCATGATGAGAGGAAACTGAATGGGGAGGTGTATGAGATCTCTTTATATGATCTTGGCAACTTTCCTCTACATTGAGAATAAACCAAAATAAAAGGATTAAAAAAAAAAAGAGTCTCTCATGGAAAGGAAGGAGTCAGTAGGTCTCCACATGAAAAGATCCATGGTAATCAGTTACCAATTGTCATTATATTTCCAATCCATGGTAATCAGTTACCAACTGTCATTATATTTCCAATAGCCGTAGTGTTTGTTGTTACTTTATTATCCAAGGTCATTGGTTTGGCCCAGGCAGAGCAGAGGTGCCAGGCCTGCAGCCCCTGGACTCCCTGAGACTCACGTCCTCTCCTTGTGGCTGGGCTCCTTGGCAGGTGTGGCTCCAGCCGAGGCCGACATACTGGACCTGAACGAGATGGTCAGACAAGTGACGGGGAAGATCCCCATCTTCTTCTATTCATCCTATGGCTGTTACTGCAGAATTGGTGGCCAAGGCCAACCCAGAGATGCCACAGACTGGTAATGCCTCCCAATCGTGCTCTGCCTCTCCCCAGGGACCCTCCCTTTTCCCCTCCTGCTTCTTCTCCATCCTTTTATTCATCTGGTGCCATGTGCTGTTGAAGCCTAGCCTGAAGGAGTTTGAGCATTACCTTGCTAGCATGTGAAGCGAGCACAATTGTGCAGTAGTTTGAACATTCTTCGGCATTGCCTTTCCTTGGGATCAGAACGAAACCTGACTTTTTCAGTCCTGTGGCCACTGCTGTTTTCCAAATTTCCCTGGCTTATTGAGTGTAGTACTTTTACAGCATCATCTTTTAGGGTTTGAAAGAGTTCAACTGGAATTCCATCACTTCCAATAGCTTTGTTTCTAGTAAAGCTTCCTAAGGCCTACTTGACGTCACACAACAGGATGTCTGGCTGTAGGTCAGTGATCACACTGTGGTGGTTATCCAGGTTATTAAGTCCTTTTTTGTATAGTTCTTCTGTGTGTTCTTGCCACGTCTTCTTAATCTCTTTCACTTCTGTTAGGTCCGTACCATTTCTGTCCTTTATTGTGCCCATCTTTGCATGCAATATTCCCATGGTGTCTCCAATTTTGTTGATGAGATCTCTGGTCCTTCATATTCTGTTGTTTTCCTCTATTTCTTTGCATTGATCACTGAGGAAGGCTTTCTTATCTCTCCTTGCTCTTTCTGGAACTCTGCATTGATTTGGAAATATCTTTCCCTTTGTCTTTTGCCTTTCGCTTCTCTTCTTTTCTCAGCTATTTGTAAGGTATCCTCAGACAACTATTTTAATTTCTTACATATCTTTTTCTTTGGGATGATTTTGGTTACCACCTCCTGTATAATGTTCCGAACCACAGCCCATAGCTGTTCTTCAAGGCACTGTGTCTATCAGATCGAATCCCTTGAATCTATTAATCACCTGCACTGTATAATCACAAGGGATTTGATTTAGGTCTTACCTGAATGTTCTCATATTTTTCCCTGCTAGGAACTCCACTGAGCTCCGATCCAGCCCCAGCCCTTCTGGAGGGTTTTCAGACTTTCTGAAGTCTGTCTTGCACTCTCAACCCCAAACTAGTTAGAAGAGCCACAGACACTTCCCATTGCCGTTGAACATTGTTTTTAAAAAGCCCCACTTCATTTTGCCACGATCTCACTGGTTTTCACAGCAACCCAGGGATCTGCCAGAGGAGGGATGAGAGCCAGCCAGGCCCGAGGCCAGCACCCTCACCTACCACATACAGGCTGTATGATCCTGGGCATGTGGCCTGACCTCCCAGAGCCTCAGTTTCCTCATTTGTGCAATGGGGATAATGCTAGTACCTCTATCCCAGAGCGGCCAAAAGGATTAAGAGAGAATTCCTAGGTAGAGCAGGTGCCTGGTACACAGGAGGGAATCTTCCTCATAGTTCAGATGGTAAACAATCTTCCTGCAATGCTGGAGACCCGGGTTCGATTCCTGGGTCAGGAAGAGCCCCTGGAGAAGGAAATGGCAACCCACCCCAGTATTCTTGCCTGGAGAATCACATGGACAGAGGATCCTGGCGGGCTACGGTCCATGGGTTCGCAAGAGTCAGACACGCCTTAGAGACTAAACCACCACCTGGTACACAGGAAGCACTCGAGAAGTTTTAGCTAGAAAGAAGATTAGACCCTGGCAGGTCTTGACTTCCGAGGCAGATACGCAGTTTCTGCTCTGAGGCAGGGGCAACCTGAGACTCAAGTCAGCCAAGGACTCACCCACCTCCTGTCCTCTCCTGCCAGGTGCTGCCATGAACATGACTGCTGCTACCGTCACCTGAAATCTGACAACTGTGACATCAGCTTCGACCACTATGACTACACCTTTTTCCAGGGGAAAGTCCAGTGTTGTGAGTGCCTGGGCCTCAGGGTTGGAGTAGGAGGCTGAGCAAAGGAGTTATCACACACATTGCTTTCGTATGCTGTGTGACAAAGCACAAGCTGCTCAGCCTCTCTGTTTTTCTCATATATCCAGTTCAATATCTGGGCTGTGAAGGAGAGGCAGCAATAGGGGTAGAAGTACGGAGAGGTCCCATAGGCACTCTGACCCCTTTAGGATCTGGAAGGCTGCCAGACCTCAGCTTAGATCCCAGACCCACCACCGACCAGCTGTGTGACCTTGAACACTTTGCTTAACTTCTCTGAACCTCAGGATCCTCCTCTGGAAATTCAGGATGATAATAGCATTCTGCTCCATAAAGTTAATTCAAAAACTAAAATAGGAGGAGACATAAGGTGCCCTGCAGATGCATGCTTGATGAATTCTCTGGCTACTGAGGTTAGTGTTCATTTTTTCATCATCATGGGTTCAAGAGCAACCCAGATAGGAGGCAGCACCACCCCGGTGATCACTTTCTTGTTGTTCTTGGTCGCTAAGTCACATCTTACTCTTCGCAACCCCATGACGTGTGACCCGCCCATCTGCTCTGTCCACAGGATTTCCCAGGCAAAAATACTGGAGTGTGTTGCCATTTCCTTGCTCGGGGATCTTCCTGACCCAGGACTTGAGCCCATGTCTCCTGCTTGGCAGGCAAATTCTGAGCCACCTGGGAAGCCCTGATCTCCATTTTACTGACAAGAAAACTGAAACTAGAGTGCACTGTTTGCTCAGGGTCACACAGCTACAAATGAGAAAGCCTGGGCTGTAACCCAGGTCACCAAGCCCCAGGGTCCACGCACGGAGAAAGGCAGCAAGTCCCGGGGCTAGAAGCTGAATGGGCTCACCAGCTGTCCCTGTCAACTGAGAACTTAGTGGCAACAACTGAAATGGCCAACATTTATAGACCACTTACTATGTGCTAAAGGCTTTGCCTTCTTATTTTAATCTGAATATATATATATATGTATGTATACATAATCTTTTCCCTTATAGATTATTACAAAATACTGAGCAGAGTTCCCCATGCTATACAGTAGGTCCGGCTCTCTTATCCCCATTTGACAGATGGTGAATCTGAAGCACCATGGTCTGTCTTTCCTCAGAGTCTTTGCACATGCTGTTCCTTCTGCCAGGAACAGTCCCTCTCCTCCACCCTGGCTTTCCAGAGTAGGAGCAACAGCTCACTCTTCTGATCTCAGCTCAAATGGCTTTTGACAGTCAGTCAGTCCCATCAGTTACCAGCTCAGAGGCCCTGTCTTGTTCCTTACTTCCGGGTAAGCACAGTTGCACTCACTTCTGTGAAGGGCAGGGAGGCCTGGCATGCTGCCATCCGTGGGGTCACAAAGAGTCAGACAGGACTGAGCCACTGAACAACAACGACCACACGCTTCTCTGACATTTGCCCACCCCCGCCCCACCCCAGGGGAGTGTGAACTCGGGTGTCCATTCTGTTCTCCTCTCCCTCCTAAGACTCCCGAAGGACAGGTGCTCAGGTGCTTACTGAACGGATGAATGAACGAAGGACCAATGGCACAAAGGGAGGTCACACCCCATGCCCAAGGTCACAGAGCCAGAGTCCAAGGACCCGGGAAGGGCACCGAAGGGTGGACGAGGGCTGAGCTGCCTTCAGCAGCTCCCTTCCAGGGGCGACGACCCACGCTACCACAGGAAGGGGCAGACCGCTTAAGTGCCCTCCTCCACCCCCTCGCAGCCACCAAGGGGAGCTGGTGTGAGCAGCAGCTGTGCGCCTGTGACAAGACGTTGGCCTTCTGCCTGCAGCGGAACCTGAACACCTACAAGAATCACCTGCGTCGTCTGTCCAGATGCGAGGGCGAGACTCTAGCCTGTCCCCCTGCATCTTGAGCTCTGGGGAAGGCCCCCCAGGACCACTGGCCACAGCCCCGACCCCCGCCTGGAGCCTTTAAAGCACTCCTGGAAGAGGAAGGGGCTTGGCCTCGCCCCTAGCTCCCGCTTGCCTCTTGGACCTTCTGAATCTCCCAGGCTGTCTGTTCCGAGGGTGGATTGAGATCTTAGGAAAAAACAAGGCCAGGGAGCCGACAGGGTGTGTGTGTGTTTGGGGCAAAGCAGTGGGCAATGGGGGCAGGGTCTGTGGCCAGGGTGGGGCAGGTTCTCCCTTCATGACCACTCACCAGGCCCCTCGGGGCTCCCCCCACCCGTAAAACACCATCCAAGCAGCTGCCAGAGTGGCCTCTGTAAAGGGCGATATGGATCTTTCTGTCCATGGGACTCTGCTTCTTCAAACCCCAAGGCCCTGAGTCCTGCCTCCCCCTCCATCCCACCCCTCCAGTCATCACAGGACACATGTGTACCTATGGCTGATTCATGCTGATGTGTGGCAGAAACCAACACAATATTACAAAACAGTTATCCTCCAATTAAAAATAAATACATGAAAAAAAAAAAAAACCACAACCCCAAGGCTCTGCACATCCAGGACAGGGCGGGGGGCAGCAGGCAGGGTGTCTGGGACCCGTTACTACCTGGCAGTGTGTCCCTGTCCCTTGGAGCCTTGGGGACCCTTGCAGACTTGGCTAATGCTTGTCTTGGACTCATTGCAGCTCTGGTGGCCAAAGCAGTACCCGAGCCCAGAGGGGTTCAGTAAATACTTTTCGAGGCAAGGACTAGACCAAGCTCCCTGGGCTCCAGGTCTGCAGGCCATGGGACTTCTGGGCACTCTTTCCTCTCTGACTGCCAGGCATTTGCTCAACCTGGACTTCTGCAGCGACGCTCCACTGGCCTGCTGTCCCCCAGGTAGCTAAGCCCACCTGAGGCTCCTCGGGGTCCAAGGGCTACTTACTACAGTCTTGCCCGGCGAATTCCTCTCCAGTTCCAAGGGTTCACTCCTGCCCGCAAGCTCCCACAGCACTTTATGTGTCTTCACCTTGCCGAGCTCCCACTTGAGTGGTGTGTGATTGTCTGGGCCGCTCTGAGCAGACTGGAGCTCCGGGAGGGTGGAGTCCACGTCACTCTCATCTCTGCTTCCTCTGCTCCCCCAGGTGATAGGTGTGCAGTCAATGCTTTGGAATCAAAGAGCCCCCAGAGAAGAGATGGAGGTGGGGGCAGGTGGTGTTCAGGCCCCACCCAGATCCCCTCGTGGCCCAGGTCCCCAACCCAGGGGTCAGCTGCCAAGTGCGCACTTCGGCCTCCTTCTCTTGAGGATTGCCTCCAGGCTGCTGGGTGCCACCCTGCCCATCACCCACCCCTCCTCGCCCACCTCTAACCAGTGAGTTGGGAGAATGACACTGTGGAGGGCATAACCGCCCTCTCCTCGCCTGATGCAAGGCCATCTGGGTCATACACGGCGTGCCCCAGGGCTCTTCCTGGGCTCAGCCTAGACGTCTGGATCTGTGCCCTGGCTGCCCTGTTTTCCTCTTCTCCTACAGGTTTCTCCCTAAGGAACTTCCTCAATAAATCATTCCCTTGCCCAAGAATTCTCATCCCAGGCTTGGCAGTTAGGGAATCTGCCTTCATTGGATGAATGGATAGATGGTGAATATATTCTTACAAGAAGTCCCACCTGTCATTCATAAAGGATTAGCTACATGGCCGGGGCACCTGGAGCCACCCACACCATCCGGGCTGTGACACACATCTGTGAAAGAGCTGACCGAGTGGTTTTCCATCTGCGTGAAGCTCAGAGGCTCATGCCGGAGAGCATAGTAGAGGCTAAGAACTATGGGTGCCAGGTTCAGATTCCAAGGTCTTTATTGGCAGTCCAGTGGCTAGAACTCTGCACCTTCTCTGCCAAGGGCCCAGGTTCGATCTCTGTTTGGGGAACTAAGATCCCAAAACCTGAGCAGTTCAGTCCAATCACCCAGTAGTTTCCAACTCTTTACGACCCCATGGTGGGGCTCGCCAGCCTCCCTGTCCATCACCAACTCCAAGAGCTTACTCAAACTCATGTCCATTGATGAGTCAGTGATGCCATCCAACCATCTCATCCTCTTTTATCCCCTTCTCTTCCCACCTTCAATCTTTCCCAGCATCAGGGTCTTTTCCAATGTGTCAGTTCTTCACATCAGGTGGTCAAAGTATTGGAGTTTCAGCTTCAGCATCAGTCCTTCCAATGAATATTCAGGACTGATTTTCTTTAGGATGGACTGGTTGGATTTCCTTGCAGTCCAAGGCACTCTCAAGAGTCTTCTCTAACATCACAGTTCAAAAGCATCAGTTCTTCGGCGCTCAGCTTTGTGTATAGTTCAACTCTCACATCCGTACATGACCACTGGAAAAACCATAACTTTGACTAGCTAGTCACTAGACAGCTCTGCCAACCATACTTTGTTGGCAAAGTAACATCTCTGCTTTTTAATATACTGTCTTGGTTGGTCATAACTTTTCTTCCAAGGAGTAAGTGTCTTTTAATTTCATGGCTGCAGTCACCATCTGCAGTGATTTTGGCCCAAAAAAATAGTCTGTCATGGTTTCTGTTGTTTCCCTATATTTGCCATGAAGTGCTGGGACCTGATGGCGTGATCTTAGTTTTCTGAATGTTGAGCTTTAAGCCAACTTTTTCACTCGCCTCTTTCACTTTCATCATGAGGTTCTTAAGTTCTTCACTTTCTGCCATAAGGGTGGTGTCATCTGCATATCTAATGTTATTAATATTTCTCCCGGCAATCTTGATTCCAGCTTGTGCTTCATCCAGCCCAGTGTTTCGCATGATGTACTCTGCATAGAAGTTAAAATAGCAGGGTGACAATATACAGCCTTGACATACTCCTTTCCTGATATGGAACTAGTCTGTTGTTCCATGTCCAGTTCTAACTGTTGCTGCTTGACCTGCATACAGATTTCTCAGGAGGCAAGTAAGGCTGTCTGGTATTCCCATCTCTTGAAGAAGTTCCACAGTTTGTTGTGATCCACACAGTCAAAGGCTTTGGCATAGTCAATAAAGCAGAAGTAGATCTTTTTTCTAAAACTCACTTGCTTTTTCAATGATCCAGTGAATGTTGGCAATTTGATCTCTGGTTCCTCTGCCTTTTCTCAATCCAGCTTGAACATCTGGAAGCTCATGGTTCACATACTGTTGAAGCCTGGCTTGCAGAATTTTGAGCATTACTTTGCTAGTGTGTGAAATGAGTGCAATTGTGCGATAGTTTCAACATTCTTTGGCATTGCCTTTCTTTGGGGACTGGAATGAAAACTGACCTTTTCCAGTCCTGTGGCCACTGCTGAGTTTTCCAAATTTGCTGGCATATTGAGTGCAGCACTTTCATAGCATCATCTTCTAGGATTTGAAATAGCTCAACTGGAATTTCATCACCTCCACTAACTTTGTTCATAGTGATACTTTCTAAGGCCCACTTGACATCACATTCCAAGATATCTGGCTCTATATGAGTGATCACATCGTCATGATTATCTGGGCCATGAAGATCTTTTTTGTGTAGTTCTTCTGTGTATTGTTGCCACCTCCTCTTAATATCTTCTGCTTCTGTTTGGTCCATACAATTTCTGTCCTTTATTGTGCCCATCTTTACATGAAAAGCTCCCTTGGTATCTTTAATTTTCTTGAAGAGATCTCTAGTCTTTCCCATTCTAGTGTTTTCCTCTATTTCTTTGAATTGATCGCTGAGGATGGCTTTCTTATCTCTCCTTGCTATTCTTTGTACAACGTCACAAACCTCTGTCCATAGTTCATCAGGCACTCTGTCTATCAGATATAATCCCTTGAATCCATTTCTCACTTCCACTATATACTTGTAAGGGATTTGATTTTGGCACCCCACTCCAGTACTCTTGCCTGGAAAATCCCATGGACGGAGGAGCCTGGTAGGCTGCAGTCCATGAGGTCGCTACGAATCAGACACGACTGAGCGACTTCACTTTGACTTTTCACTTTCATGCATTGGGGAAGGTAATGGCAACCCACTCCAGTGTTCTTGCCTGGAGAATCCCAGGGATGGGGAGCCTGGTGGGCTGCTGTCTGTGGGGTCACACAGAGTCAGAAAAGACTGAAGCGAGTTAGCAGCAGCAGCAGCAGCATACCTGAATGGTCTAGTGGTTTTCCCTACTTTCTTCAATTTAAGTCTGAATCTAGCAATAAGGAGTTCATGATGTGAGCCACAGTCAACTCCCATCTTATTTTTGCTGACTGTATAAAACTTCTCCTATAGAACTTCTCCTTCTTCCTCTTCTTCTCTTTGGCTACAAAGAATATAATCAATCTGATTTCGGTATTGACCATCTGGTGATGTCCACGTGTAGAGTCGTCTCTTGTGTTGTTGGAAGAGGGTGTTTGCTATGAATGGTGCATTCTCTTGGCAAAATACTCTTAGCCTTTGACCTGCTTCATATTGTACTCCAAGGCCAAATTTGCCTGTTACTCCAGGTATCTGTTGACTTCCTACTTTTGCATTCCAGTCTCCTATAAAGAAAAGGACATCTTTTTTAGGTGTTAGTTCTAGAAGGTTCTGTAGGTCTTCATAGAACCATTCAATTTCAGCTTCTTCAGCATTACTGGTTGGGTCAGAGACTTGGATTACTGTGATATTGAATGGTTTGCCTTGGAAATGACCAGAGATCATTCTGTCATTTTTGAGATTGCATCCAAGTACTGCATTTCAGACTCTTCTATCGACTATGATGGCTACTCCATTTCTTCTAAGGGATTCTTGCCCACAGTAGTAGATATAATGGTCATCTGAGTTAAATTCACCCATTCCAGTGCATTTTAGTTCACTGATTCCTAAAATGTTGATGTTTACTCTTGCCATTTCCTGTTTGACCACTTCCGATTTACTTTGATCCATGGACCTGACATTCCCGGTTCCTGTGCAACATTGCTCTTCACAGAGTCGGGCTTCACTTCCATCACCAGTCACGCCCACCACTGGGTGTTGCTCTGGCTCTGGCTCTTCTTGATCAAGATGGCAGGGTAGAAGGATGTGCGCTCATTGTCTCTTGTGAGAACTCCAAAATTACAATGAGCTGCTGAACAAAAATCGACAAGAGAATATTGGATCCCACCAAAAAAAGACACGCCACATCCAAGGACAAAAGAGAAGCCCAAGCAAGATGGTTCAATTCAGTTCAGTTCAGTTGCTCAATCATGTCTGACTCTTTGCCACCCCATGAATCACAGCATGCCAGGCCTCTCTGTCCATCACCATCTCCCGGAGTTCACTCAGACTCACGTCCATCGCGTCAGTGATACCATCCAGGCATGTCATCCTCTGTTGTCCCCTTCTCCTCCTGCCCCCAATCCCTCCCAGCATCAGAGTCTTTTCCAATGAGTTAACTCTTTGCATGAGGTGGCCAAAGTACTGGAGTTTCAGCTTTAGCATCAGTCCTTCCAATGAACACCCAGGACTGATTTCCTTTAGAATGGACTGGTTGGATCTCCTTGCAGTCCAAGGGACTCTCAAGAGGCTTCTCCAAAACCACAGTTCAAAAGCATCAATTCTTTGGCCCTCAGCTTTCTTCACAGTCTAACTCAAACATTCATACATGACCACTGGAAAAACCATAGCCTTGACTAGACAGATCTTTGTTGGCAAAGTAATGTCTCTGCTTTTCAATATGCTGTCTAGTTTGGTCATAACTTTCCTTCCAAGGAGTAAGCGTCTTTTAATTTCATGGCTGCAATCACCATCTGCAGTGATTTTGGAGCCCAGAAAATAAAGTCTGACACTGTTTCCACTGTTTCCCCATCTATTTGCCATGAAGTGATGGGACCAGATGCCATTATCTTGGTTTTCTGAATATTGAGCTTTAAGCCAACTTTTTCACTCTCCACTTTCACTTTCATCAAGAGGCTTTTTAGTTCCTCTTCACTTTCTGCCATAAGGGTGGTGTCATCTGCATATCTGAGGTGATTGATATTTCTCCCAGCAATCTTGATTCCAGCTTGTGCTTCTTCCAGCCCAGTGTTTCTCATGATGTACTCTGCATATAAGTTAGATAAACAGGGTGACAATATACAGCCTTGACGTACTCCTTTTTCTATTTGGAACCAGTCTGTTGTTCCATGTCCGGTTCTAACTGTTGCTTCCTCACCTACACACAGGTTTCTCAAGAGACATGTCAGATGGTCTGGTATTCCCATCTTTTTCAGAATTTTCCACAGTTTCTTGTGATCCACACAGTCAAAGGCTTTGGCATAGTCAATAAAGCAGAAGTAGATGTTTTTCTGGAACTCTCTTGCCTTTTCGATGATCCATCGATGTTTGCAATTTGATGGCTTGTTCCTCTGCCTTTTCAACAACCAGCTTGAACATCTGGAACATCATCGTCCACGTATTGGTGAAGCCTGGCTTGGAGAATTTTGAGCATTACTTTACTAGCATGTGAGATGAGTGCAATTGTGTGGTAGTTTGAGCATTCTTTGGCATTGCCTTTCTTTGGGATTGGAATGAAAACTGACCTTTTCCAGTCCTGTGGCCACTGCTGAGTTTCCAAATTTGCTGGCATATTGAATGAAGAACTTTCACAGTATCATCTTTCAGGATTTGAAATAGCTCAACTGGAATTCCATCACCTCCACTAGCTTTGTCATAGGAAGTGATGTTTCCTAAGGCCCATTTGACTTCACATTCCAGGATGTCTGGCTCTAGGTGAGTGATCACACCATCGTGATTATCTGGGTCATGAAGATCTTTTTTGTACAGTTGTTCTGTGTATTATTGCCACCTCTTCTTAATATCTGCTGCTTCTGTTAGGTCCATACCATTTCTGTCCTTTATTGAGCCCATCTTTGCATGAAATATTCCCTTGGTATCTGTAATTTTCTTGAAGAGATCTCTAGTCTTTCCCATTCTGTTGTTTTCCTCTATTTCTTTGTATTGATTGCTGAGGAAAGCTTTCTTATCTCTCCTTGCTATTCTTTGGAACCCTGCATTCAAATGGAAATATCTTTCCTTTTCTCCTTTGCTTTTCACTTCTCTTCTTTTCCCAGCTATTTGTAAGGCCTCCTCAGAGAACCATTTTGCTTTTTTGCATTTCTTTTCCTTGGGGATGGTTTTGATCCCTGTCTCCTGTACAACGTCACGAACCTCCATCCATAGTTCATCAGGCACTCTATCTATCAGATCTAGTCCCTTAAATCTATTTCTCACTTCCACTGTATAACCGTTAGGGATTTGATTTAGGTCATATCTGAATGGTCTAGTGGGAGAGGAGCTACTCCATGTTCTAGGTCAGGAGGGGTGGCCATGAGGAGGTACCCCTCATCCAAGGTAAGGAGCAGCGGCTGCCCTTTGCTGGAGCAGCCATGAAGAGATACCCCACGTCCAAGGTAAGAGAAACATAATTAAGATGGTAGGTGTTACGAGAGGACATCAGAGGGCAGACACACTGAAACCATAATCATGAAAACTAGCCCATCTGATCACACAGACCACAGCCTTGTTTAACTCAATGAAACAAAGCCATGCCGTGTGGGGCCACCCAAGACGGATGGGTCATGGTGGAGAGGTCTGACAGAATGTGGTCCACTGGAGAAGGGAATGGCAAACCACTTCAGTATTCTTGCCTTGAGAACCCCATGAACAGTATGAAAAGGCAAAAAGATAGGCCACTGAAAGATGAACTCCCCTGGTCATTAGGTACCCAATATGCTACTGGAGATAAGTGGAGGAATAACTCCAGAAAAAATGAAGGGATGGAGCCAAATCAAAAACAATACACAGTTGTGGATGTAACTGGTGATGGACGCAAGGTCCAATGCTGTAAAGAGCCATATTACATAGGAATCTGGAATGTTAGGTCCATGAACAAGGCAAATTGGAAGTGGTCAAACAGGAGATGGCAAGAGTGAATGTCAACATTCTAGGAATCAGTGAACTAATATGGACTGGAATGGGTGAATTTAACTCAGATGACCATTATATCTACTACTGTGGGCAAGAATCCCTTAGAAGAAATGGAGTAGCCATCATAGTCAATAGAAGAGTCTGAAATGCAGTACTTGGATGTAATCTTTAAAATGACAGAATGATCTCCGTTCATTTCCAAGGCAAACCATTCAATTTCATGGTAATCCAAGCCTATACCCCAACCAGTAACGCTGAAGAAGCTGAAGTTGAATGGTTCTATGAAGACATACAAGACCTTTTAGAACTAACACCCAAAAAAGATGTCCTTTTCATTATAGGGGACTGGAATGCAAAAGCAGGAAGTCAGGAAACACCTGGAATAACAGGCAAATTTGGCCTTGGAGCACGGAATGGAGCAGGGCAAAGGCTAATAGAGTTTTGCCAAGAGAACACACTGGTCATAGCAAATGCCCTCTTCCAACAACACAAGAGAAGACTCTATACATGGACATCACCAGATGGTCAACACCAAAATCAGACTAATTATATTCTTTGCAGCCAAAGATGGAGAAGCTCTATCCAGTCAGCAAAAACAAGACCGGGAACTGACTGTGGCTCAGATCATGAACTCCTTATTGCCCTTGGAGAGTAGACAAAATGAAAACCACAATCACAGAAAACTAATCAAATTGATCACATGGACCACAACCTTGTCTAACTCAATGAAACTATGACCCACGCCGTGTAGGGCCACCCAAGATGGATCGGTCATGATGGACAGTTATGACAAGTTGTGCTCCACTGGAGAAGGAAATGGCAAACCACTTCAGCATTCTTGCTTTGACAACCCCATGAACAGTGTATAATGACTATTTAGCCAAATAATTCCTAATTGTAAGCAGTTGACTCTGGAGGAGGGAGGCATCAAAGGATTCCCATTTTATGGAGGTGGAAACTGAGACAGCAAGATGGGAAGCCATGTGGCTCAAGGAGTCAGGGAAGGTCTGGCTACAGGCAGCACCCTGGGGACCAGTACAGCCCCTCAGAACAGTCTCTCCTGCTGACTTGGCACGTGTGGACATTGTGGGGAGAGGAAGGAGGCCAAGAAGAAGAAAGAAGGTCATGACTAGAGGCCGCTCACCTCCAGGAAGCCTGCCTGTGCATCCATTATTATGTCTGGGCTCTCCTAACACCTGTGTTAGTTTGCTCAGGCTGCCATAACAAAGCACCACAGGGTGGGTGGCTTAAACAAGAGAATTTTGTTTTCTCACAGTTCTAGAAGCTGGAAGTCAGATATCAAGGTACTGTAAATAACCAGATGTGGGGTCCAGCTGCTCGCTGCTCCAAAAAAGCCAATAAATAGGCAAGGCTGGTGGAAAGGAAAGTTTATTTTGGATGCCAGCAACTAGGAGGGGTTTTAGGGAAAGCAGATGCCTATCTAAAGGCATACCCTGCCCCTGACAATCAGGGGGCAAGAGCTTTTACAGACAGAGGAGGGGGCTACATAACAGAAACAGCACAGTCAGCCCTCACAGTCATTTTGAAATTGGCCATCGGTGGTCTGACCATCATCTTGATTGTTTCAAGTATAGTTGGTCTTCCGTTCCAGGGTCAGTTTGTTCCCACTTCCCTGAGGCCAATTCTTGGAACTGTGGAAGCTTTTGTCAGGCTACAGTCTGGTCATAAGGCAGTTAACTTCTCCACCAGGTAGAAGGAAATTGCATAGAGAAGGTAATGGCAACCAGTGTTCTTGCCTGGAGAATCCCATGGACCGAGGAGCCTGGCAGGCTACAGCCCATGGGGTCACAACAGTCGGACATGACTTAGTGACTAAACCACCACTTTATAACCACCACCTGGTTGGGGTTTCAGTATCTAGGAGACAGCTCACAGGATATGGCTCAGGATACTCTCTATAGTCCTGGAGGAGGAACTAAAGGTCCTTGACTGTGCTTAATGGCTCCATGATTATTCTTTGGTCTTCTTGGACAGTTTTCCTTTGTTTCTCCATGTTCTCACTTCTCTGATTAAATTTGTTCTTTGGCTAAGGTTTATCCACAGACAAAAGTCAGGCAGAGGACATGGGGGGACAAAGACCAGAGGGTCCTGATCCATTTCAGGCAGGATTGGGTCCTTCTGATGCCTTTGTCATTGGCTTGCAGATAACAGTCTCCTACCTACCTGCCTGTGTCCCAATCTCCTCTTCTTAAAGGACACAAGTCATGTTAGAATAGGACCCACACTAATGATCTCATTTTAACTTAAGTACCTCTTTAAAGACCCTATCTCCAAACATGGTACTGGGGTATATACATTTGTGGGAGTAGGGGGACACAGTTCAACCCATAACATCACCCATTGTCCAGATGGCCCATGTCGAAGGCCCACTGGAAAAGAATCAGCCTTGAGACAGAGGAGACCGGGTCTAGTCAGTGCCCTGCCTGGGAGGTGACTTGACCCCATGGAGCTCCACTAACCCCTTCTGCAAATGGAACAAATAATACCCATGGTACAAATGGTGCTATCAAAGACCTTGTGTGAATGGTATGTGTACTACCGGTACTATTCTGGTATTTCATCGGTAAAGAATTGTCTGCCAATGCAGGAGATGTGGGTTGGGTTCAATCCCCGGGATGGGAAGATCCCCTGGAGAAGGAAATGGCAACCCACTCCAATATTCTTGCCTGGGAAATGCCGTGGACAGAGGAGCCCGGCGGGCTACAGTCTGTGAGGTCACAACGAGTCAGACATGACTTAGCAACTGAGCAACAATGTCGGAAACTAGATAACTAACGAGAACATGGTGTATAGTGCAGTGAACTCCAGTTAAGGCTCTGGGGTAACCTGAGTGGGAAGGAAGTCCACAAGGGTAGGGACCTACATGGTGTGTGGCTCCTTTACTTTGCTGTGCTGTAGAAGCTAACACAACATTGTAAAGCAACTATACTGCAATAAATTAAAATTAAAAACGAAAAAGGCAAAGCACTGCTAATGGTGTATCTCTTGGGAGTACCCTTCCACCCAGTCTCAAGAGGTTGTGGGCCCCTGGGAGAATCATACTAACAGCCAGAAATGCCTCTGGTCTCTTGTCTGGTCCACATAAGTCAGCTCCATTCTAAATCCTCACAACATGAAATCTTGCTGTTCTTTCTGGGGGTCTCCAGAGCGGACTTAGGGGTTCCAGGCCTCTCACAGTCTTCTGCTCTGCTCCCCTACCCCACCTCTGCTGCTGTTCCTGGAGGTCTCAGCACCCCAAAGCTGTGGGCCTGCGGATGCCCAGTGGGGTCTCCCTACCTTCCAGTGTCAGAGCCACTCCGTGCTCTGCACAGAGGCAGGGCATGCCCCCAGCCCTGTCCTGCATGGACTTGGCACCGTTTTGTTCCCTGTGCCCTGCAGGGCGCCCTCAGTGACCAGAGCCTGGGCCTGGAGCTTCCTGGAGCCTGTGCCTGAGGACTCTGTCCACAGTGCTCAGGCCAAAGCCATGAGACAAATATCTTGGGGTCTGTGGTCATCCCCCCAACTCGACTCTTCAGGCAGATCAGCCCACTTTCACACAAATCAGCTTGTGCAAATTAATGCAAGGATCCAACCCCCACCCACCAGACAGGCCACTGCAGGGTGACACAGCTCAGGATCCAACTAGCTCAAAAGTGTCTGGTCACTCCAGGGACACTAACCTCCTAGCAGGTGGGGATGTATCTTACTGCTTCCTGTCTGCACCCCACACAGTGTGGTGGGTCTGACTTGGGGATGGGGCATATAGTAGGTGCTTACAAAATGCCTGCTGAATCAATCATTTGCTGGGTTCCTCTGAGATTTCTTAGACATGTGGTCTTTGCCTCCCACAAGATAGTACTAATAACAGCAACATCAACTACCATTACTGAACACTTACTGTGTTCAGTTCAGTTCAGTTCAGTCGCTCAGTCATATCCGACTCTTTGTGACTCCATGAACCCCAGCACACCAGGCCTCCCTGCCCATCACCAATTCCAGGGGTCTACCCAAACCCGTGTCCATTGAGTCAGTGATGCCATCCAACCATCTCATCCTCTGTTGTCCTCTTCTCCTCCTGCCCTCAATCTTTCCCAGCATCAGGGTCTTTTCAGATGAGTCAGCTCTCTGCATCAGGTGGCCAAAGTATTGGAGTTTCAGCTTAAACATCAGTCCTTCCAATGAACACCCAGGATTGATCACCTTTAGGATGGACTCACTGGATCTCCTTGCAGTCCAAAGGACTCTCAAGAGTCTTCTCCTTCACCACAGTTTAAAAGCATCAATTCTTTGGCACTCAGCTTTCTTTGTAGTCCAACTTTCACATCCATACATGACTACTAGAAAAACCATAGCCTTGACTAGACAGACCTCTGTTGACAAAGTAATGTCTCTGCTTTTTAATATGCTGTCTAGGCACAAGCCCCATATCTCAGAATTCTCACAAGAACTCCAGTAGCTGGGCAGTCTCATGTTCCTTCACCCCATTTAACAGATGAGGAAACACAAGTGGGGGTCAGGATCCACATCTGGGCCATCTAACCCCCAAGCCTCCTTCTGAACACCCAGGCTCTGCTGCTTCCCAGGGTAATGTGACCTTGTGGAAGGTCACAGGGACTCAGGCCAAGTCTGAAAACAAGAAGAACCTTCAAGCAATGACAATATTGAAGTTGCTGGGAAGGCAGGTTTTGAGTGCTTCTGAAATCACATTCTGTGGCCACTTGTCTGAGAGGTCAAAGTGGAAATTCCCTGGTCTATGACCAACTGTATCATTTAGAAGCAAGAGTCTCTGGGCCTGAGGTGTAAGGGGAGCTCAGAACTTTAAACTCTTTTCTCCTGGCGGGGAGGGGTCACCAGGTGCCATGCGTTTACTATCAACTGTGTGCCAGCCATTCTACTTGTAATCATGACAACAAGCCTCAAAGAGTGCGTGTCGGTCCCAGTTTCAGATGGGAAACTTGAGGTTCAGAGAGACGAAGTAATGTAATTAATGTCATAAACAAGCTAGAATTTGAAGCCAGATTTGCTTGATATTAAAGTAGAAATTTGTTTTCACTGCACAGCTTCAGTTGTTGTTCATAACTTAGTAGGAGATCTTACCATCTACAAACATATTGGATGATGTAGGGGACACAGGAGACGTGGGTTCGATCCTTGGTTCAGGGTTGGATCCCCTGTTGAAGGACATGGCAACCCACTCTGCTATTTTTGTCTGGAAAATCCCATGAACAGAGGAGCCTGGCAGGCTACAGTCCATGGGGTTGCAAAGACTCAAACATGACTGAAGTGACCTCGCATGTGTGCACGCGCATGCGCACGCACGCACAAACACACACACACACATATACACACACACACACCGAAGGACCACTTAGAAGGATATTGGATGACCTGGAAGGATACTGGGTCACCCAGAAACATATCTGATCATCTAGAAGGATATCTGATCATCCAGAAGGATATCTGATCATCCAGAAGGATACCTGATCATCCAGAAGGCTATCTCATGTCTTTCCTACCAAAGTTTGAGTCCACTTGCTTTTACTCTCACGATCTTCATTATCGTTGTTATTACTCACATCCATGGATATATGAAAGATACACAAGAATATACAAATCAAAACTGAACAGCTGGAAGAATTTTCAGAATATGAACACACCAACGTCACCAATACCAGAAGAGAAGGACCATCGGTAGCATCCCTGAAGCCCTCTTAGTAACCCCACCAGTCACCACCCCTTCAATGGGTAGCCACTGTCCTGACTTCCAAAAGTACAGATTAGCTTGACTGTCTGGAAGTTCATATAAATCTCTCTTACAACATGTACTCTTTTGTGTTCAGCATAATGTTTGTGAGGCTTTCCCTGTTGTTATGTGCAGCTGTGGTTTGTTGGTGTGGTATAATCACACAATTTACCATTCTGTAGCAGACAGACATTTGAGTGGTTTCTGGTCATTTAACTCACTTGCTTTAGTTCTGCCTTGGTGCAGCTGGAGAAAAGTGGGTCACTCTCCCACAAAGGAATTTTAAATCTCTCCCTCCTCCTCGCTTGGCAGAGCATATCGGAGACGAAGTGCAGGAGACCCTAAGAAAGCCCAGCTTCTTTCTTTATTTTTTTAATTTGTATTTTTATTGAAGGATATTTGCTTACAGAATTTGTTTTCTGCTAAACCTCGACAGGAATCAGCCATAGATATTTACGGATCCAACATAGGGATCCAACCCTGAACCAAGGATCCAACCCACATCTCCTGTGTCCCCTAAGTCATCCAATATGTTTGTAGATGGTAAGATATCCTACGAAATTATGAACAACAATTGAAGCTGTGCAGTGAAAACAAATACATATTTTTAACCTATTTTTCTCTTTATATTTTTAATTTAATTTTTATTTTGTATTGGAAGGTAGTTAGTTGACTTACCATGTTGTATTAGTTTCAGAGGTACAGCAAAGAGATTCAGTTCTGCATATACATATATCTGTTCTCTTTCAGATTCTTTTCTCATATAGGATATTACACAATATTGAGTAGAATTCCCTGTGTTGTACAGTAAGTCCTTGTTCATTATTTTATATATAGTAGTGTGTTTGTTAATCCTGAACTCCTAATTTATCCCTCCCCTATCTTTCCCCTTAGTCTGTGAGTCTGTTTTTATTTTGTAAATAAATTCATTCGTATCATTTTTTGAAAGATTCCACATATAAGTGATGTCATATAGTATTGACTTCCTCTGCTTTTCTCCCTTAGTGTGAGCATCTCTTGGTAAGCCCAGCTTCCTTCAATTTCCTCTTCCCATGCAGACATTATGCACCAATAATAATAATTCGGAGCTGCATCTAGCAGCCTCTGGCAGGTTTCATCACAGATGGAATCCAGGCAGTGGGGCCATTTCAGTAAACGAGACTTTATGGGAAGGGGTGACAGAGGAGCCAGGCAGGCTACAGTCCATAGGGTTGCAAGGAGCTGGACACAACTGAAGCGACTTAGCACATGAGTCAAGCAAAGGACTCTGGTCACTGGCTGAAAGGGGGTGTCTCTTAGGAGATGGGGGTTCACCTTCTCTGCAGTGAGCTTGGGGGCAGCAGACTCCAAGCTCTGCCAGCTCTTCTCATTTCCACCTCCATCTATGTTGGCTCAGAAAGTAGCCCCTGGGTACAATGACTCATCTGTATCATGGGGATCCTGGCAGTGCCTCTCTGCACTTACTCTGTGTGAACCACTTAGAACAGTGCCCAGCATGTAGTAGGGGCAGCTCTGGCTGACCTGTATTCTGACTCAAATTCTGCCACTCACCTGCTGCTGTATGACTCTGGGCAGGTTCCTAACCTCGCTGGGCCCCAGCTGATGGTAACTATTCTTAATAGAATTTGCACGTCAGGGTCTAAGCCCTCTCCTGCTTCCTTCCATCCTCCACCTGGAGATCTCGATGGATCATGGGTGAACAGTATCACCAAGTGTGTCTCCTCTGTTTCCAAGGAAGTGAAAACTCAGGTTTGCTGGAAAGGCTCAGGAGATGATTGGTTCCATCTACTATATGCTGCTGATGGAGCCAAAAGCTAGAGAGTTTCTAAATTTCAACCAATTTCAGAAGAAGGAAGAACTCTAAGAACATTTCTATCTTCTGATTCAGCAATTTCACTTCTGGAAATCTAGTTTAAAGACACTTCCTTTATAAAATAGACAAAGATTTATTATTATCATAGTCTTTTCTCTTCTTTTCTTTGGCCACGTAGCATGGGGGACCTTAGTTCCCCAAACAGGGATCAAACCAGCACCCCATACAGTGGAAGCTCAGAGTCCTAACCACTCTGACCCTCAGGGAAGTCCTCAGAGTGTTTCCTATAATGATGAGCAATGGTGACCTAAAAGTCATAATGAAAAAAAAAATCAATAGAAACAGACCTAGGAACAAAAATGATAGGATTAGTAGATAAACATACTAAGACAGTCTTACACTATACTCTATACGTTTAAGAAAATAGAGGAAAGCTTGAGCCTGTTAATTAGAAACATAGAAAAAGAAAGGGAAGTAGCTCAGTCGTGTCTGACTCTTTGCGACCCATGGACTGTAGTCCATCAGGCTCCTCTGTCCATGGGATTTTCCAGGTAAGAATACTGAAGCAGGTTGCCATTTCCTTCTCCACGGGATCTTCCTGACCCAGGGATCGAACCTGGGTCTCCTGCACTGCAGGCAGACTCGTTACTGTCTGAGTCACCAAGGAAGCCAATTAGAAACATCAGTTCAGTTCAGTTCAGTCACTCAGTCCTGTCCGACTCTTTGTGACCCCATGAATCGCAGCACGCCAGGCCTCCCTGTCCATCACCATCTCCTGAGTTCACTCAAACTCACATCCATTGAGTCGGTGATGCCATCCAGCCATCTCATCCTCTGTCGACCCCTTCTCCTCCTGCCCCCAATCCCTCCCAGCATTAGAGTCTTTTCCAATGAGTCAACTCTTCACATAAGGTGGCCAAAGTACTGGAGTTTCAGCTTTAGCATCATTCCTTCCAAAGAAATCCCAGGGCTGATCTCCTTTAAAATGGACTGGATGGATCTCCTTGCAGTCCAAGGGACTCTCAAGAGTCTTCTCCAACACCACAGTTCAAAAGCATCAGTTCTTTGGCACTCAGCTTTCTTCACAGTCCAACTCTCACATCCATACATGACCACTGGAAAAACCATAGCCTTGACTAGACGGACCTTTGTTGGCAAAGTAATGTCTCTGCTTTTCAATATGCTATCTAGGTTGGTCATAACTTTCCTTCCAAGGAGTAAGCGTCTTTTAATTTCATGGCTGCAATCACCATCTGCAGTGATTTTGGAGCCCAGAAAATAAAGTCTGACACTGTTTCCACTGTTTCCCCATCTATTTGCCATGAAGTGATGGGACCAGATGCCATGATCTTGCTTTTCTGGATGTTGAGCTTTAAGCCAACTTTTTCACTCTCCTCTTTCACTTTCATCAAGAGGCTTTTTAGTTCCTCTTCACTTTCTGCCATAAGGGTGGTGTCATCTGCATATCTGAGATTATTGACATTTCCCCCAGCAATCTTGATTCCAGCTTGTGCTTCTTCCCGTCTGTTTCTCATGATGTACTCTGCATATAGGTTAAATAAGCGGGGTGACAATATACAGCCTTGACGTACTCCTTTTCCTATTTGGAACCAGTCTGTTGTTCCATGTCCAGTTCTAACTGTTGCTTCCTGACCTGCATATACGTTTCTCAAGAGGCAGGTCAGGTGCTCTGGTATTCCCATCTCTTTCCGAATTTTCCACAGTTTCTTGTGATCCACACAGTCAAAGGCTTTGGCATAGTCAATAAAGCAGAAATAGATGTTTTACTGGAACTCTCTTGCTTTTTCCATGATCCAGCAGATGTTGGCAATTTGATCGCTGGTTCCTCTGCCTTTTCTAAAACCAGCTTGAACATCTGGAAGTTCACGGTTCACATATTGCTGAAGCCTGGCTTGGAGAATTTTGAGCATTACTTTACTAGCATGTGAGATGAGTGCAATTGTGCGGTAGTTTGAGCATTCTTTGGCATTGCCTTTCTTTGGGGACTGGAATGAAAACTGACCTTTTCCAGTCCTGTGGCCACTGCTGAGTTTTCCAAATTTGCTGGCATATTGAGTGCAGCACTTTCACAGCATCATCTTTCAGGATTTGAAATAGCTCAACTGCAATTCCATCACCTCCACTAGCTTTGTTAGTGATACTGTCTAAGGCCCATTTGACTTCACATTCCAGGATGTGTGGCTCTAGGTGAATGATCACACCGTTGTGATTATCTGAGTCGTGAAGATCTTTTTTGTACAGTTCTTCTGTGTATTCTTGCCACCTCTTCTTAATATCTTCTGCTTCTGTTAGGTCCATACTATTTCTGTCCTTTATCGAGCCCATCTTTGCATGAAATGTTCCCTTGTTATCTCTAATTTTCTTGAAGAGATCTCTAGTCTTGCCCATTCTGTTGTTTTCTTCTATTTCTTTGCATTGATCGCTGAAGGCTTTCTTATCTCTTCCTGCTATTCTTTGGAACTCTGCATTTAGATGTTTATATCTTTCCTTTTCTCCTGTGCTTTTCGCTTATTTTCTTTTCGCAGCTATTTATATGGCCTCTCCAGACAGCCATTTTGCTTTTTTGCATTTCTTTTCCATGGAAATGGTCGTGATCCCTGTCTCCTATACAAAGTCACCAAACTCAGTCCATAGTTCATCGGGCACTCTATCTATCAGATCTAGGCCCTTAAATCTATTTCTCACTTCCACTGTAGCCATAAGGGATTTGATTAAGGTCATACCTGAATGGTCTAGTGGTTTTCTCCACTTTCTTCAATTTACATCTGAATTTGGCAATAAGGAGTTCATGATCCAAGCCACAAGATCCCAGTCTTGTTTTTGCTGACTGTATAGAGTTTCTCCATCTTTGGCTGCAAAGAATATAATCAATCTGATTTCGGTGTTGACCATCTGGTGATGTCCATGTGTAGAGTCTTCTCTTGTGTTGTTGGAAGAGGGTGACCAGTGTGTTGTTTTGGCAAAACTCTATTAGCCTTTGCCCTGCTTCATTCTGTATTCCAAGGCCAAATTTGCCTGTTACTCCAGGTGTTTCTTGACTTCCTACTTTTGCATTCCAGTCCCCTATAATGAAAAGGACATCTTTTTTGGGTGTGAGTTCTAAAAGGTCTTGTAGGTCTTCATAGAACTGTTCAGCTCCTTCAGCATTACTGGTTGGGGCATAGACTTGGATTATTGTGATACTGAATCGTTTGCCTTGGAAATGAACAGAGATAATTCTCTCGTTTTTTAGATTGCATTTAAGTACTGCATTTTGGACTCTTTGGTTGACCATGATGGCTACTCCATTTCTTCTAAGGGATTCCTGCCCGAAGTAGCACATATAACAATCATCTGAGTTAAATTCACCCATTCCAGTCCATTTTAGTTTGCTGATTCCTAGAATATCGACTTTCAGTCTTGCCATCTCCTGTTGGACCATTTCCAGTTTGCCTTGTTCATGGACCTAACATTCCAGGTTCCTATGCAATATTGCTCTTTACAGCATTGGACCTTGGGTCTACACAGTCACATCCACAACTGTGTATTGTTTTTGCTTTGGCTCCATCCCTTCATTCTTTCTGGTGTTACTTCTCCACTGATCTCCCGTAGCTTATGGGGTACCTATTGACCTGGGGAGTTCCTCTTTCAGTGTCCTATCATTTTGCCTTTTCATACTGTTTATGGGGTTCTCAAGGCAAGAATACTCACGTGGTTTGCCATTCCCTTCTCCAGTGGACCACATTCTGTCAAACCTCTCCACCATGACCCGCCAGTCTTGGATGGCCCCACGAGCATGGCTTAGTTTCATTGAGTTAGACAAGGCTGTGGTCTAGTGTGATTAGATTGACTAGTTTTCTGTGAGTATGGTTTCAGTGTGTCTGCCCTCTGATGCCCTCTTGCAACACCTACTGTCTGACTTGGGTTTCTCTTACCTTGGGCGTGGGGTGTCTCATCACGGCTGGTCCAGCAAAGCGCAGCCGCTGCTCCTTACCTTGGACGAGGGGTTTCTCCTCACCGCCGCCCCTCCTGACCTTGAACATGGAGTAGCTCCTCTCAGCCCTCCTGCGCCCGTGTAGCCACTGCTCCTTGGATGTGGAGATATTAAAAAAAAAAACTAGATCAAATTTCTAGACAGAAACAAAAACACTGAGAAGACACACTGGAGAGGATTAATGCAGATTAGACAATGTAAAAGCAAAGGTTATCTATTTATTCTGTTCATTTTAAGCAGCGAAGGTGCAGATGAAGATGATGGTGGGGGGAGTCACCGTAGCTCACATTTGTTGGTTTCTGGCTACTGATGGAGCTCTGTCCCCATATCACCTCATTTAATTCCCACAAGTCTATGAAGCAGGTGCTATGGTAACCAAGCTGGACCCTATGGTGCTTTCTCAGGACAGACCTGCCCCCACTTGAGTCTTCCACCTGCCTCTCACTTATGAAAAAAAACTGTAACCTCCTAGGTCTTCCCCAAGTTCCAAAGAATACATTTAATCAGAAAAGTAAGAAAAATGCAAAGCCAAAAGAAAACAGTCAAGCAGGACAAAAACAATAATAGTTTAGCCATTAAACAAACTCGAGGACCTTTAGTTCCTCCTTAAGGGCTGTTCTGAGCCAATCGTATGAACTGTTTCACAGACTGCACCATGTAGAAAAAGTCAACTGTATGTAAGCTGTCACAAGCACATAGACCCCAGATGGCTGGAACCAGATTGTTGATGATATTGATCCCTTAATTCTTTTATCACCAACCAATCATAAGAATGCCCACAGGCTGACCACACACCCCCAAACCCCTTCCCCTCAGCCTGTCTTTAAAGCCTTCCCTGAAAGCCACCATGGGAATTCAGGCCTTTTGAGAAAGAGTTGGACACGACTGAGCGACTGAACTGAACTGAACTAAGCATTAGCTGTCTGGACTGCTTGCTTGGTGCCCTGCAATAAACAATGCTCTTTACTTCACCATGACTTGAAGTCAATAGACTGGCTTTTCTGGGCAAGTGGACTCAAGTTTGGTTCCGTAACATTCTCACCACCCTGTTTCACACGTGAGAAAATGGAAGACATGGAGCTGAGCAGCTTTCTCCCGGGAAGCATCTGGAACGCCGGCCTCTTTGTCTCCATGTGATGCTACATAACCTGTGTGCGGTCCCCATGACGGCATTCTCTCTGCGGGTGTGTTGCACGCAGCGTGTTGTGTGCATGTGGTCTCTAAAGCCCACGGCCATCAGAGGAGAGAGGGACGGTTGCCTCCACATTGTCCACGTTCTGCACATGAGGAAAGCAAGGCTCTTGAGGTCAAATGACTTTCCCAGGGTCCCAAGATGGTAGGAGAAGAAGCTAGAGTTTGAATGTGTTCCCTTTGAACTGTGCCCTGGGACCTATAGGAATGTCTGGGACAGCAGATTTTGAAGACTTTTTGCAGCGTCTATCAAGTCTTTTCTCCCACTAGGGCAAAGACCTCTGGAATCAGCAGAAGTCCTGGCCACTTTTGCTTCTGCCTGATTGAGACCAACTCAGGGGGAAGCTGGGGCTCAGAAGGGTAACCACAGGCCTAGAAGAGTGCACAGGAAGGTCCCACAGTGGTCAGAGCATAAAGGGAAAGAGCATATGGCTACAGAGCACACACGGGGGAGGCATGCCCAAGACTATGCCAGAGAGACTTCATGTATTTGCTGCTTAGTATTTTGCATGCAGATTGCTTTTTCGTGTATGAGATGATCAGTTAATGACTGAGTCTAGGAATAAAGGAAAATTAGATTTTAAAGAGACAGGGAAGAGGGAGAGGGAGATCACCCAGCCGTGACCTGACTTTTTTTGGGTAGACCAGTTAGCTGGCAGCAAAGAGGTCAGCCTGTGCTCTATGCTCTTGAACAGCCATCTGACAGGCACCAAAGAAGCTCAGTTTCTGCTCTCATGGACTCTCCGGGAAACCTTAGGGGTTACTGGTAGAGCGTTTGCAGCAGACTACCCATTTGTAATGTCAAGCATGTCTTGCCATCAGCACCTCCACCCTAGTTGGGCTGGGTCCACGTCATTTGCCTCATTAGGAGTCCCATTTTAAACTGGGGCAGACCTTCTGCAGGGTAAGTTGTCAACACATGTCAATTGCCTTCAAATTGTAGGTGTGCTTTGACTCAGCAAGCCCACTTCAGGAGTACACCCTATAGAAACGATTCTGGGCAGGGACGAGATTTCATCTCAAAGAGTTTTTTCACTGTCCTGCTGTGTGGTCTAGAATAGTACGATATTGGAAATAATCCATATTCTCAACAATAGGGGATTCTTTAAATGAATGGCATACAAGTCTACCTTTCAAAATGTTTCTGCAGGAGATGACTTAACAACATAGAAATATGTTTAAGTTATTTTAGTAAATGAAAAGACAGACTGCAATGTACTACCTGTAATCTTTACCTAATTTGATCAGGAAAAAGAATATATATACAGAGAGTAATAGAATCAGGATAACATTGACACGAAAATGTTAATGATGGAAACAACTTAAGCACCCATCAATGGATGAGTGCGTAAAGAAGATTCCATTTGTGTGTGTGTGTGTGTGTACAGACATGTTAAAATAGAGAGTAAAATGGTGGTTACAGAAAGTGGGGTCGGGGGTGGGGGGCTAGGATAAGTATTGTATAAGTGTACGAACTTGCAACAAGTAGTAAATAAGTCCTAGACAGTACAGTGCATATAGACAACAATGTTGAGTCATAATCACCAAACTTGCCTAGAGACTAGATCTTAATTATTCCAGCCACAAAGAGAAATTGTAATTATGTGATGTGATAGAAATTCTAGTTATTGCTGCACTAACACAAGGTCATGATATATAAATGTATCACATCAATATATTGTACACTTAAATTTACACAATGTTATATGTCAATTTCATTGAAAAAATTAATGGTGATGAATGGATTCACAAATGATTTTAAATTGCTTCTAGTTGTTCAAGTTCTCCAAATCCTCTATGCCAAACATGCAATCAAAAACATTTTTTAAAGATATTGAAAACAGAAATAATAAAACTCCGCATTGCCAGAAAAGAGGAAACACAAAGAGCATGGGTGACCTCCGGCAGAGCGGAAGCTGGGAGGGTGGGGGCGAGCTCAGCGAGCAGGGCCATCTGATATAAGGGGCTGCTGGCTCACAAGGGACTTCCAGTCGCTGCCTCCACTGCTCTGTGCTGCGGTCATGGGCCTCTCCCTGCTCTGCGCACTGCTGGTCTTTGCTGGTAAGTGGGGACACCACCCATGGCCAGGAAGGTGGGGAGGGAAGCTGGGATGCCCTGTATCTCTTTCCTAAACTGAGCTGCTGTGCTGATCGTCACTGCCCCGGTACCAGTCCCCCACTATTTGGCCCCCTGCAAGGAGTCGTCAGTGGCTCAATCCCCTGGAACAGTGGCTTCAGTCAGAGAGCTGTGGATGGCCAAGCTATGTGGCAGGCAAAGGCGGGAAACTAGAAGTTCAGAAACTGGGCTCCAGCTGAACTGACGTCTGTGGTACTTCGGACACAAACTACAGAAATGGATCTGCTCTCCTGTGTCCCTCTGACTAGATAATAGTAATTTCTTACATATGCACACCTCTCCACACTTTTAGGGGACTTTCCTGGTGGCTTAGTCAGTAAAGAATCCGCCTGCAATGCAAGAGACTGAAGTTTGATCCCTGGGTTGGCAAGATCCCTGGAGAAGAAAATGGCAATCCACTCCAGTATCCTTGCCTGGGAAATCCCATGGACAGCAGAGCCTAGCAAGCTAGAGTCCATGAGGTCGAAAGAGTTGAACATGACTTAGTGATAAACCACTACATTTTTAGAACCCTTTCAGCTCCCTTGACCCTGGGGGTTCTGTTGTCCATTGGGAAATGGTGAAGTTTCCACCTGATCTTTAACAGATCAAATGTTGCAAATCTGGTTGCTAGCAAACTGGAGTTTTTACTTGTTGATCCATCTCAGAATATGTGATATGAGAAAGGATTTGCACTTCATTTTTTAATGTGCTTTATGTTGTTTTGGGGACTCCCAAATTCCCTAGAGGAACACATCAGCAGGGTTACAGTGAAAACCATTAGGAAAACTGCAATCAAGCTGCACAAATTCATCTCTCAGATGCAAAGAGGCAATATGGTGTAAAGATGAAATACACAGATGAACCTGCATTCAGATGCTGGCCCATCAGCTTCCGGTGGTATGACCTTGGCCAAGTCCCCCTACCCCTCTATATCCTCATCTGTAAAGTGGGTACAATAACACCTCTTCATTGGGTTGTTAGAAGGAGTCTAATGAAATATACACAAAACCTTAGCAAGTGTAAGTAACAGTTAGCGAGAAGTAACTTCACACAAAGTGCATGCATGAGTTAGTAGTGACATGGCCCCTGCCACTGTCACTAACCCTTGGGAGAAGGGGCTCCATCCTCCTAAGCAACAGCTGAGGATGGAAAAAGCAACCAAGGCAGGAATCACTGTTAAGCTAAGTCAGTGTCCTGAAGCCCTCTTGACCACAATTTGAGCTCCTCGATTCCCAAGGACTGGGTTGACCTCACTGTAAAACTGTGAGAAATAAGACCACTGAAAGCACCCTGAATCAAAGCTGAATTTGTTTGCTAGGCGAGGAACAGCTGCAGAACTCAGGTGTGAATTAGTGTGGCTACTTCTAAGCTGGAATAGAAAGGTCTAAACTTGGGGTGCACAAGGGGATGGAGGCTCAGCAAAAAGGTGAGATTCTGAATTCAGATCCCTGGCTGGCCTATTGGGTGCACATTAACTCTCTTGGCCGTGGGCTGTTTCTGGGGCCTTATCACCAAATCTGGGGTTCCAAGGGGCCTGGGGCCATTCCTCAGCACAGTCAAAATTAGTAAGGTTTCTCTTTAACATCTGTAGAGCTAGAGCCACCATGGCAGACGAGAGTGGCAATGTGGACTTCCACACACTGGGACACGACCCACCTGCGAGTCCCAGATCTACCAGTCAACATTTAGCTGCAGCCCTGGTGGCTCAGACAGTAAAGCATCTGCCTGAAATGGACCCAGATCCGATCCCAGGGTCGGGAAGATCCCCTGGAGAACAGAATGCTATCCACTCCAGTATTCTTTCCTGGAGCATCCCATGGACAGAGGAGCCTAGCAGGCTACAGTCCATGGGTTGCAAAGAGTCGGGCACCACTGAGTAACTATCACTTTCTTCACAAGGCAAGCACCCTGCTTCTGATGGCACCCCCGGCCCACTGCATGAGTTCATCCCAGCCCCAGCTTTCCCTAGTTTAGGGCTCTCCCCTGCTTATTACTCACTTTATTTGAGAGCTTCATTATAACACCATTTACCTGAGGGTGGGGGGTGAGCTTCCAAAACTAGGGTCACCCGAAGGGGCCTCCCCAGCCCAGTCTGTCTGAGACTCTGGGCTCCATCTGTGTTCTTGGGTCATCTCCTGAGGTTGCACACAGGTACATTCCAGTCCCTTTCGCATCTCATCTGTTTCTCCCAAATT
Organism: Bos indicus x Bos taurus; assembly: GCF_003369695.1. Lineage (NCBI taxonomy): Eukaryota > Metazoa > Chordata > Mammalia > Artiodactyla > Bovidae > Bos > Bos indicus x Bos taurus. The sequence goes on from NC_040077.1 coordinate 132,204,609, forward strand.
CTTCCCTGAACTCACTGGATTAATATATTTTATTTCTCCTAACTCAATATAATGCATTCCTCTCTCCCAATAAAATGAATTTCCTTTATGATCAATTCTCACCAGCAGATATTATGACTGAAGTGAAAAATATTCATGAAAAACTGATTTCTAAATCACGCTGCTTCCCAGAAGAGCCATGCATAGTTTTTTCAAGAGGCTTTTTTAAAAAAATGATTTTATTTAATTTAATTTATTTCTGGGAGTGATGGGTCTCTGTTGCTGGGTGAGGTTTCTCTCTAGTAGCGGTGTGTGGGCTTCTCAGCACGGGGGGTTCTCTTGTTGTGGAAGGAAGGTTCTAGGGGGCGTAGGTTTCAGTAACTGCAGCCCATGGGCTCTGTAGTTGTGGCTCCCAGGCACGACAGCTGTGGCGCACAGGCTTAGCTGCTCCTCGGCACGTGGGCTCTTCCTGGACCAGGGATTGAACCCGTGTCTCCTGCACTGGCAGGCGGATTCTTTACCACTGAGCCACCAGGGAAGCCCCCACACATACTGTTTAATGTGTGGATTCTCTATGGGCTGTGGTGGGAGTCGGGGGTGGTGGGGGGAGTGTCTTCCTACTACAGATTGTGACCCAGAGACAGAGCAGAACCAGACTGCCCTGGGCTTTAATCCTGCTCCTCTGTTTACCAGCTACCATGACCTGGAACAAGTTACTGAGCCTTTAGTGTGTTCATCCCTAAAATGGAGATTAAAAACAGCATTTATGGTTCCAATACTGGCTTCTTAGTTTTCATACATATACCATGATGAGAGGAAACTGAATGGGGAGGTATATGAGATCTCTTTATATGATCTTGGCAACTTTCCTCTACATCAAGAATAAACCAAAATAAAAGGATTAAAAAAAAAAAGAGTCTCTCATAGAAAGGAAGGAGTCAGTAGGTCTCCACATGAAAAGATCCCTGGTAATCAGTTACCAACTGTCATTATATTTCCAATAGCCGTAGTGTTTGTTGTTACTTTATTATCCAAGGTCATTGGTTTGGCCCAGGCAGAGCAGAGGTGCCAGGCCTGCAGCCCCTGGACTCCCTGAGACTCACGTCCTCTCCTTGTGGCTGGGCTCCTTGGCAGGTGTGGCTCCAGCCGAGGCCGACATACTGGACCTGAACGAGATGGTCAGACAAGTGACGGGGAAGATCCCCATCTTCTTCTATTCACACTATGGCTGTTACTGCAGAATTGGTGGCCAAGGCCAACCCAGAGATGCCACAGACTGGTAATGCCTCCCAATCGTGCTCTGCCTCTCCCCAGGGACCCTCCCTTTTCCCCTCCTGCTTCTTCTCCATCCTTTTATTCATCTGGTGCCATGTGCTGTTGAAGCCTAGCCTGAAGGAGTTTGAGCATTACCTTGCTAGCATGTGAAGCGAGCACAATTGTGCAGTAGTTTGAACATTCTTCGGCATTGCCTTTCCTTGGGATCAGAACGAAACCTGACTTTTTCAGTCCTGTGGCCACTGCTGTTTTCCAAATTTCCCTGGCTTATTGAGTGTAGTACTTTTACAGCATCATCTTTTAGGGTTTGAAAGAGCTCAACTGGAATTCCATCACTTCCAATAGCTTTGTTCCTAGTAAAGCTTCCTAAGGCCTGTTTGACGTCACACAACAAGATGTCCGGCTGTAGGTCAGTGATCACACTATGGTGGTTATTCAGGTTATTAAGTCCTTTTCTGTATAGTTCTTCTGTGTATTCTTGCCACGTCTTCTTAATCTCTTTCACTTCTGTTAGGTCCATACCATTTCTGTCCTTTATTGTGCCCATCTTTGCATGAAATATTCCCATGGTGTCTCCAATTTTGTTGATGAGATCTCTAGTCCTTCATATTCTGTTGTTTTCCTCTATTTCTTTGCATTGATCACTGAGGAAGGCTTTCTTATCTCTCTTTGTTCTTTCTGGAACTCTGCATTGATTTGGAAATATCTTTCCCTTTGTCTTTTGCCTTTTGCTTCTCTTCTTTTCTCAGCTATTTGTAAGGTATCCTCAGACAACTATTTTACTTTCTTACATATCTTTTTCTTTGGGATGATTTTGGTTACCACCTCCTGTATAATGTTCCGACCACAGCCCATAGCTGTTCTTCAAGGCACTGTGTCTATCAGATCGAATCCCTTGAATCTATTAATCACCTCCACTGTATAATCACAAGGGATTTGATTTAGGTCTTACCTGAATGGTCTCATATTTTTCCCTGCTAGGAACTCCACTGAGCTCCGATCCAGCCCCAGCCCTTCTGGAGGGTTCCTCAGACTTTCTGAAGTCTGCCTTGCACCCTCAACCCCAAACTAGTTAGAAGAGCCACAGACACTTCCCACTGCCGTTGAACATTGTTTTTAAAAAAGTCCCACTTCATTTTGCCACGATCTCACTGGTTTTCACAGCAACCCAGGGATCTGCCAGAGGAGGGATGAGAGCCAGCCAGGCCCGAGGCCAGCACCCTCACCCACCACATACAGGCTGTATGATCCTGGGCATGTGGCCTGACCGCCCAGAGCCTCAGTTTCCTCATTTGTGCAATGGGGATAATGCTAGTACCTCTATCCCAGAGTGGCCAAAAGGATTAAGAGAGAATTCCTAGGTAGAGCAGGTGCCTGGTACACAGGAGGGAATCTTCCTCATAGTTCAGATGGTAAACAATCTTCCTGCAATGCTGGAGACCCGGGTTCGATTCCTGGGTCAGGAAGAGCCCCTGGAGAAGGAAATGGCAACCCACCCCAGTATTCTTGCCTGGAGAATCACATGGACAGAGGATCCTGGCGGGCTACGGTCCATGGGTTCGCAAGAGTCAGACACGCCTTAGAGACTAAACCACCACCTGGTACACAGGAAGCACTCGAGAAGTTTTAGCTAGAAAGAAGATTAGACCCTGGCAGGTCTTGACTTCCGAGGCAGATACGCAGTTTCTGCTCTGAGGCAGGGGCAACCTGAGACTCAAGTCAGCCAAGGACTCACCCACCTCCTGTCCTCTCCTGCCAGGTGCTGCCATGAACATGACTGCTGCTACCGTCACCTGAAATCTGACAACTGTGACATCAGCTTCGACCACTATGACTACACCTTTTTCCAGGGGAAAGTCCAGTGTTGTGAGTGCCTGGGCCTCAGGGTTGGAGTAGGAGGCTGAGCAAAGGAGTTATCGCACACATTGCTTTCCTATGCTGTGTGACAAAGCACAAGCTGCTCAGCCTCTCTGTTTTTCTCATATATCCAGTTCAATATCTGGGCTGTGAAGGAGAGGCAGCAATAGGGGTAGAAGTACGGAGAGGTCCCATAGGGACTTTGACCCCTTTAGGATCTGGAAGGCTGCCAGACCTCAGCTTAGATCCCAGACCCACCACTGACCAGCTGTGTGACCTTGAACACTTTGCTTAACTTCTCTGAACCTCAGGATCCTCCTCTGGAAATTCAGGATGATAACCGCATTCTACTCCATAAAGTTAATTCAAAAACTAAAATAGGAGGAGACATAAGGTGCCCTGCAGATGCATGCTTAATGAATTCTCCGGCTACTGAGGTTAGTGTTCATTTTTTCATCATCATGGGTTCTAGAGCAACCCAGATAGGAGGCAGCACCACCCCGGTGATCACTTTCTTGTTGTTCTTGGTCACTACGTCACATCTTACTCTTCGCAACCCCATGACGTGTGACCCGCCCATCTGCTCTGTCCACAGGATTTCCCAGGCAAAAATACTGGAGTGTGTTGCCATTTCCTTGCTCGGGGATCTTCCTGACCCAGGACTTGAGCCCATGTCTCCTGCTTGGCAGGCAAATTCTGAGCCACCTGGGAAGCCCTGATCTCCATTTTACTGACAAGAAAACTGAAACTAGAGTGCACTGTTTGCTCAGGGTCACACAGCTACAAATGAGAAAGCCTGGGCTGTAACCCAGGTCACCAAGCCCCAGGGTCCACGCACGGAGAAAGGCAGGAAGTCCCGGGGCTAGAAGCTGAATGAGCTCACCAGCTGTCCCTGTCAACTGAGAACTTAGTGGCAACAACTGAAATGGCCAACATTTATAGACCACTTACTATGTGCTAAAGGCTTTGCCTTCTTATTTTAATCTGAATATATATATATATATATATATGTATACATAATCTTTTCCCTTATAGATTATTACAAAATACTGAGCAGAGTTCCCCATGCTATACAGTAGGTCCGGCTCTCTTATCCCCATTTGACAGATGGTGAATCTGAAGCACCATGGTCTGTCTTTCCTCAGAGTCTTTGCACATGCTGTTCCTTCTGCCAGGAACAGTCCCTCTCCTCCACCCTGGCTTTCCAGAGTAGGAGCAACAGCTCACTCTTCTGATCTCAGCTCAAATGGCTTTTGACACTCAGTCCTATCAGTTACCAGCTCAGAGGCCCTGTCTTGTTCCTTACTTCCGGGTAAGCACAGTTGCACTCACTTCTGTGAAGGGCAAGGAGGCCCGGCACGCTGGCATCCGTGGGGTCACAAAGAGTCAGACAGGACTGAGCCACTGAACAACAACGACCACACGCTTCTCTGACATTTGCCCACCCCCGCCCCGCCCCAGGGGAGTGTGAACTCAGGGGTCCATTCTGTTCTCCTCTCCCTCCTAAGACTCCCGAAGGACAGGTGCTCAGTTGCTTACTGAACGGATGAATGAACGAAGGACCAATGGCACAAAGGGAGGTCACACCCCATGCCCAAGGTCACAGAGCCAGAGTCCAAGGACCCGGGAAGGGCACCGAAGGGTGGACGAGGGCTGAGCTGCCTTCAGCAGCTCCCCTCCAGGGGCGACGACCCACCCTACCACGGGAAGGGGCAGACTGCTTAAGTGCCCTCCTCCACCCCCTCGCAGCCACCAAGGGGAGCTGGTGTGAGCAGCAGCTGTGCGCCTGTGACAAGACGTTGGCCTTCTGCCTGCAGCGGAACCTGAACACCTACAAGAATCACCTGCGACGTCTGTCCAGATGCGAGGGCGAGACTCTAGCCTGTCCCCCTGCATCTTGAGCTCTGGGGAAGGCCCCCCAGGACCACTGGCCACAGCCCCGACTCCCGCCTGGAGCCTTTAAAGCACTCCTGGAAGAGGAAGGGGCTTGGCCTCACCCCTAGCTACCACTTGCCTCCTGGACCTTCTGAATCTCCCAGGCTGTCTGTTCCGAGGGTGGATTGAGATCTTAGGAAAAACCAAGGCCAGGGAGCCGACAGGGGGTGTGTGTGTTTGGGCCAAAGCAGTGGGCAATGGGAGCAGGGTCTGTGGCCAGGGTGGGGCAGGTTCTCCCTTCATGACCACTCACCAGGCCCCTCGGGGCTCTCCCCACCCCTAAAACACCATCCAAGCAGCTGCCAGAGTGGCCTCTGTAAAGGGCGATATGGATCTTTCTGTCCATGGGACTCTGCTTCTTCAAACCCCAAGGCCCCGAGTCCTGCCTCCCGCTCCATCCCACCCCTCCAGTCATCACAGGACACATGTGTACCTATGGCTGATTCATGCTGACGTGTGGCAGAAACCAACACAATATTACAAAACAGTTATCCTCCAATTAAAAATAAATAGATGAAAAAAAAAAAAAAAGAAAACCCACAACCCCAAGGCTCTGCACATCCAGGACAGGGCGGGGGGCAGCAGGCAGAGTGTCTGGGACCCGTTACTACCTGGCAGTGTGTCCCTGTCCCTTGGAGCCTTGGGGACCCTTGCAGACTTGGCTAATGCTTGTCTTGGACTCATTGCAGCTCTGGTGGCCAAAGCAGTACCCCGAGCCCAGAGGGGTTCAGTAAATACTTTTCGAGGCAAGGACTAGACCAAGCTCCCTGGGCTCCAGGTCTGCAGGCCATGGGACTTCCGGGCACTCTTTCCTCTCTGACTGCCAGGCATTTGCTCAACCTGGACTTCTGCAGCGACGCTCCACTGGCCTGCTGTCCCCCAGGTAGCTAAGCCCACCTGAGGCTCCTCGGGGTCCAAGGGCTATTTCCTACAGTCTTGCCCGGCGAATTCCTCTCCAGTTCCAAGGGCTCAGTCCCACCCGCAAGCTCCCGCAGCACTTTATGTGTCTTCACCTTGCCAGCTCCCGCTTGAGTGGTGTGTGATTGTCTGGGCCGCTCTGAGCAGACTGGAGCTCCGGGAGGGTGGAGTCCACGTCACTCTCATCTCTGCTTCCTCCGTTCCCCCAGGTGATAGGTGTGCAGTCAATGCTTTGGAATCAAAGAGCCCCCAGAGAAGAGATGGAGGTGGGGGCAGGTGGTGTTCAGGCCCCACCCAGATCCCCTCTTGGCCCAGGTCCCCAACCCAGGGGTCAGCTGCCAAGTGCGCACTTCGGCCTCCTTCTCTTGAGGATTGCCCCCAGGCTGCTGGGTGCCACCCTGCTCATCACCCACCCCTCCTCGCCCACCTCTAACCAGTGAGTTGGGAGAATGACACTGTGGAGGGCATAACCGCCCTCTCCCCGCCTGATGCAAGGCCATCTGGGTCGTACACGGCGTGCCCCAGGGCTCTTCCTGGGCTCAGCCTAGACGTCTGGATCTGTGCCCTGGCTGCCCTGTTTTTCTCTTTCTCCTACAGGTTTCTCCCTAAGGCACTTCCTCAATAAATCATTCCCTTGCCCAAGAATTCTCATCCCAGGCTTGGCAGTTAGGGAATCTGCCTTCATTGGATGAATGGATAGATGGTGAATATATTCTTACAAGAAGTCCCACCTGTCATTCATAAAGGATTAGCTACATGGCCGGGGCACCTGGAGCCACCCACACCATCCGGGCTGTGACACACATCTGTGAAAGAGCTGACCGAGTGGTTTCCCATCTGCGTGAAGCTCAGAGGCTCATGCCGGAGAGCACAGTAGAGGCTTAGAACTATGGGTGCCAGGTTCAGATTCCAAGGTCTTTATTGGCAGTCCAGTGGCTAGAACTCTGCACCTTCTCTGCCAAGGGCCCAGGTTCGATCCCTGTTTGGGGAACTAAGATCCCAAAACCTGAGCAGTTCAGTCCAATCACCCAGTAGTTTCCAACTCTTTACGACCCCATGGTGGGGCTCGTCAGCCTCCCTGTCCATCACCAACTCCAAGAGCTTACTCAAACTCATGTCCATTGATGAGTCAGTGATGCCATCCAACCATCTCATCCTCTTTTATCCCCTTCTCTTCCCACCTTCAATCTTTCCCAGCATCAGGGTCTTTTCCAATGTGTCAGTTCTTCACATCAGGTGGTCAAAGTATTGGAGTTTCAGCTTCAGCATCAGTCCTTCCAATGAATATTCAGGACTGATTTTCTTTAGGATGGACTGGTTGGATTTCCTTGCAGTCCAAGGCACTCTCAAGAGTCTTCTCTAACATCACAGTTCAAAAGCATCAGTTCTTCGGCGCTCAGCTTTGTGTATAGTTCAACTCTCACATCCGTACATGACCACTGGAAAAACCATAACTTTGACTAGCTAGTCACTAGACATAGCTCTGTCAACCATACTTTGTTGGCAAACTAACGTCTCTGCTTTTTAATATACTGTCTTGGTTGGTCATAACTTTTCTTCCAAGGAGTAAGTGTCTTTTAATTTCATGGCTGCAGTCACCATCTGCAGTGATTTTGGCCCAAAAAAATAGTCTGTCATGGTTTCTGTTGTTTCCCTATATTTGCCATGAAGTGCTGGGACCTGATGGCGTGATCTTAGTTTTCTGAATGTTGAGCTTTAAGCCAACTTTTTCACTCGCCTCTTTCACTTTCATCATGAGGTTCTTAAGTTCTTCGCTTTCTGCCATAAGGGTGGTGTCATCTGCATATCTAATGTTATTAATATTTCTCCCGGCAATCTTGATTCCAGCTTGTGCTTCATCCAGCCCAGTGTTTCGCATGATGTACTCTGCATAGAAGTTAAAATAGCAGGGTGACCATATACAGCCTTGACATACTCCTTTCCTGATATGGAACTAGTCTGTTGTTCCATGTCCAGTTCTAACTGTTGCTGCTTGACCTGCATACAGATTTCTCAGGAGGCAAGTAAGGCTGTCTGGTATTCCCATCTCTTGAAGAATTTCCACAGTTTGTTGTGATCCACACAGTCAAAGGCTTTGGCATAGTCAATAAAGCAGAAGTAGATGTTTTTTCTAAAACTCACTTGCTTTTTCAATGATCCAGTGAATGTTGGCAATTTGATCTCTGGTTCCTCTGCCTTTTCTCAATCCAGCTTGAACATCTGGAAGCTCATGGTTCACATACTATTGAAGCCTGGCTTGCAGAATTTTGAGCATTACTTTGCTAGTGTGTGAAATGAGTGCAATTGTGTGATAGTTTCAACATTCTTTGGCATTGCCTTTCTTTGGGGACTGGAATGAAAACTGACCTTTTCCAGTCCTGTGGCCACTGCTGAGTTTTCCAAATTGCTGGCATATTGAGTGCAGCGCTTTCACAGCATCATCTTCTAGGATTTGAAGTAGCTCAACTGGAATTTCATCACCTCCACTAACTTTGTTCATAGTGATGCTTTCTAAGGCCCACTTGACTTCACATTCCAAGATATCTGGCTCTATATGAGTGATCACATCGTCATGATTATCTGGGCCATGAAGATCTTTTTTGTGTAGTTTTCTGTGTATTGTTGCCACCTCCTCTTAATATCTTCTGCTTCTGTTTGGTCTATACAATTTCTGTCCTTTATTGTGCCCATCTTTACATGAAAAGCTCCCTTGGTATCTTTAATTTTCTTGAAGAGATCTCTAGTCTTTCCCATTCTAGTGTTTTCCTCTATTTCTTTGAATTGATCGCTGAGGATGGCTTTCTTATCTCTCCTTGCTACTCTTTGTACAACATCACAAACCTCTGTCCATAGTTCATCAGGCACTCTGTCTATCAGATATAATCCCTTGAATCCATTTCTCACTTCCACTATATACTTGTAAGGGAGTTGATTTTGGCACCTCACTCCAGTACTCTTGCCTGGAAAATCCCATGGACAGAGGAGCCTGGTAGGCTGCAGTCCATGAGGTCGCTAAGTGTCGGACACGACTGAGCGACTTCACTTTGACTTTTCACTTTCATGCATTGGAGAAGGTAATGGCAACCCACTCCAGTGTTCTTGCCTGGAGAATCCCAGGGACGGGGGAGCCTGGTGGGCTGCTGTCTGTGGGGTCACACAGAGTCGGACATGACTGAAGCGACTTAGCAGCAGCAGCAGCAGCAGCAGCAGCAGCATACCTGAATGGTTTAGTGGTTTTCCCTACTTTCTTCAATTTAAGTCTGAATCTAGCAATAAGGAGTTCATGATGATAGCCACAGTCAACTCCCATTTTATTTTTGCTGACTGTATAAAACTTCTCCTATAGAACTTCTCCTTCTTCTTCTTCTCTTAGACTACAAAGAATATAATCAATCTGATTTCGGTATTGACCATCTGGTGATGTCCACGTGTAGAGTCTTCTCTTGTGTTGTTGGAAGAAGGTGTTTGCTATGAACAGTGCATTCTCTTGGCAAAATACTCTTAGCCTTTGACCTGCTTCATATTGTACTCCAAGGCCAAATTTGCCTGTTACTCCAGGTATCTGTTGACTTCCTACTTTTGCATTCCAGTCTCCTATAAAGAAAAGGACATCTTTTTTGGGTGTTAGTTCTAGAAGGTTCTGTAGGTCTTCATAGAACCATTCAATTTCAGCTTCTTCAGCATTACTGGTTGGGTCAGAGACTTGGATTACCATGATATTGAATGGTTTGCCTTGGAAACGAACAGAGATCATTCTGTCATTTTTGAGATTGCACCCAGGTACTGCATTTCAGACTCTTTTATTGACTATGATGGCTACTCCATTTCTTCTAAGGGATTCTTGCCCACAGTAGTAGATATAATGGTCATCTGAGTTAAATTCACCCATTCCAGTGCATTTTAGTTCACTGATTCCTAGAATGTTGATGTTCACTCTTGCCATCTCCTGTTTGACCACTTCTGATTTATTTTGAACCATGGACCTGACATTGCAGGTTCCTGTGCAACATTGCTCTTCACAGCGTCGGACTTTACTTCCACCACCAGTCAGGTCCACAGCTGGGTGTTGCTTTTGCTCTGGCTCTGTCTCTTCTTGATCAAGATGGCAAGTACAAGGATGATTGCTCATCTTCTCTTGTGAGAACTCCAAAATTACAATGAGCTGCTGAACAAAAATCGACAAGGGAATGTTGGATCCCACCAAAAAAAGACACGCCACGTCCAAGGACAAAGGAGAAGCCCCAGCAAGATGGCTCAGTTCAGTTTAGTTCAGTCGCTCAATCATGTCTGACTCTTTGCCACCCATGAATCGCAGCACGCCAGGCCTCCCTGTCCATCACCAACTCCCAAAGTTTATGCAAACTCACGTCCATCAAGTCAGGGATGCCATCCAGCCATCTCATCCTCTGTTGTCCCCTTCTTCTCCTGCCCCCAATCCCTCCCAGCATTAGTGTCTTTTCCAATGAGTCAATTCTTTGCATGAGGTGGTCAAAGTATTGGAGTTTCAGTGGTAACATCAGTCCTTCCAATGAACACCCAGGACTGATTTCCTTTAGAATGTACTGGTTGGATCTCCTTGCAGTCCAAGGGACTCTCAAGAGTCTTCTCCAACACCACAGTTCAAAAGCATCAATTCTTCGGCCCTCAGCTTTTTTCACAGTCTAACTCTAATATTCATACATGACCACTGGAAAAACCATAGCCTTGACTAGACAGATCTTTGTTGGCAAAGTAGTGTCTCTGCTTTTCAATATGCTATCTAGATTGGTCATAACTTTCCTTCCAAGGAGTGTCTTTTAATTTCCTGGCTGCAATCACCATCTGCAGTGATTTTGGAGCACCAAAAAATAAAGTCTGACACTGTTTCCACTGTTTCCCCATCTATTTGCCATGAAGTGATGGGACCAGATGCCATGATCTTGGTTTTCTGAATATTGAGCTTTAAGCCCACTTTTTCACTCTCCTCTTTCACTTTCATCAAGAGGCTTTTTAGTTCCTCTTCACTTTCTGCCATAAGGGTGGTGTCATCTACATATCTGAGGTGATTGATATTTCTCCCAGCAATCTTGATTCCAGCTTGTGCTTCTTCCAGCCCAGCGTTTCTCGTGATGTACTCTGCATATAAGTTATATAAACAGGGTGACAATATACAGCCTTGACGTACTCCGTTTTCTATTTGGAACCAGTCCGTCGTTCCATGTCCAGTTCTAACTGTTGCTTCCTGACCTGAACACAGGTTTCTCTAGAGACATGTCAGATGGTCTGGTATTCCTATCTTTTTCAGAATTTTCCACAGTTTCTGGTGATCCACACAGTCAAAGGCTTTGGCATAGTCAATGAAGCAGAAATAGATGTTTTTCTGGAACTCTCTTGCTTTTTCCATGATCCAGCGGATATTGGCAATTTGATCACTGGTTCCTCTGCCTTTTCAAAAACCAGCTTGAACATCTGGAAGATCACCGTTCATGTATTGCTGAAGCCTGGCTTGGAGAATTTTGAGCATTACTTTACTAGCATGTGAGATGAGTGCAATTGTGCGGTAGTTTGAGCATTCTTTGGCATTGCCTTTCTTTGGGATTGGAATGAAAACGAACCTTTTCCAGTCCTCTGGCCACTGCTAAGTTTCCAAATTTGCTGGCATATTGAATGAAGAACTTTCACAGCATCATCTTTCAGGATTTGAAATAGCTCAACTGGAATTCCATCACCTCCACTAGCTTTGTCATAGGAAGTGATGTTTCCTAAGGCCCATTTGACTTCACATTCCAGGATGTCTGGCTCTAGGTGAGTGATCACACCATTGTGATTATCTGGGTCGTTTACATCTTTTTTGTACAGTTCTTCTGTGTATTGTTGCCACCTCCTCTTAATATCTTCTGCTTCTGTTAGGTCCATACCATTTCTGTCCTTTATTGAGCCCATCTTTGCATGAAATGTTCCCTTGGTATCTGTAATTTTCTTGAAGACATCTCTAGTCTTTCCCATTCTGTTGTTTTCCTCTATTTCTTTGTATTGATAGCTGAGGAAGGCTTTCTTATCTCCTTTGCTATTCTTTGGAACTCTGCATTCAAATGGGAATATCTTTCCTTTTCTCCTTTGCTTTTCACTTCTCTTCTTTTCCCAGCTATTTGTAAGGCCTCCTCAGAGAAGCATTTTGCTTTTTTGCATTTCTTTTCCGTGGGGATGGTCTTGATCCCTGTCTCCTGTACAACGTCACGAACCTCCATTGATAGTTCATCAGGCACTCTGTCTATCATATCTAGTCCCTTAAATCTATTTCTCACTTTCACTATATAATCGTTAGGGATTTGATTTAGGTCATATCTGAATGGTCTAGTGGGAGAGGAGCTACTCCATGTTCTAGGTCAGGAGGGGTGGCCATGAGGAGGTACCCCTCATCCAAGGTAAGGAGCAGAGGCTGCCCTTTGCTGGAGCAGCCATGAAGAGATACCCCACGTCCAAGGTAAGAGAAACATAATTAAGATGGTAGGTGTTACGAGGGGACATCAGAGGGCAGACACACTGAAACCATAATCATGAAAACTAGCCCATCTGATCACACGGACCACAGCCTTGTTTAACTCAGTGAAACAAAGCCATGCCGTGTGGGGCCACCCAAGATGGATGGGTCATGGTGGAGAGGTCTGACAGAATGTGGTCCACTGGAGAAGGGAATGGCAAACCACTTCAGTATTCTTGCCTTGAGAACCCCATGAACAGTAGGAAAAGGCAAAAAGATAGGCCACTGAAAGATGAACTCCCCTGGTCATTAGGTACCCAATATGCTACTGGATATAAGTGGAGGAATAACTCCAGAAAAAATGAAGGGATGGAGCCAAAGCAAAAACAATACACAGTTGTGGATGTAACTGATGATGTACGCAAGGTCCAGTGCTGTAAAGAGCCATATTGCATAGGAATCTGGAATGTTAGGTCCATGAACAAGGCAAATTGGAAGTGGTCAAACAGGAGATGGCAAGAGTGAATGTCAACATTCTAGGAATCAGTGAACTAAAATAGACTGGAATGGGTGAATTTAACTCAGATGACCATTATATCTACTACTGTGGGCAGGAATCCCTTGGAAGAAATGGAGTAGCCATAGCGGTCAACAAAAGAGTCTGAAATGCAGTACCTGGGTGCAATCTCAAAAACGACAGAATGATCTCTGTTCGTTTCCAAGGCAAACCATTCAATATCACGGTAATCCAAGCCTATGCCCCAACCAGTAACGCTGAAGAAGCTGAAGTTGAACGGTTCAATGAAGACCTACAAGACCTTTTAGAACTAACACCCAAAAAAGATGTCCTTTTCATTATAGGGGACTGGAATGCAAAAGCAGGAAGTCAGGAAACACCTGGAGTAACAGGCAAATTTGGCCTTGGAGCATGGAATGGAGCAGGGCAAAGGCTAATAGAGTTTTGCCAAGAGAACGCACTGGTCATAACAAACACCCTCTTCCAAAAACACAAGAGAAGACTCTACACATGGACATCACCAGATGGTCAACACTGAAATCAGATTGATTATATTCTTTGCAGCCAAAGATGGAGAAGCTCTATCCAGTCAGCAAAAACAAGACTGGGAACTGACTGTGGCTCAGATCATGAACTCCTTATTGCCCTTGGAGAGGAGACAGAATGAAAACCACAATCACAGAAAACTAATCAAATTGATCACATGGACCACAACTGTGTCTAACTCAATGAAACTATGAGCCATGCTGTGTAGGGCCACCCAAGATGGATCGGTCATGGTGGAGAGTTCTGACAAGTTGTGCTCCACTGGAGAAGGAAATGGCAAACCACTTCAGCATTCTTGCTTTGACAACCCCATGAACAGTGTATAATGACTATTTAGCCAAATAATTCCTAATTGTAAGCAGTTGAGTCTGGAGGAGGGAGGCATCAAAGGACATTATTTCCATTTTATGGAGGTGGAAACTGAGACAGCAAGATGGGAAGCCATGTGGCTCAGGGAGTCAGGGAAGGTCTGGCTACAGGCAGCACCCTGGGGATCAGTACAGCCCCTCAGAACAGTCTCTCCTGCTGACTTGGCACGTGTTGACATTGTGGGGAGAGGAAGGGGGCCAAGAAGAAGAAAGAAGGTCATGACTAGAGGCCGCTCACCTCCAGGAAGCCTGCCTGTGCATCCATTATTATGTCTGGGCTCTCCTAACACCTGTGTTAGTTTGCTCGGGCTGCCATAACAAAGCACCACAGGGTGGGTGGCTTAAACAAGAGAATTTTGTTTTCTCACAGTTCTAGAAGCTGGAAGTCAGATATCAAGGTACTGTAAATAACCAGATGTGGGGTCCAGCTGCTCGCTGCTCCAAAAAAGCCAATAAATAGGCAAGGCTGGTGGAAAGGAAAGTTTATTTTGGATGCCAGCAACTAGGAGGGGTTTTAGGGAAAGCAGATGCCCGTCTAAAGGCATACCCTGCCCCTGACAATCAGGGGCAAGAGCTTTTACAGACAGAGGAGGGGGCTACATAACAGAAACAGCACAGTCAGCCCTCACAGTCATTTTGAAATTGGCCATCGGTGGTCTGACCATCATCTTGATTGTTTCAAGTATAGTTGGTCTTCAGTTCCAGGGTCAGTTTGTTCCCACTTCCCTGAGGCCAATTCTTGGAACTGTGGAAGCTTTTGTCAGGCTACAGTCTGGTCATCAGGCAGTTAACTTCTCCACCAGGTAGAAGGAAATTGCATACAGAAGGCAATGGCAACCAGTGTTCTTGCCTGGAGAATCCCATGGACCGAGGAGCCTGGCAGGCTACAGCCCATGGGGTCGCAAAGTCGAACATGACTTAGTGACTAAACCACCACTTTATAACCACCACCTGGTTGGGGTTTCAGCATCTAGGAGACATCTCACAGGATATGGCTCAGGATATTCTCTATAGTCCTGGAGGAGGAACTAAAGGTCCTTGACTGTGCTTAATGGCTCCATGATTATTCTTTGGTCTTCTTGGACAGTTTTCCTTTGTTTCTCCATGTTCTCACTTCTCTGATTAAATTTGTTCTTTGGCTAAGGTTTATCCACAGACAAAAGTCAGGCAGAGGACATGGGGGGACAAAGACCAGAGGGTCCTGATCCATTTCAGGCAGGATTGGGTCCTTCTGATGCCTTTGTCATTGGCTTGCAGATAACAGTCTCCTACCTACCTGCCTGTGTCCCAATCTCCTCTTCTTAAAGGACACAAGTCATGTTAGAATAGGACCCACACTAATGATCTCATTTTAACTTAAGTACCTCTTTAAAGACCCTATCTCCAACATGGTACTGGGGTATATACATTTGTGGGAGTGGGGGGACACAGTTCAACCCATAACACCACCCATTGTCCAGATGGCCCCATGTCGAAGGCCCACTGGGAAAGAATCAGCCTTGAGACAGGAGACCGGGTCTAGTCAGTGCCCTGCCTGGGAGGTGACTTGACCCCATGGAGCTCCACTAACCCCTTCTGCAAATGGAACAAATAATACCCATGGTACAAATGGTGCTATCAAAGACCTTGTGTGAATGGTATGTGTACTACCGGTACTATTCTGGTATTTCATCGGTAAAGAATTGTCTGCCAATGCAGGAGATGTGGGTTGGGTTCAATCCCCGGGATGGGAAGATCCCCTGGAGAAGGAAATGGCAACCCACTCCAATATTCTTGCCTGGGAAATGCCGTGGACAGAGGAGCCCGGCGGGCTACAGTCTGTGAGGTCACAACGAGTCAGACATGACTTAGCAACTGAGCAACAATGTCGGAAACTAGATAACTAACGAGAACATGGTGTATAGTGCAGTGAACTCCAGTTAAGGCTCTGGGGTAACCTGAGTGGGAAGGAAGTCCACAAGGGTAGGGACCTGCATAGGTATGTGGCTCCTTTACTTTGCTGTGCTGTAGAAGCTAACACAACATTGTAAAGCAACTATACTGCAATAAATTAAAATTAAAAACGAAAAAGGCAAAGCACTGCTAATGGTGTATCTCTTGGGAGTACCTTTCCACCCGGTCTCAAGAGGTTGTGGGCCCCTGGGAGAATCATACTAACAGCCAGAAATGCCTCTGGTCTCTTGTCTGGTCCACATAAGTCAGCTCCATTCTAAATCCTCACAACATGAAATCTTGCTGTTCTTTCTGGGGGTCTCCAGAGCAGACTTAGGGGTTCCAGGCCTCTCACAGTCTTCTGCTCTGCTCCCCTACCCCACCTCTGCTGCTGTTCCTGGAGGTCTCAGCACCCCAAAGCTGTGGGCCTGCGGATGCCCAGTGGGTCTCCCTACCTTCCAGTGTCAGAGCCACTCCGTGCTCTGCACAGAGCAGGGCATGCCCCCA